>NW_020450905.1:1029720-1397902 GCF_003343035.1 Apteryx rowi | reverse complement strand
AAAAAAAAAAAGCTTGATTGCTCTCTTTCAAAAAAAAGAATATTAAAAAAAATCCCCAAGCATGACAGCTACCATTATGATGCAGATTAACTAAACTGTACAAACATCCTAATAGGAAGATAATTTTATGAATTGAGACAACAATTATGCTTGCCTTAGCCACAGAAATTATAGTATGCGTAATCTAATTCCTTTTACTTTTTCAAAGAGATTTAAGCCACCAAAATTTGTGTAATTCATCCAGCTTCTTATTGAACAAACTCCTATGTGCATCTGTCTTGCAAGAAATAGAGACGACTGCACTTTCCATTTCCACCTTCAAATCTAAAGTTACTCGAGGAATGACTTGCAGCGCAGCAACCAACTAGCAACCATTATTGCCTCTCCATCCGGTCGTCACTGTGATGGGACTTGCAGCAAAAATCCGCGTGGTGCCTCAGCACGTTCAGTCAGCTTTATGCAAAGATATGACTTTGCATGGCAAGCAGGCACTGCCAGTACAGAGAGGCATCCAGGCAATGTGTATACACAGTCCAAAGCTGTGTTATCTTTTCAGTGAGGGAACTGAGAATATTTCATTTAAACAAAATATGAAATTATTCCAAATATTGTGTAGAAAATTAATACTGACAAGATAAAAGTGTTTGCATTTACTTACCCCCATTTGCTGATTTTTTAAACTGCAGACACTGTATCAGAGCATAAAAAGCAATTTAAAAATAAACTCTCTTTGAAATATGATCCTTGAAATGTTGAACATGACAGAGGCACATTAACCAGCGGCCTCAGTAGACTACTCTGCATTTAAAGCTATTCAGTTCTATTAGAAAAGAAAACATGGCTCAGGATATATCTAAATATCTCTTCAAACTGTTTGGACAATTCAACAGACACATAGGTGTTTTAACTATGGCCTTAGTGAGCTACATAATTATACTCAAATGTCAACTTTGTTATTGCTGTAGAATCAAAGGTTTTAGGAGATTTGCAACTAGATAATTTTACCACAAACCTTTCCACGCTGTAGAGCTCCTTAAAGCCTTTGTATGATGGGATCATGCAAAGATCTCAGCATAACTTTTAAAGAAGGAGAGATGAGATCCTTCAAAATAACAACTGCAGAGAAACTTGAAAAAATGTCCTAAGGGTAAACTAAAAGTACAGATATCAATTGGGGGGGGGGGAGAAGGTGCCTCATTGTGCCCATCCTACAATTACATTTGAATGTCTAGCATGGACAACAGCAAGTTCATCTCTCTGATGCATCTTCCCAGAAGATTCACCATCAATTTTAGCTTAACACAGAAAAAGAGAGCATTTTTCTTTCCCAAAGCCTCTGCTCTTGTACCAAGTATCCTCCTCGACCTCACTTTTCCTCCAGCTTTCCATATAACTACAATTCCTGTTTACGCCTACATCAGTATAAACTGTGATTATTGTAACCTCCTCCTACCAGGGCCTTCTCTAGCATCCATATTGTTCTGCCTGTCCAAATGAAATTTAACTCAGAAATTCAACTTTTCTAGAGCATAAACAGCTCCAAACTTCATTGCATCTCTTTGGTTACTTTCCTTTAGCTCACTAGAGATCCTGCCTTCCTAACAACAGGAATTGTCCAGGCTTCCCTAATAATAGTGCCTCACTTCCTTATCCCCCATTTCTTTATGGTTTGGCCCACTACTTCCACCCCTCGAGCCATGCCAGCCTCCCCTTTCCACTCGCTAGCTGCTTGCACTGTCATTTGGTTGAGTTATAATAGCTAGAGAACACAAACTAAGATTTCTGTTTTCTTGAAAACAAACAAGCCAAGGGAAACCTGAAATCCATACAAAAACACTTGGCTAAATCTTTCTGTCTCGAGACCAGAGATTTTTTACACCTACAAGAAGAATTCGCAGCTGTTTGGGAAACGTTGCTGAAATTACTGCTCTACATGCAGCCTTACAAAAGGATCGTACTAACTCCAGATTAAGGCTAGTCACTGTGATAGGTAGCTATCATAACCATTTGTTATTTTGAGTGTAATAAAGGTTTTTATGTAATTAATCAGTCACAAATTGGTTATGTTTGTCTTTGCTTGTATGGTTTTTTTCCATACAGGCAGCGAGAGACTTTTGCCCATCTAGAAATGCTGCTATGTGCAGCTGAAATTCCAATGCCAATTTTAGGTAGAATTTCAAAGTGAGAGAACTGTATATTGTCACATCTTCTGTTTGGTCTTCAAAACAAATATTATGATACCACATCCCAGTACACACATGGGGCCTGTGACCACAAATTAACATTGGAGTATCAGCTAAATATTTTATGTTTTCTGAACAGCTCAGGCAACCTAAATCTATATTTAATGAGCACATCAAATATAAACAGAAGCAAATGTTGGCATCATTTGCCCCAAACATCTGTTACTAACCTCATTATCTTTTCCTGAGGAAAATTCCTTGCTTGCTGTAATCATATTCAAGTTTTCCTTTCCTTTTCTTTTTTTAAGTAATTTTCCACACAATTTGCCTATAAAATGATAAATTAACACAAGAAGAAAAGGAACACGCTTCTTAGCCTCTGCAAAATTGAGAAACGTATTTAAAAACAACTATGGTTGATGACCATTTTGATGGTGACCTGACTGTAATAAGGACCAAGCCCTTTCTCCATTTAGAGGAGAAACAAAACCCCAAAACCTTCATTTTGCATGTCAGGCTTGGAGATTAGCGTAGCACATCTTCCTCTTGGACAATATCCTGCTTTAGGTCCACCCAAAACATCCTAAAGTCACAAGGAGGGAAGAGACATSAAAGAAGAAAAATACGATACAGTGTAGAGGATGAACATCGGGAGAAAAGAGAAGGCTGTCAGGAAAGTAGAGYTGAAAAAAATGTGAAAGTTGAGCAAGAGATGGGAAGAAGAAAGATACACATACACTGATGAGCAAGTAAAAAGAAACAGTGTTGTCAGACAGGGAGGAAAAAGATATACAGAGTATAGACTGAAGAGTAGATCTTGTGAAATCATGGCAATTGAAAACCTGGCAGCCAAAGCAACATCACAAAGAAAGAACAAGGAAACTGTTTGGCATTCAGACAAGGTAAAACTAAGAAGAAACAGAGTCTGTTAYACTGCAAACAAAAGGCAATGAAGCTATTGGGAAATGCTAGGAGAGGGGAAGCGGTAGTGTGGGAGAACTGAAGAGACAGGGTAGAGACAACTTAGACTTTCATATTTAAAGTGGTTCAATTACATTTTGAAAAGGAATAGGTTTATTACTTTGAGTAAGCAGAGGAGGAGTGGTGGTGAAGCTCTCCAAGAGGGATCTGCTCTGAATCTGAAGAACAGCAGCAATATTTGAGGTACAATTAGTAGTATATCAGCGTAATCATTTACTGTACTGCACAAGAGTAAAACCAGGCAATCCTGCAAAGCCAAGAATGCTATCCGAGCTAGCACCACCTAAGAATTTAACACAACACATTCCTCACCAATTCATCAGGCACAATGGCTATGTGTTTATGCAAAAGAGGTTATCAAAAGCTTTAAGAATTTTGGCTCAGGGACTTGGAGCGTTTGATACTTGAAATTTTCATTGTTTTGAAAGAAGAAAACTCTCCGATGAACAAGGCTGTTTTATCTTACACACATCTCATAAAACATTTGAATGAAATTTAAATTCATTAGCTAGGAGAACCCGAACTGTTTTGAAAAAAGGAAACGCAATGGGTTTTGGGGTTGATTTTCCCCACAAGAACCTCAAATACATCACAAAAGCAGTGTATAATGTATATAATGTCAGTTGCTTTTGTAGCTTTTACTAATCTATTCCTTAGCCTTCTGAGASCTTGCTCCTGAAGCACGCGCTCCACCTTTGCAGTAACACCATCCTGGGATGCCCAGCCTCTCTACTCGGAGTGGAAGTGGTGGTGCCCGTGGAATTACTATCTGGCTCAATGAGCTGCAAAGCAAGGTACACAAGGAATACGCTCTGGGGTGAGGGGCTAATTTTAAGGCAAAGCCTGGAGTTGAGGGCAGCTAAGAGCCTTATCCTCACATCACAGAGAGCTCTGAGCAGACCTGGGCCAAACATAAGGCAGGTCGTGCTTTTTGGAGGTCAGATGCCAGCCACCAGCAGCAAGCGAGCCAAAGTGAGGCTCACCAAGTTTGGCCTTTTGCAGCCAGGTTGATGSACACTCTCGGGTAAGTTTAACTGAAGAAGTGCACTGCCAACCGTCGCTGGACACCAAAAAGCAGTAGCAACAGCTCTCCCTTAAGAGACGAGGAACTGTTTTTGATATTGCACAATATAGCTTGAAATTAGGATCAGAAACAACCTCCGTCTCCCTTTCCTCCACCATGAGAAATGCACAAGCCTCTCCAATACCCGTATACTGCAGTACAACTATTGCAACAGGTTATAAGAAAAATATAAAAGCTCTTCCCTATCACTAAATTCAACACTATGAGGCATGTAGTTCCACTTGAAAAAATATCTTTAGGCTGTCATAAATATATTTAACCTCTCTGACTGAGGTGTTTGACAGGTATCGGACTACAAGAGCCAGGGGTAGAGGAAAAAAACACACGATTAGGAATTTTACTACGGTTACACAGCTCTGAACTGTGAGCTTGTGTTGGTGCAACCTAAGGGCTCAGGCTCCCCGTAATCTCTCTGGACGCTAATTAATGCTGAAAGCACATGAAGCCAGTTTAACATCCCTCCTCATTGGACTTCCTCAGAGACGAGGATTACTATATCAGGCTGATTTATTTGTATTGTATTTCTTGAAAACATGGCATCTTCTCAAAAAAAAAAAATCAGCTTRCTGAGCTTCTATGAACTAGTGCAATTTTGCCTGCTGCTATTTTCCTAGGATAGGAACATGATGAAATACTGATTGGAAGGATAGATCAATGTAGTACTCAAATGAAACCCTGTTGAAAATAAGTTTCTCACCTCCACAGTATCTGTACATTGATCTTAAAATTTTAGATCCTGGATTCAAATCTGGAAAGCACTTTAATTTCTRAATACAGCTGTCAGCAGACATCTGCCTGCCTTTGTATTGAAGACAGCTGGTGCCTGCAAGTTAATAACAAGGAAAAAAACATAAAAGGAATCAAGTCCTCCATCATGACTGAAAGTCAAATATTAATATTTTCAACTACAGACAAGTCCAAAAAACCATATTTTTCTCTTATTGATAAATAACATATTAAAAAATCCTATGAATGAAACAACRGAAAGAAGAGACAAGGCAGGCCATAATGCTATACATTTAGCATTAGTCTAAAGAAAGAGCTGAAATACTTAAATTACGCTGCTGTTCTCACTGGATCTTTTGTCATGGTTGGTTCAGTGAATATGAGGGACAGAAGTGAGGAACTTCAAAAGAATAGATAACATCCGAAGAATGGACAAGCTGACAAAAGAGATTAGTGATGAGATGTGAGAGATTAGCCCAGCCAGATCATCCTCAACACCTGTGCAAGTAGTGAAGGAGAATGTGAAGGTTATGTACAGGATTACTTCTAGCAAGAAGTATCTGAAGGACAACAGAAAAAAAAGTTCGCATTAAAGACAATTACCATAAAAAGGCAAGTTTAAACATTAAACAGCAGTCACTGCTGCTTTATAAAGTGGGAGCTGCATGCTACATGATCAGTTCTTATCACATGTGAGGCAAGAGGTCTGTTCAGATAGGGAAAATGCCAGGAGCAAAAGGATAAAAAAAGAAATAGAAGCATACAAGTCAGGTGGCTGCTAGACTTTTCTTCACTGTCCCTTAACATTAGGCATCTTTACCATCCACTGTGTCTTGGCTTTATTTCACACTGACTTTTTCCATTTTCTCTCTTGCATGCTTTTCTCAATATTCTCAGGTGCTGACACTGACTTTCAGCATCGACACTTTATTACCAGGTATAGGAGAATTTTATGCTTTGCAAGACTAGTATTCAGGTTGTCTGCAAACTTGTCCAAACGCATCTTGAGTTATAGCATATGCCTTTTGGTTTATACTCAAATGGTTATTGTGCACTTGATGAGATACAGGCTTATCACAAAAGCATAGTTCCTACTGTACAATACGTCAGTTGCTCTAATTGCCGATTTCCTAACCTGCATTCACACACCAAGGAAGTTGCACAACTCATCCATGTTGCCACTGCCACATGCCATACTCTGACATCCAGAATGCGTTAACTAGATGGAAAGAACAACACAGTACGAGCAAAACACTTGGAAATCTTGCAAATACTTAGCACTTAATTTGATGTACAAAATCATGAATAAATTCAGGAATTACTGGATCATAACCTCGTTTATACTTCACCYGGCACCATGAAGCTGTGATCCTAACCAGAGCCGCTTGGCACAGTAGCCAAGTAGGTTGCTGACACCTGGCAGCAGGGAGCTCATCAGTCCCAGCACAGAGCCCGCCAAAGGCTAAACATACCTTGATCAGAAGCCTGGGTTATGTCAGGATATTAGTGCAAAGCAATAAATAGTGATGCTTGTCTTCCTAACAGGATTTTCTAGGACTTAATGCATTAGTCTTAGCATCCATAAAAGGTACTCGGACACCTTGGTGATTGGTGCATTTTAAGAACCTCAGTAGGCAAGTGGTTCAGTTAATTAGCATGATATCTCAGTAATACCCAAGGGTTTTGGAGTTCAGGCAAAGTTTGTAAGCGAGGAGACCTGTACGAGCGTTAAATACAATGCATTAACTTGAAAGATGGCTTCTGGAAGAGTCAGTTCTGTAGAAGCAGTAAGATGCTGCTATATCATCTCAGAGCTACCATCTTTCACTTAATTGTTGTAGGAACAGGTTCACCAGACCATCAAAAACAAACAAACAAAAAAAACCTCTTTGAGAAGCTGAACTGACATAAATCAGTGTGGCTCTAGTGATTTTAACAGAGCTGCACTAATTTATGCTAGTTCAAAGCAATAATTTAGGCCTTTTATTGTTGTTGTTAAAACTCATACTTGAAAAACAAATAAWTTAAAATGACTAGAATCAAGCAACGTACGGCAGACAGAACTGGGTTGCTGTCAGGGCCTGCAAAAATCTTTGGTAAATCCCACAGTACTACCAAACTTCTCAGAGTACAGCCCCCTGGGTAAACAGCTAGGAATAGACTTCACTTATTTATATTTATTTTAAGATTTTAATCACTTTTTGTCTAGACTAGACCATTGGTAACTCCAGTCTCTGGTAGGCATGAACATAAGCATTATTTAATTAAAACATTTTACCTAATATGTTMTGAATTCTGCTTTTTAAATAACTCCCCTCCTAAGCCAAGACGATGCCTAAAACATTGACAGACATTTGACAGAGCTTTTGTAATGAATTCCTGAAATATGTCCGAGTTTACTACCCATGTTGTTTATATGGCATCCCATAGAGAATAGTGTTTTTTCTAAACATCGGCAGAATTTCCTACTCATCTTTCCCTTGCTTTAAGTAACACTGGCCTTACGTTAACCTCTTACTGGGGAGGTGCCTAACATTCACACRTTAGGTCAGCTACAGATAACTTCCACTATTGATTTTTTTTCGCCTGCATTTGTGCCAATGCCTTCAGCACAGCCACAGATTTCTACCACCTGAAAGCACATTTGCCAGCTCTTCCCCGTTAGTTGGAGCTGCCTGGCTTCTCTGGACCTTAGCTAGCAACACTCTTCAGCTCTTTCAGCATCTGCATACTGCTTGACAAAGGGAAAGGRAAGGAGGGAAACCTAGGATTTACAAACAGCTGTGAACCTTCTGCTTCCATTTTAAATGACTACTAAAATATTTTAAAATGAATGACTGAAAGAAATGCCACTGTTGCACCTACAGCAGAAGCATTAAGATAAAATGAAGCATCCATCTAGAGTGTCCATTTGCAGTACTTTCAAGCAGTTGTAAGATTTACCTTTATAGATAAACCATCCCTGGCAGAAGGATTCTTTTACAAGGAAAGAACAGAGAATAGTAGAGATGATGCGGGAGTTTTGTTGTTTAAGCCCAAGCGTTGTGTCTTGCCATATTCTGAACCTAAAACGTACCACAGGACCTGTATTCCTGCTTCCCTAAAGGACCTGATTTGCCACAGCAGCGAAGTATGTGCATAACCGGCATCCAAGCTCCTTCTACTAGGGATTTTTTTTTTTTTTTAAATATTTCTGCAAACATGAAGCTTGAACATTACTAAGCAATGCAGCACCAATTTATAGCAGGAGCTATTTGTGCCTGCAACTGTGTGAAGATTCATTCGTATGGCCATCGAGCACGTAACTCAGGAATAGCAAAGGATAAAAGTTTATAGACAGTGGCAGATAAGAGGATTCCTGCAGTCCTTATATTGACCTAAGATGATACAGTTTTGGTGTGTAATTTCCCTCACTATCAGCTTAAATCATAAATGAAAGCCTCTATGTTTTATACATGCTAATCATGAATCTCTTTATCAGCAAAATGATCAGAAYATATAACAAGGCCTCTGTGTAACAAGACTGATTGGTAAAAGGGAAGTCAAGTTCTAAATAAGTGCTTTGCCTGAATCCTTGATCAAATTGCTTCTGTGCTTTTGTTTTTTCTCCCTCTCTACTTTTTATTTAGATTGCTTTCTTTGGAGAACTGGCATGGTATCTCACCAGGGTTTTTCACAATAGCAGTCCCAGCGATCTTAATTGCTATCCTCCATAAACTTTATATTAAAAGTTATCATTATCCTTACATTTTTCTATTTTTTCTCCCCCAACAAATTCCATGATCCTTATGTGGTCTTTTTGTGATCATTAGTGTTCCACAGTAAACATTTTCTCTACAAAAACAATAAAGAAAAATAATTAGAAATTTATTATAGCTAAGATTTCTAAAGAGACAAATTTCATTGAATTACATGCTTATTTTATTTGGAAGAGAATAAGGTAACAGAGAAAGAGGATGAAAGTCTTTAGACCTATCAGTCTTGCTATGCATGTGGAGCTCTAACAGTGTCATGACCTCAATTCCCACATGATACTTACATCAATAATACTAAGGATGTGGGTACAGTTTTCAGCCTCTTCAGCTCTTTCTGCTAATCTGTCACTCTCCAACTTCTGGAACTATGAAATTCCCAGGTTTTCTGTCTTCTATTCATATTTTATAAAAAAGTTAATTACAAGACTTAGAAGTGAAAAAGCTGAATGAAGCTCAGCTGATTTTAATGAAAGGACAACAAATGATAATTATCTAATCTTCAGCAAATTCAGTCACATGCTCAGCTAAAGAAAAGGTTTTAAATATATATTTGAAAGTAGATATATTTGTTGGCCAAATATTTATTTCTGAAAATGCTTATTTAATGTAAATTAATTACTCTAAATAATTTCAGTACTTGCAAAATATATTCATATGAAGTAAAAATACATTTTAAAGCATGCACTCTGACTTCTGTCATCTACTGTACCAAGGTACCACAGTCCTGCGTTTTTAACAACCTTTCTAGCTTTAAATTCAGATCTTCAAAGGTGTTTCAATACCTATTTCCCTTTGATTTAAATCAGAACTAGGCAGCTAAATAGGAAAATGTGCTTGAACATCAAAAAGAAATTGTGTCATTTTTTCAATAAAACATTTTAATTAAATGTATATTTGAATTTCTAAAGTATACCTTGCACACACACAAACAAGCAAACMAAATGCTATCTCAACTATATGAGAGGAAATTTTCAGCTGGTCAGGATAGTTTTTACTGAATTCAGTGGATTGCTCAAATGGTAATTCACACCAGAAAAACAGGGAAATGATATCATTTGATAGTTACTGAAATTACACACCAGATTGCATTAAAGGGTTCAGGGCATAAGAACATACCTCAGTGATACAGACAAAACTGAATTTGGCCTTCCTTCCCCAAATGGTGAAAACATTCATTTTTATGGTGACAAAAAAAMCTGGGCTTTTGGAAAGAAAGAGGAAAAGAAAGTCAAGGTAGATTTCTGGTGGCAAAGCATAGGGACAAGGAACTAGACAGCGCCCTCTTCCTCACCAGAACTCCTCACTACCTTGCCAAAGGCTTCAAAAGTTGTCTTCCCTTCCTCTAATCTGCKCTCACYTGTGTGAGACTTCTTCCCCTTTCTCCATTCCTGACTCAACTTTGTGGTACACCTGCACCCCAGCTTACACCTACACTAGGATTTAAAACACTCCCCACACTAGCTAGCAGCAAGTCCCCAACACAGTACAGATGTTAAAATATTCCAGGGGCCATTCCCAATAGATGCTTGCATGCATCCTGGTTTTTGGAGACTAAGAAAGTTTACTGGAATATAGGCTGGCTATTCATGCCGGTTGGTTCGGTGCTAGGGAACAGTGTCAGGGCCCTTTATGCCCTTCTCTACCTTGACACTATACCATGCTTCTCGTTTCTCCCATGAATTTGGCTTTTACACTTCTCTCTGGTGCGGGTAGGAAGGGGAAAAAAAGTTAGGATCTGCTCCTGGGCTGCCGGAAGGCAGGCAGGACAGAAAAGGTGAAAAGGAGTGGAGAGGGCTGAGGAGTACCAGAGGTGAGAAAAATAGGCATTTATCTTCCTGTTGACACCAGGAATCCCAGGACTGGCAAAGAGATGACCACGGTTTGCCCAGAAAAGCTGCCCTTCCCTGCCATAGAGGGCATTGGCAGGGGCAAAGAGTTGGACAAAGATGACATTCAGGTTGGCCGCTTACTTGAAACCTCCAAAACCTGTCTCCTTCAGCTGGGGCAATGTAGCCAGCCCGCTGCTGTCTTTAGTACTACTGCCTATTTTGCATATTGTTTTGAACAGCCCTTTGTAAGTAAAGACAAAAGAATTAGTACTTACAGTAAGAGGTGACAACTGCAAGAAGGCTCAAGTACCAACTGAAACGAAATTCTACCCTTTTTGTTTTTCTTTGTTTTTGCTTTCCCCACCAATAGGTATCGCTAGTGAAGTCACCTTGGTTAGCTTCAGAAGGAAAGTGCCAACATCTGAATGATATCATGAATGGATCATATGATATGAGAAAATTCACAAAGTATGCTTGCCATATTATTTTTCAGCTGGGTAAAAATGATTCTAGTTGAACATGAACCTAATACATCATCAGGAGGGGAAAAACACAGTTTGAAAAGTTCCAAAACGTGCATTAGCGCTAATTAGTCTTTTGTAACAGAATTAAAGAGCTACAGCAAAGGACGCTTAAAGCTTCTTTCAGAATTATTTATTCCTATGCTGCATTTCTCCAAAGTGCTATTTCACCATCAACCTCTCAAATTCAGTCAAGCCAATCCAAAGCAACCTTTACTAAACAGCATAAGAAGTTCACTCTCTTTCCTATTGGCACAGTAGTTATATGCCTGGAAGAACACACAAGCTAATTGAAACTGCACTATCACAATCTCTGTAGCTGTAGAAACACAACATTAAGAACACGCTTTCTTAAGGCAACAATTTATAGGTCCCAGTAGTTTCAATTAAACTTCAAAGCAAGCCTAAGATTAGGGAACACATTCATTTTATAAACCAAGGCTAACACTCGGTCATGGAGCAATATTCAGAAGTGGATCTGAGTAGGCCTGAATAAGCCCAGAGAAAGAATCTGAAAAGGTATGATTTATGTGTTTTTCCAGCCCTCAGTAACCTATGTTAAATTGATTTGGCTTCAGATTCATGTTCCCTTGTTAATGATACAGATTTTATCCCAGCTGGGCTACAGTATGTAAAGCAGCACCATGTGGAACAGAGGAGAAACTCCTCAAAGCAACCTAGGTTGCAGAAACGGCCAAAACATGCACACAGAAAGAGTGGAAAATCACCTTCTACCTTAACCTTTGGGTTTCTCTTTTCATGACTCAATGGCACATAAACCATTGATCTTTGTTCCTGCAATAGCTACAGGCAAACAGATCCTTACAGACGTTCAGCTTGAAGGAGCTCATTGTAATATTGGAGTTCAAGTCTAACTAAATAGCTTTCTGTATCATTTCTGAATTCAGCCTCAAACATCTACTACGCTGTCAAAGTCTTGAATATATAATATAGCAACTTTCAGAAAAACTGTTCTAGAAGAATTTACTCAGTGTCTGTATACTGCTCGGGTTGTTCAGAAAAAATTGCAAGACTGAGGTTTGCAACATACATTCTCTTTTTAGTCTGAACATACTCCCACAGCAGTGTCTTTTTTAAAAGCAAATCTGGAAAGTCATGCATTTAAAACATTACTGTATCATACAAATCCTTCCAAGATCTTGAGCGACAAAACATCTAGAACAGTATATCACAGGAATATTTTATTTTTTGAGATCCAAGGGAATAGCTGCCTAGCTCTTCTAAGTAAGCATATGAAAAGTACAAAAAAGCATCAATGGTTGAGGCAGAAATGTACAAATCCTAACATTTGCGTGTAAAGCATCAGGGGTTTGGATGTGCAAATACCTTGAAAATTTTCCTGCTTATTATATTATTAGTACCCACCACATTTCTGAAACACAAAGCATGATGCTTTCATGTCTGGCCATAATCCAATTGGGATAATTGCATCTTACCTGCTTAAATTGCATTAGCAATTTTCATTAGATATGATATTCTTCTTTCTTTATAGCCTTATGTTGTTGCTATACGCTTTTACTACAAAGCTTTTTGTGTTTCAGCCAAGAAGTAGCTGCATTTCTGCTAGGAAAAGCCTACATACTCATTGCTTCTTTTTGACTYGTCTGTTTTGCACTGTTCCCCAATATCAGTATTAAAGCGTCTTCCAGATAAAACTGACAAGCGATTGCAAAATCCACAACGTATCACATGAAGTCTCTAATTCTATCCTTTTTTTAAAAAAAGGTTATAAAATGCATTGATGCAGTTATAAGCTTTTTTGTGTTTGCTTTTGGTCCATTTTGAATGTTTTGATATTTGACTAGCTTACAGCAAGAGAAATGAAAAATCAGAACTGTATTCCATCACAATTTCATCTGAAATTCAATGTTACTATTAAGAACGTTTGGAAAAACATAAAATAAAATTTCCCCCCTCTCCTACATAACGTACAACACACAGAACAAGTCCTGGTGCCAGAACTAGAGATTTGCGTTTATGGTCTGAAAACAGTAGCAATAAGGCTGGGTCTCCCATGCAGACTCTGCACTGAGAGAAACCTTTATTTTGCCTCTGCAGATTTAATTTCATTTGTGAAAAATCCATAACAAGCTACTCTATTTCTTTTACGGCACAGTTACTGTTGCCCACAGTTTGTAAGGAGATCTTTAAGAAATGATGATTCTTAACTTCTCGAAGTCAACTAATTGAAAGAGTGATTAATTAGATATGCATTAGGATCGCTTCCAAAGTATTTGTTGAGAATAAAAGACTGAATGGATTTGGTTCAGGAAAGCTGCCCATCATTGTGCAGGAAAATTCAGAGATCCTGGCAATAAAGTTATGAAGACAGTTTAGAATAATCTGCTGTAAAAAGCAATTTCCCCAGCTTTTTTTTTCTTTCTTCTTCTTCTTCTTCTTTTAGTTCTGTGACCTCTGCAGTGGATAATAAAATATCACGACAGCAGCATCACCTTGTGCAGCATCAGCTGCATAAATAAAAAGATAACTCCAGGATGCTGCTCAGTTGTACACTCTTCACTGCCTTTGTTTTGCCTGAAGTAGATAAGTAAGGTAGCTTCAAAATCTTTTATTCAAAGATCTTGTTTACAGCCCATAAGCTTGAGCCTTGGAAGACATTTTCAGTACATCATCCTCAATAAGCTGAAGACAGGAAAGAACGCTTTCTGCAATGGCTGCAAACAGTCTTTCAGACCATCTACCACACTTCCATCGTAACTGATAACTGGAAAAAAGGTAATATTCTCTCCTCCTTCAAAAGCATGATTAGACTAAAAGCTGTATCTACAGAGTCATTACAGCTACTGATCCTAGAAAAATATTTTCTTCTATGTTAACGTGTCAAACCAATAACGGATTTACGGCGGGGGGAACCCGACAAAGGAGAGATTGTCCAGCCCAGTCAATAATTAGGTCTTTACCTTAGGCAACCATATCGAAAAAAGTAGCACTTTAAATGGACTTCTATCAGGACTTGATTCCACCCCCCCCACCCCAGCAAGTTTATGGGATCTAATATGATGACTTAACATCCCTTGGAAGATGCATTATTGATAGAAGAGGTCCATAATGACATGACATCAATAAGGTAATTCCCAGTCCTGGAACTAGCGGCAAGTACACAACATGGCTCCACACTGGCAGGACTGCGTGCTATCCATCGATTTCTCGATGAATTACTGAAGAGAGAACTTTCCTCTTAGTGGCATAAGATTACCCCAACACATCAAGAATGCCACAGGCACTCTCTTGTAGGTACACTTCAGTGATTCACTATAGTTGACAGCTTAGCTGGACAAAGAAGTTATAAATTCATCTTTGCTTACTCATCTACACAAGATTTTATTTTACACAAGATTTGCCAATAACTCCTGAAGAAGCCTAAGAGCTGGAGATGCCTTTAAAGAATGGCCATCACCATACTTAAGGATAACAATTAGCCTGTATGCAGATGCATCAAACATTCCCTGAAGTCATGAACCTAGATAACATGAGTGTACAGCCTTACAAAGACTGGTTAAGATGTTCAGGGACTGGTTGAGATTGTGTCTTCAGTTCTCATCACAACCGTGAAGGCTCCATCTTCTTCTGTAAAATCAAATTAGCAACGATATTCATAGTCAAAACCATTGATACTTGGATTGGCTTAGTGCAGACATATTATTAAAACTGAAGAGGACAAAGTGACAGAAAACATGCTTGGCAAGAAATGCTGTTCCATAGCTAGCAATCTGGTGAGCCCTAAGAGCTGAGATGGTATGAAAAGAAAGATGACTGACAGACTGAAAATCCTGATGACCTGATTAGCAATTGGTTTGGGTGGCATTTTATCTGCAAGTTACCTGCAGCATTTTTCTCCCTGGTGGGAGCTGACCTTTCCTTGGGATTTGCCTAAATGATACTAATGCCAGAAGACGACTGTCATACATTCTAAAGGTTGGAAAATACTTCAGTGGTGTTCAGTGGCTGAAGTTTTAGCTCTTTTAAATTAAGACTGTGGTTTCTATCAGCAGAAATCTAGCATTCATAGTTACAAAGTTTTACCAGCTAAATAAAGAACTGTTCTAAATCTTAAGACCAAATACAATGACATTGCTCTAGATATAGGCCAATGTTTTCCTAAGCTTTTACTGGAAAGAAACCAGAGCTTTGTATCTCCTATTAGGACAGTCTACACAAGTCTCCACAGCCTCTGATGGACAGAGGACGGAGTTTGTTCAGGGTACTGCTAGGTACACAGTATTGCTGAAACCTCCTTGGGTTTGGAAACTTCAGCTTCTTTCTTCTGGTAAAGCCTTTGGAGCAAGCAGAACTATAGACATTACTCATCATCTTGCAAAGGTGAATTCCCAAGGTTCAACTGCCTCCACTGATTCACAAAGGATGTGCATTTCCAACATTGCTCCAGTGGGTGTCAGTGGAAACTATAATTTGTTTTATTGTGTTTATTCCATTAAACAGTCTAAGTTGCAATTTTTCTCCACTTTCCAAGCCATGTTCTTGTGAGGTTATAGTAAATGGCAGGATCATTAAAATATTTTCAAGTGCAAGTCTGATAATGGTTTCTGGTGGTCTGAATATGATTTTTGAGGATTAGTCATAGCCCATTGATTCATACAGACAGGAATCACAGTTCTAAACAGCAAATACTACTGCAGATGCCCATAGACTAAGACTACATATATTCTTTACTGGTAACAAAAAATGAAAGCTACTGACCTACACAGTACATAAACGATGAATCGCCATCAGCAGACAACATGTCTACAATATCAATGAGATGAAGCAGCAACATTACATTGTTATCAAAATAATATTTAGTCATGAATGAAATATTTCAGCTGGAAAAGCTTAAAAATCCCTCTCTGGCAAATAAATTTTTGTGCACTGAGCATGCAAATTACATTTCACAATGAAACCATTATGATAAAAGCCTGTTATGTCCATCTGAACTCTTAAATACATTTCAATGAGACTCCCTTGTCTTCTCAGTATTCGCTTCAGATTTCTGCCATAAATTCATCAATTTTACTGTAACTCCATGAAATTGCTCAATTTAGTGGCCCAGTGGGTAATACTGAGAACAACTACTTCAGGACACAATAAAAAAACCAAACATTTCTACAAATTGGGAACAYCATACTTGTATCTTTTGCTACAAATTCTCTCCCTCCCCTTCTGTTTTTTCATTTGTTTTAAACCTTTAAGGCATACAGTGCGCAGTCAGTCAGTCTGCACTCTTTACTTGATGTTTGGGTTGAGATGGAATAAAAAATTCAAAAACATACCCCTAGCTGTTGAAATGCAATTAGTAGCRTCAGGTGCAAATCCCCCTTTTGCCTCCACTAGGTTCTGATATCATCCAGGTGAATGCTCCTGAGGGTACTGGATTTTCAAAGAGCAGTTACTGAACCATTTCAGAGCTTTTTTGCCTCCCTTGGGTGTCTCTGAAAGGAATTTACATCCCAAATCAGTAATACTTTTGGTCCCTGGCCAAATGCTAGAGTACTCATTATCTCCCATAGCTTGCAATTAGAGCATGTTTTTCCTCCCAGGGAATGGACCTATTTKGTCACTATGCCTTTGGCAACGGCTGGAACCAGAGCACTTTCATAACTTGCTGAAAGTAACTGACAGACCAGTCAGCCAATGCTTGGGAGAGCTTTACGAAATATCTTTCGCCTTCAGCTGTTTGGTTTTTTTGTTTGTTTTGGGGTTTTTTTTGGTAGTTTTCTTCACAGATCGCTTTCACTTATATTCAACAAAATTAAATTATACTAATTATAATGCTCCTAAGTAGAGGGACAAACTGGCAGTTTCTTTGCCTCTGTCAAAGTTTATAAAAACATTAAGCACTAGTTCTCTTTTGAGTCATTGACAATATACTAACAAAAAAAGTTTTCACTAGTTGACTCATTCAAATGCTTTACATCTTATGTACGCAAARTAGCTTGAAGATTGCTGATAATATGAGTTTTATTTGGCCATGACAACTATCTCTGACAAGTGCACACTGTCTTCAAAGGAGCTATGAAGTCTCCATGCTCATTTAAGCCATTATTGCTTGCAACATGCCCTTCAGAGCACCTACCTATCCGCTGTTTAAGAAATTTATCTAGACAAATTAATTTGGCTACCAATTAGCCTGTTTAAAATCTCATTTTTTTTTTATTTCTATGGAAAAGGTACTAGAGGGGGCTCAGAGAACAGAAGAGCTTCAGGTCTGCTTGGACTGTCTAAGTCTACGTGCATCAGTTACTAAATTTCTGTCAGCTGCCTCTGCCGGTGCGCTCCTAATAGGGGGCAATGACCATGTGCCTGCGCTAACAGCATTACAGCTTACTGCTGCCTTACGAATGAGTGAGTGGTGCTGTTGGCTTGACTGTAGTTATACATGGATGTAGGAGGGGATGCTCTTCAGAAACACAATTTCTTACCAACTGAGAATATCAAATAGCACTCGCTTACTGAAGTGCTCGGGCTATCCCCTCTTATTCACCTTCAAGGTGACGTTATCTGGAAGACCACCATGACAACGCTGCTCTCCCCAAACGCCCGAATAACTGCACAAACCTCAACCCAGGTAAGCGATATCTCTCATGTAGTCAAACACCACCTCTTTGGTTATACAGCAGTATGCTGGTGCTTTTTCTTGTTTTTTTTTTTGTTTGTTTGTTTTTTGTTTTTTAAAACAGCACACTATCCGACAGAAAGCTGAATTCAAAGAATATATTCTGGCAAGAAGAAGTAATCAGAGGAATGCATAATGGACAAATAAACATAAAACATTTTGTCTCATGACTGCCACCATCAGATACGTAATGTTTACTAACCATATTGATGTGTATATATTTACTATCTGCTATAGTACATGCCGAGAAGCACATACCAATATAAGCAGACATACAAACAATGACMGACTGAAACATTTTCCAACCCCAAAAAAGTGCGAGAGTTTTATACACTCAGTATACTACAGTTCCATTTAATTTGAAGAGTTCTATTAAGCATTGCTCTAATTGTACATCACTTAGAGGTCTTGATCTGCGTAGAGGAGAAATACATGTCAAGTCATTTTGCTAGGAGCCATTCATTCAATTTATATTTTCAAAATAAAAATCATACACGAATCAAAAATCCTTACGAGCACACTAAAAAGCATCATCACAAAGCCATCTGTTTTAGGCCATGTATAGCTCAGTAACAAAACAAATGTTGCATTTCATTTTCAGATCTGGGCTTATTGATTATTTTCTCTCTTGTGCTGCAGAGTATGCCAGAAGGCTCTACTCTGGAGGCAAGTTGCAATGAAAAGAGACAAGAATTTTATTAGTGCTAGAAGATGCATAGCTCTGCTTTGGGAAAAAATACACAGCTCTCCAATGAGGAAAAAAAATAATACAAATGAATGAGGCCTGACAAAAAGCAAGGAAAAAAAAAGCCTACAGCTGCTGTAAAATTGATAAATGCTGAAAGTATCTCAAAGATAAGTGTGATGATGCCTACGCCAATGACATTTCATTATCTTTTTTCAGTTGTCTAGAAGAGCAGGTGAGTCCTTAATGCATCCTGCACCATGTAGAWCACTATTTTGCCAGCTGAATCAAAGCTCAATCATGCAAAGTCGTCTAGCACAGAACAGCTTTTTGACAAAGCAACACCTCCAGTAACAGCATTACTGCTAGCTTTATTACTTAATAACAGCACATAGAGAATTCATTCTCTTTATATATTTTAACACTTGGGAATGTCGCAGGGAAAGGTAAAGTTACACACATAGGGCCCTCTCCAAAAAGAGGGAAACAATGCCTAACACGACAGCCCAGGACAGCAGCACAGCTAGGGTAACTGTACRGTTGCATTTAATTGCTGAATGCTCTGTGGGTGGGTGCTGCTTAAGGCACTGCRGTCTTTAGGACAACATCGCAGGCTCTTGTAGCTTCACATATTTTCCAGTGGAAGAAAACTCTTTGTCTCGGGCTGGTTTGGCCCACCACCTTCCACACACGGAAGGATGTCCKCAACCGACATATAGTTGGGAGGAGCGAACAGACTAACAGCCAGCGAAACCCATTCAGGAGCATGGGCACTACCTCCCCGACACAGTTTGCCAAGATGCAAAAATTAGTGTTGCCTCAGCTGGGAAAGAAAAGGTCTTTAGATAAGTGGGTATTCCCCCCCTCAGAATGAAGGTAAACTCACATTGCTGCTCTGACAGTGGTGCGAAGGTGACAGCTGGTCATCAAGTCCGTTTTTATGAACCTGGAAACTTGATGAGTAGCAAATGGTGCTGTGCAAAACAGATTTGTCTCTAAACTAACATTTTCAAAACTCCGCTCAGCTCCCTCTCGGACCAATTTACTGAGCGCTGACTCGGAACAGTGGGTCCGATTTTCACCTACTCTCTGCATACAGAAAGTGATTCAATTTCTTACGAATTCATTTCTTCTCACTCCAGAAATCCTTAAGGTATCTTGGTGGTTTAAATTACTCATCTCTAATAATAGTATATTAGCATCAATCCTGTCCTCTCTCCCAGGGTTTTGTATGCCTTGATGACATCCCCCTTATTCTATTCCTCCTAGAGCTTTATAGATCAAATTTGGCAAATCTTTCACATCTTGCAGACTGTAAATTAGAGGTCTCTGCTGCAACCTAATCTCAGCAATGTCCTTCTTATTATAAGGTCACAAGAAGTGCACAAATTATTCCAAATACAATTTTATTATTTCTTCAATTTGTGCCARAATAATTTAAAAATGAATTATACACATAACTGCCTATTCACAAGCCCATATCAAGACTTGCCTCTTTTTCTGCTACCATGCAGTATACTGTGCAGATCGCATGATCTACAATCTGATGCAAACAATTTTCTTAAGTTAGAGGCTGCACCATTCTGCCTTTTCCAGTTGTAGCATGTGTTTTGGGTCTTAGCTTCATTGCCCTTCAAACCTTTGAGTCTCTGATCCATCAGAATAATCCAGAACTGGTTTCTGCTGATGCTCTGTATTTAAAGACACAAAGCTGAGTTATCAGCATTGAATGAAGTTTGGTTTTCCAGCAGCACAATCTTTTTGTAATACATCCTTCTCCAAGGTCATTTACATATGAGGTAAACAAATCAGTTCTAAAAATAATTGATGCTGCCTAGAAATTCAGCCAAAATTTACTGGCCCCATTTCTGAACTAAACCATTTTTAAGCACTTGAAATGCTCCTATTTGTATAGCTTGATTTCACATTTTTAGAGCAGTCTCTTTTGTATTATATGAACAAACTCTTACTTGAAATTTAGCTGAGAAATACCATATGAAATAGTCCTACAACATTAACAGTAGGGCTCTCTGGAGAGGCAAAAAAAGGTTTTTACAGACACCAGAACTGAATGATTAATTTGTAATAAACTTTCTACAAATTCTTTCTACAATTCTCAAGAATCTGACAGGAGGGATTTAATTCTCTATTAAATTTTACAGAACAGTTAAAATATTCAGGCTGATGTATGAAGCCCGCTTTGAATAATAAGTGAAATGTCTTGCCATTCATCAGCAATTATGCCCTTAATAAGTTCTGACTATTGTCAAAGCTTTCTGGCTTGTCAGGGAAGGTGTGCAAGAGCTGATCTCCACAGGAAGATTTATGAACTCAAAAAACCTCTAGAAGGCTCCCAGGAAAAGTCTGCCGATAGGGTCTGCCTATAGATCTACCAAGGCTTTTGTTCACAGTTGCATGAGAATCGCCCAGTCTGGGGTCAGAGCAAACAATTCAAAGAAAATGCATGTTATTCTTTCTGTTAGGAAAATATTTGTAAACAGATGACAGTTTCTCTGAATGTATTCATTACAATACAGAATTGCAGCAAGCACAAAGCCTTCTATTAATTTTAGTGGGCTTTGGATTAGATCCTATTTTAATTTCCTCTAAACACATTTTAAGTAGGATTTTACTTGCTTAAAAAGCAACTTCTATAGAGAGCTCATTTACAGAGCAGCGAATATTTGCTACTTGGTTTATTTGGGTATCACATTGTTGCTCATGTCAACACGAATGACATGCCACCGCGCTCTCTCATTGGAAGAATGCAACTCTAATCCTAATGAAAGGGAGCATGTAAAGGTAACAGGATATTTTAATCTCTACAGAAGCTAGAGGATGAACTGGATTAGGGTGCTTCGCAAAATACCTGCATCAAGCTAACATTGCTTATCCCCAGTGAACTGATGTTCCTGTAAGTGGTACTGGTGGCAGGCAATGTTCATATTCACTTTATTCTACCCTTGATGAGGATTTGGTGGTCAAAGAGGCAGCAACCYAGAAGCAAAGGGAAGATACTGCAGGGGTGCCTGCATTAGGGCTCAAGGGTAAACTTGAGGTCCTGTTTCTTAAGCAATATCCCACACTGAAAAATAAACCATCTGACTGATTTTTTTGTATTTTTCCATACAATGAGCATTAAGGTTACTTACACAGTTTAACAACATGCATGAAGTATATTGATTAGAGTGGAYAGAGGTGTATTAACACCATGTGCATTTATGAACTTGGTGATCTTGCAAAGTTTTCAGGTCTCTGGCAAAAGCTTTGGGTGTGCCCGCAGTACACGCAGCGTATATGCTCAGTGCAGAAGTTTAGCATTCAAGTCTATGGGAATCACTGTCTTGTAGAAATTCATCATCTGCAAACAGCACATGAACTGGACCATTTTGAAAGTTATGCAACCATCCATGGAAAATACAGACTGTATTCACTCAGCTCTACCCACCACCAYGCAGGATATTCCACAAAATTTACTCCCCTGCTTCTCACTTGCATTAGTTTTGCATCTGACAGCTTGAGTTAGCAAGTGCTTAAGTAACTTACTCAGCAACTTGGCAAAACAATTCTTTGCCCATGTCCTCTTTGCAAATGTACCAAGACAGGAATAAGGACAGCACCAAGCTATATAAACAAATGCAGTCKTGGTTATCCAATGCCAATCTGTAATCTGGTCATTTATCCATTAAGTAACTTATAAGACCATGTGTTTTACTAACTACATTGTGTTTCTTAAAGATTTAAGAAACCTTGTTTTAATTTAGTATTTAAGCTATTTGCTTATTCTTTGTTATTCTCCTATATRTAGGATTTCTCTCTATATCTCCGGAATTGCCAATATGCGTTGATGTTGATTTTATCTCATTGTTGYATTTCATCTTGCAGCAGGATATTTTTTGATCCTTTCATCCTAAACCTTTTCTCCCCTCACCAGTAATGATTTTGGATACAGGCATGACAGATAATCAATACTCCGCAAGCACTGGTCAATGCAAACTAAACTGCATAATGCTTCTTCAGTCACCATCCCTCAAACCTCAAAGCACCTATAAAGAACCCAAATTCTTTATCTTATTCCTYATCTGCCAAAGCTGTGCCTCCGGCTTCATTTCCACTTCCCTGCAGGGCTTAAGGGAGACTGCTCAGAGACTTTCAGCTAGCAGAAGCCCAGTAATTGCCGTGTGCCCGCAGGAAGTCATTACAGCGGTGGACTGTAGGAGTAGAGTCACTTTTGTTAGCTTTATTTTCATAATCGCAATAGCGGAGAACCGTAGCTAATGCCCATTTACTTCTATAATCAAAAAGTGCATTTCATATTGGAAGTAAGTAACAGTAGTAACAAGGAAAAGCGTCATTAAAAGGAGGTGATTTTCTTCTCCACCAAAGCTAGGCTCTGGCCATGTTGCTATAGCTGGATGGACAAAATACAAACTGTTACTGGGCTCTGCAGCTGGGTTGGCAGTGAGCATTTCTTGAGTTTAYGATTTGTCTGGAAAAGCAGTACACAGATTTGAGCACAAAATTATGAAGTGATTCAGATCTGTGCGAGATTCAAGTGCACATACATGAAACGGTTGCCTTTGTCACAGCACTAAGGCTGTGTAAACACACACACATGTGAACAGCGGAGGAAAAGCAAGAGACTAAATGCAGATTTCATTTTTATTATTATGTATGAGAAGAGATCAGATGCTAAAAGTTGGTAACAGCAGAAGGAAACCATCAGACAGACAAACAGCCCAAATAAATTAGGATTCTAATTCAGCAACTCMTATTACGCTTTGGTAACCCTTTCTGAACCTCCTCGTCTCCTTTGTCACCTGTGGCAACACCACCAAAAGTTCAATACTGCTGTTAAAGAAAAAAAACCAACAACAACAAACACAAAAACAACAAAAAACCCAAACCACACACACTCTAATACATTWTAAAATTATTTTCTACAGTTTTGGTGAATGCTTCCGTGTTCTTCTACTAAGGGATTTGGTGAAGARCAGTTCTGCATTTGTCTTACRCTCTGCCTTTATGATTTTATTACTCTCAGTCATATYCCCTCTGTGGTGTTTTCTTCTCCAGAGCAAAGTATTCCAAAATTTTTATTCTCTCCTCCCATAGCACATTTCTTATGCCAAGAAAACTGTAAGGTAGCTCTCCCAAAACTACCAGGCACCTTTTGCCCCATTCTGCCTGCCACTGTCTTAGTGCSAGAAAGTGTATTTATCAACAAAACAGAAAATATTATGGTTGAGACTCCTGTTGAAAGAGTTTTTTTGTGAACTCTGATGTTATTTAAGAACATAGCAAACAGATCTGAAATATCAGACTTCTTCTGAAACTCTGGAAGATAGGACACACAGGTTCATGGAGCAGATTATAATAATACTTGCTGCAGGCATGAAATGAAGCATTTGAAAGTGGAACAAACAGAACCATATTTTCAAGGAATAATTGTTGTCCCTGAACTACCTCCCAATMCAAAGATCTTTGGATATTTCTGCTACATTCCAAACCAGGAAAAAGACACACACCACAGTAATCCTGGTGAAGCTGAGGGCTACAGAAAYATCTCCATAAATTGACATTATTAGTGTCAATGTTGAGGAAATATTTGAGAATATTTCCTCATTTTTATCACCTCTGTGGATTTCACATTGCTGTAATAGAAAGCRAAGCAGACACCTCATTTGTAGAAAGGAAAGATTATGAAAGGTGCCTAAAGCAGATCATTACAACATTACAATTTTGGATCCTCTGGGACAAAGATACAGTACTGTGTTATTACCTGCAATCCTAACACTTCCAGATTAATTTAGCATTTATGGAATATGATACAAAAACTGATTGGCTCAAAAGGCCTCTTTCAGTGCATCCTATTAAATAAGGGATAAATAAAAATATATGCCAATTCAGTATAACTTTCAAAGCAACTATGGGACCAAGCCACAAAATAATTTAGGTGCCTACTCTATCAAAATCAATGGATCAATGGAAAGCTTGGCCTAAGTGTTAGGATTTGGCACCCTATCAAATATACTTCATTCAACCATGGAATTACAGTTGGTGCCTAATTGGTTTCTAACATAAGAGAAAAGTATTTCTGTAGTCAGTCTCCCAGTTTGTGAAGTGAAATACAGACAGACATAAATGATAATTTGGGAGAACTTTGTTTTGTAGGTTGTCAAAACTGGATATAATTTTCTTTAATTAAATCTAATTATTAAATTATGCAGATTTAATTAGTTACACATTTCAGATAATCTGTCTCAATGTTCAAAGTATCCAAACTATGTCATTCGTATGTGCATTCCTACTTTAAAATAGTACAAAATGCATCCTAATTAATGACAACACATATTAACAGGAAGGATTTTTTCCTCTCCTTTTCTTCTCAAAGGGAATGGAGACTAATCATTGAAGTGACTGGCATTCAGTCACAATATAGCACACAGCAGCAATGCTGTTATTTTTCCATTCCTATTCTGCTTGCAGACTCCTGGGCTTTAGTTTTTTTTATTTAATTCATGAAACATCCACTTTCCCTCMCTGTGTTAGCCACAGGTTATCTTGAATAAATTAATATGGATAGATACTTTYCATCAGCAGATAAAAGAAACTGTTGAAGGCTCCAGTTTAAGTTACCATTAAATACCTACCCAAAAGTAGTTTGTTCCATGTCAAGATTAAAAACTAGAGTCCAGAAGGAGAGAACTATTTTAAAGAGSAGACAAAAACCAAAGCGACAAAACTCAGGGAAGTATCTTCAGCTCAGAAGGTCTCTTCACTTTTGCATTTTGCCAACAGTAAAAAGTCACTGCTTCTACACACACAGCACTATTCTTAAACGCCTCAATACCATCATCAGCCCCATGAAGCAAGTAGGACTAATGGTGACACAGCAGCTACAAAAGTCTAATCCATAATAAATATCCCTCAGTCATTTGAGTGTTTGCCAAAAGACAAAGGAACACAACTAGGACTAAGGTCCAGTAATTTCTTTAAGATTTTACAGAAATTTCTGACATATTTACCAAACTCTGGACATCATAGAAATTAAGGATTCCACTACCCAAAATAAAGGGCTCATCTGCAATGAAGACTACAAAGTTGTTATATTTTTAAATCATATTTAACAAAAGCACCGTTTTCTGCCCCCCGCACTCAGCTGGGACCCAGTTAAAGCTGAATATACTTTTTCAATACTCACAAGTTTGACCCCAGGCACACTTTTCAAAGCTCGCATGGCACTAATCTTAATGTTTTATGCATTTCCAATTCAGTTTCAAAATAACCTAAATAATATAATCTCTTTTAAGCTTTTTTTTTTTTTTTTTAAATATAATGAATTTGTTTCATTTTGCAAAAGTGGGGATCTACAGAAGAAAATGGAAAGAGATACTCTAACCTTGATGTAAATTTAGGGTAGAAAGGCTGAGAGCAAAAACCATTGAGACCTGCTTTGCTGAACCGTCAGTGCTTGCAAGCTGCAGTTGTACGGGAACATACCTACATTATGGACATGTGTTTTTACAGCTTTCAGTGCACGAGAATCTAAGGTTATCAATATACCACGTGAAGGTAGGATTTTATCCAGGAAGACAATGCGCTTTAGCTTTCATTGGGCTCCCACAAGGGCAACYGCAAAGACCTTCGCTGCATCTATCAACCTGCCAGGTATTTTGGGCTGGTGCCTTCCAAAATCTGCACCCTCTCAGTGGTTCTGCTGCCTCGGCAGATGAAAAATTGACCATGTATTCCCAACRTGGAGTAACCATATGTTCTTTTACTAGCAAGCCATGTCCTCCAGACTGAAAAATCTGCAGGAGAAATGCTCACCTTTGCCTCAGACATGCCCTGTCTTTCCAAGCGTTGTAAAGTGAGCTAAGTACATCCTGTATTAGTGACARGTGAACAATCCTTTATTTGAAAAACCTGTAGTGCCTGAAATTGTATGATTGCTYATTAGAAAAAGGGAAACATTCTTTTCAAACATCAGGCACATGATGCACATCCTTTCCTTTCTTCTTAAGGAAGGAAATCAGCAACTCGCCTGCAGTTCAAGTTAGTCACAATTTCACCAGTTCGGGCAGGCTGCCTGTAAGATCACTGCATACAAATTTAAGTCTCAATAACCCTCTATAGACTAGAGGGTTGATAACTACATATAGGCGAAATAATAAGCGTCTTTCCCTTCACATAACCCAACAGTTATATAATGAAATGCGCAACTCAGGGCTTCGCATCCCAACTGCAGCACTACACTAATGGAGCTGTTCAGTGTCAGCATTACGTTTCTTGCCAAACTTTTATCCAAGACGCATGCCACTCCACAACGCCGTTTTCATACAATAACTTTCAGAGCACAACCTGCTCTGATGCAGTTCCCTGCTGTGATGAACAAAAGGACATTAGGTCATTTTCTAGCAATTAAAGTGTTTTCATGGAATAAAAACTTGTTGACCAAACCCTCTGATACTGTATTAAAAAATATATATATATCTCCTCTAAAGCTCAGTGATGTTCCCTGTAAGTGTACACTGCTGTTCTATAGGTGAACAAGACATTTCACATACAAAACATCAAGTAGAAGGCTAATGGACATACAAGCTGAGTCTTCTCATCTCTCTCATTTTTACCTCTACTTCTGTAGATGGCATATTATTTGAAACTAAACTTGTATAAACAGTATGTTTCAATCAGCACTAGTTTTAATAGTATTACTTATATAGTAAGATGTTACTATAACTTCTAAGTGAAGTTTATGTGCAAGTTTACATGTGAATAAAGCTTCAGTAATCTCCTACCAGCCAACTAATAAAATCATGAAATCAAAGTAGTAAGTTTTAATACAAACAAACTTAACCAACAATATACATTAACATGTTCCACACGTGGCATTGCCATCTTCACACACACGTTGAGATCAGTTTGCCATTATCTCATAATAAATACAAAGGAGGGCAGGAGGTGGAATTGCAAAGAAAAAGACATTTAGCGTCAAAGTACTTCATACAAAGCAGTTTCTTGTTGGAAGAAATCTTTTTGTGAAACACAGATACCATGCTGTTTATCTAATGACAAAGCAGTTGAACCAGAAAGACGGATGGATTCTCACTGGCATTTCCTGCTGACCCTGTTAAGTACCATAGCTGGGAGATTTTCAGACTTTCCTGGAATTACTTGCCTAAGGTTTGAGCTAAATGCGCTCTATGCAAATCTCTGAATWCAGCAAAAACTGGAATCAACACACAGGGCTTTCCTTGCACTCAAAACCACAGCAAACCAAGTCACATAGCCTGAAACACAGGGCTAGTGCTTGCACTCAGACGTCATGGTTGATATTAGCCTCTCTGGCCATCACAGTAGGATTTGGGCATTTTTAGATTTCACTCTGAATTACAGCGGAAATGAGGTTGAGTTTCCGCATTATTCAGAGTGCAATCAATTATTATGCTTTAAATTAAAGCACCTATTTCTAGAAACACTCATCACTACCCTGCACTATGGACTGGACATGCTAACTGCATTAGGAGGCTTTGAAGCCTCGGTTGCACATCCTCACAATACTCCTCCAAATGAGACACCGCCAGATTTGCCCCAAATTGCTGACAGAACAAAGTCAAAGGCGACTCTGCTATTGTAAATCTTAAACAGGATTGACAGAGAAGCTAGGACTACAACAAGGCTAAGGTCTTCAGCAAGCCAATAAAAAAACAAAAACCAACCAATCAAAAGCACCAGCGTTTATATTGACATGAGCATCGCTCACCGCTTTGTGGCTATCTCAATGGCCAAAGTTAACAATGCAGAAAATGATCTTAAAGGACTTGCAGAGAGGAACGGATGTGTTCGCTGTCACTGTTAGAGGTGATGGGACTATCGTCCTCCAAATACTTAGCTTTACCTCACTTAGATTTACCTTTTTGCATCAGTTTCTAAGTTAAATTGCTCGGCTTTTATAGCTGGAAATCAGTGAGCCAAGGCCTGTTTGCGTGTGCCTGTGCAGCCCTCCTTAAGGCACTGGTGCTGTGTAGATGAGCTGCACTGATTTACATCATCTCAGAATTGGACTAGAAGACTTTTTAAGTAGCATGCTGAGAACGGATATGTAACATCTATACCACAGCATCTAGGATTTGATTGCAATATAATGAAGAGTCATTTAAGTAATTACTTTTGCATAAATTACTCAAAGCTGGTATGTTCCAATCTATAATTGCTGCACATTACAAGCACCATGGTTACTAATCAAGGGGAGAAAGGAATTCAAGACCTGGAAAGAGCAAGAGTAATTAGATGAAGCAAGTATACGGTTAGACTAAAGAGCATGTTATTCATCTGCCATCTTGACATGTTGCATGCATATAGAAGAGGGGGAAGGAAAAGAACCCAAAGGTGATGCACCTACCTATACCCCGATGACACATACTTGCATATACTGCAGATGAAAAAAATGAGGAAACAATCTAGGGTGCCACCAATATAATAAATTCCCCTCACTACATTTTAAATAAAAAGATCAAGATATCACAGTTGTCATGTTCCAGAATTACATAAAATCTAATAACCTTAAAAGAATCTTCCAGTCATCGTAGAAAATCCTGCGTTCCCAGATGTAGCAGCCTCCTAGGGCTTCCCTTGTCTTTGGGAAAGGGATCTGTGGCCAGAGCAGAAGTCCTTAGGCTGATTTGCAGTAGCAGAGGAAATCACCATGTAGCATGCCTGGCAGATGCAAGAGGAGTGACATGAAGTGGGGCACCAGGGACTGGAGGGAAAGTCCAGCCCTTCCATAGGCAGCATGGACAGCTGCTGCCTTTTGATGCTTATGTGCAAGGTGGTGGGKTTTTTTTGTTTTGTTTTGTTTTTAAACTTGGGGGGTTGTTTTTTGTTTTGTTTTAAATGATCCTGGTCCAAGTCAAACCAGTTTTGACTGGTGCACGTTGGTTTTGTTTTGTTTTTTTGTTAGGAGCACTTGGCACAGCTGCTCTTTCATGAAACTAAATCTCTTGTGACAGTAAGCATAGCATGACAGAGGGGGTCTGGCAGAGATGTCGAATGATCTTTGGCCTTTATTCATATGTGACATTTCCAGAAAAAACATTTTATTAGATAAGCCATTGGGGAGCAATCCTTCATGTGGCTACAGCCATGTTCTCCTGGCAAAGGTAAGCTTCTGAGACTGCAAACCACAAGTTAGGAAGATACGTTCTGTAAGGAAAAGTAGAGATTAAAGAGCAGAAAAGTGGATGGATCTCTTAAAGTAGAGTCACAGTTGTACTGAATGACTCCTGAGCCTAATATTCACACACTATAGCATCACCAAATTAAGAGCTGCCCACAGCATTTACCTTGGTAAAGCACTGATACAGCTTAGCAAGCTCAATTGCGCCACAAGTTCATTGATTGCTGTTATAAACCATCTGTGTCACCATTATCATGAATAATATTTATGTACCCTCAAACCATATTAAAAGTAGACTGGAAATGGATGCAAATACAAGCAAATTGAGAGCAAAAGATGACCCACACGATACACTGATATTTCCAAAACACCACAACTCAAGAGAAATTTCTTTCACAGATTTCGTCTGCAGTCCTGTCTCCCATAAAGGTAAGCAAGTTGCAAAATATGGGCGTCTACAGAGTTTGTAAAATAATGTGCAAAAGCACATGAAATATCACTGATGACAGCTTCGGCCATCATGGGAAAATATCATGACCATATGTTCAGGAAACTGGGTCAAAATCTGTACTGCTTCACTATTACCTGGAACAAAAAGAAATTCCAAGCTTCTGCATAAGGCACAAGAAGAGTAACAAGAAAAAGACGTAATGAATACAACAGAGAAAGAAATACAAGAACGAACTGTTTTTTTCTCCCCCCTCAGGTTGTGTTGGTGGGCTATGTTGTCTAGCAATCTCAAGTTAAAGCTAACGAAGTCTTCTGTGTGGGAATAGATTTATATACACACATCGAGCTACATAAACACATATGCCCAAACACAAGTTAATCCCTTTAATGAATCCAGCCCACAACAGTTTAATCACTGCAAATTTTCATTAGAACAGAAGCTATATTCAGATGCACAAACGTAATGCAATCTTGCTTGTAGAGTACTACAAGCTTCATCCTTCCAAAACTTGAAAATAATAAGGGCTAGTTATTTTTTCCCCCTCAATTTAAGTCTCCTTCGGCCTAGATTTTAAGTTTTCCTGATGTTAATTTCTACAGCTTAATTATGCTACCATGATTCTTCTTCCCCACTAAACGTGTAATACTACAGAAAAAAACATCAGTTGCTAGCAAGAGCTCTTGGCAAAGTAGTGATCTTTCCCCCTTCTCATAGCCATTTTGAATATTAAGACCATGCACAGAAATAATAAAATATGCCACAAGATGGTTAGGGCTTGTTGAAGTCCCCTTTTAAACCCCTTGTTGAAATGTTTGAGTCAGATTTTGAGCTTGTCTTTTTCCTTGAAATGAAAAGGATTGCAATGGAAAGACACAGAAAGAAAGTAAAAGAAGAGAGTTACAGGAATGGAAAAAATATATCTTAGTAGACTAATCACTGTAAACCAACTGAAAATAGGTTAAACAGATTGGTAAAGGTGGTATCAAGGCAGAGCTATTACTTTAGATGACAGCTGTATTAAATTTTGGATTTTGTGCTGCTCAGTAATGCTACAAATTGCACAAAGAAAATGTCTGCAATATAAAAATACATATCTATCTCAAAACACTGTTGGCTAGGATCAGGTATGGCTGGCCATTAGAAGCTTCACTTTGGGATGTACACTAAAGATTTGATCTATAAAACMCAGCTGATATTATAAGCTGTATGATATGAAGGAATTTTCTCCAAGAAAGTAAATAAATAAATGGAGTAAATGAGATATCGACAAAAACAAAACTCATTAAGACAGTTATGCTTATCCAGTGGTTATTCCATCTTGTGAAGTTATCTTTCAATAAATACAAAATGAGGAAATGAATTCAAGATGCACGGTCACGCAACCTTAACTCCCTCTACCTTCCAAAATTAGTGATAGCCAATGTGAATTTTTTTGCAAGTCTCCCAGCAGTGTTCACAATGTTACATATATTTGAATGTGTGTTGAATGACGACTGATTAGTCCCAACCACCTTAAGAAAAAAGACCACTGCAAATGAGGCTATCAGGATAGCAGTTGACAGTGGAAATCACCATTGGGGTAAATATTTCTCTCCGGCACCTCTACATGTGACCTGGAAAATTCCTGGAGAAACGCAGTGCTGCATATGCAGATGWCACCGATTGTCAAGTAGAGGAGGCTGTCGGCAGTTGAAAGGCACAGAAAAAAATCCCAGCTTTTACTAACAGAAAAATCCTTGTTTTCAGTCCTCTTCCTACRACAAACACCGCACAGCAATCTAACACTACAAAGCAGTTGCTAAAAGTGCCAAATTCACTTATTAGCATAGAGGCATTTAGTCAGTCAGGTCAGGACACAAGCTGTCACAGAAGTTGTTAATTGTCAAAAACACCACAGACCTCAGATCTCATCTTTTTCCTCCCGAAAAATAGGATCTTCTGTAGACAAATAAATTAGACATCTAGGGGACCAGATCTACTGCAGTTAGAGAGAGAACAGCATTTTCCTTATAAATTCTTGCAGATTTCTTTTCTTCATCCTCCCTCACTGAAGTACTGGCTAAACAAGATCAAATACCGACCAGAAGGGCCACCTTTGTACTATTAAGGCATTAAAACCTCTGCATTATTACAGTGCTAAAAGCCTGTGCATTATTAAAGCATTAAAAGGGAAACAAAATTATTTTCAGTTGCCCTTCATCTTGCAATGGTTGCCTGAAGAGCAGCAGAATTTTCTCTGAAAAACAATTTCAGCTTTCAGCTTACTCCACTGTATACAGTTGCCAATACAGCATGTATTGTTTTCAAATACTTACAATGAGCCATAAATGCTTTTTTAGCCACAGATGTTAAAGGGTACACAAGATTTCATTTTAGAAGAGCACAGAAAATAAGCTAAGGTTTTTCACCCCCTTCTCCCTAGGGAACAACCAGGCTGCATGTCATCTCTGCTCATCTTAGTTGTGAGCAGATTTTAATACACTATCCATGTTACACCTGGGACACGGCTTCAGCAGCCACGCAGAATAAATTTCTGGGCTTTTCTGTCTTATATTACATTTTTATATTGCATTTATATGCTCTATTACTAACATAATAGTTTGGTCAGACCTACACAAGGAAATCTGAACTGTCAATATGAGGCGAGTGGAAGAGATCAGGGACAAGAGGCATTCCTCCATCTTGTCCATATTACTCACTTGAATTCAACATGTGACAGTCGAAATAAATCACAGTTTCCAGCTTATTCAGGATACTCCTTTATTCCAGCTCTTATTATTAGCAATTATGGCTGTTTTATTTAAAGTAAGCTCATCAAGTACTCAGGGATGAAGCCATGAATTAGATTCAAACTGCCTGGTTTCTCTCTAAAAGAGAGATTTGAATTTTTATCAGTGAAAAGAAAGATTTATTCCCAACACTAAGATGAAAAATTGAAGTTKTACTTACACACAGAGACATACGGCCAGACCCCAGAGCAATCACATTGGTATCTTCAAAACTATCACTGCTAGAAATTACATTGTAGTAAGCCAGGATAAAGCATATTCTTGAGAAATCTCAGCCTGGGAATGACTCAACTCCCCAGGCTCTTGAGTCCGAGCCAGAGGAAGGTCACCACGCAACAAAAAGGCCTGCTGGAGATGACGTTGGGGTGCTGCCACTTTAAGCTTGGGTGCAACAGGAAATTCAATAACCTTCGTTGCTACTAGGCAGGCAAGAATAAGGTGCAACAACCTGTGCAATCATCAGCTGCCTCTTTACTTCCATTTGCCAGCCTGAGCACAGAGTTTGGGAGAAAATGCAGGTCTAGCCACCACGTACATGATGGACTAGTCAAAAGATAGAACAGCTGCAGAAAGGTGCCTTATCTGTACAACTCCGGTCCAGTCAGAAGAAGGAGGTGTACAACCATGGCACTGGAGCAAGGAAAGAAACAGAAGGAAAAAAGAAAAGAGAGCAAAAAGGTAAAGAGTATGAAAGAGATCACTGCAAAGGGCATCTGCTAAGAAATGAAGTGAGCCTGATATCCTTAATTGCTCAGCTAAGACTACGATCAACACAAGTGTGCCTGAAATCTGTTTAAAACTACTTGTGGCTTTGGACCCTTCTAGTGCAAACACCTACTGCAGGGAACAGAGTTTGTTCAGGTAGAGTACTGCTGAAGATGCAAGGAAATAGAAAGATGAGAAATTAAAGAGCTCCAGGAAAAAACAGTCAACAGATCACAATCAGAACAACAAGGTCCAGGTACCTATCATGATTTAATGCATCAAAATAATACCACCTCTATAACATAGACGTAAACGAAGGACTTCAGCCTAATCTGCTTCCAAACCAGAAATATTTCCTAAAAAATACTTTTTGGTATCAAGGCAAGGCTCTTATTCAAAATTGTAGGGAGTTAACACCACACAGAGAGAGTCTATGTCGCTAAGAAGGCAGAAATATCAATCTGCAAAATACGTTTTCCCAGTAGATGATGTTTAACAAAGCTAGTAGGAATGCAAAATTACCTTCCAATTGCAAACTCTCCCAAACATTTCAATGAATTTKTGTAGAGAACAGCCTGTTTTTCAACAGTTACTAATACAAACCATTTCATCCCAGTCTTGGAAATAATCATTTCGGAGTTTTATGGACATATTTTCCAAGTCATGTACACTTTATGCTATGAACACATCTGTGGAAAATTAATTCATGAACACAATTACTTAATGTGCAGAATAAAGTCAAAGGGTCTAACTGGCCATATGCTAACGACTGATCTGTACACATGCCTTCAGCTTCAGTGTATACCAGTTTATGCATCCAACTACAAGAGCCTGGGGAATTTTTTTTTTTTTCTGGTTTTTTTTTTTCCTCTGTATTTGTACTATTTAATTACACCACGGACAAAACATACAAATTACAAAAATAAAACAAACAAAAAGAAAACCACTTTGTTTCTGAGATAAGTGTTTCCTATATGGTCTTAAGCACTTGAAGAATACTACCAGACTAGGCTTGCTTCTCGAAGCCGCTCACAGAAATAATTGTCAGCACACACTCAAATGTGTCAATCATGACAAACTTTACACTGTGTAAATACATAGGAAGAATTCATGGTGTAATTTTATGTGACACCACTCAGGATTCACACAGGAAAAAAAAAGTTAGGAAAAGCTATATACTGTAATGATCTGCTGCCCTGTTACAATGAATGAAATGTAACCATGAAGATTTCTGTTGTGCTATCGAACATTCATGTTGATGCTTCATTTCTTTATTCGTCTCTGAACTAATTTAGCAGCAATATTCCYGAGAAATGCCAGCACAATGCTCAAGAGCTTTGTTCACCTTTCACTGCTGAACTGCGCATTCCTAAAGGCAATAACAAGCAACAGTTTGATGTCTGACACAATACGTAAAGCATACTTTTTTAAAAATTCAAATTCTAGTGTTATCTGGGAAGGCACAGAATGAACTACAGAATTTTTTCTTAAGAGAAACAAAAGTATCACAGTGAGTTACCTATCAATATTTACACTAAATTTACCAACTGAATCTGAAATATTTTTTCCTACAAAGTACAAATGAGATCTTAATATTCCATGAACATGGAAGGCAATCGGGAATCACATCCAAGTGTCTTGTATTTTACGTAATGCATGATATCATACTAAAACAGATTTTCTAAATGGATTTCTTTAGTAGAAATTAGAAAATAGAAGGTTCCTTGCCAGACTTAAAACATACACAAAGGCTGTAATTCGAAAACGAAATCCATATGAAGCCCATCAAGATAAAAAGAAAATAATCCTCTAGTGTATTTGCCCAAACTTCAACAACTGCTGGTTGAAGCCAGAGTTCATGTCCCTATAGTTAATGGCCCTCAAAGGATTTTTGTCCTTGAATTTGTCTAATGGCTTTTTTTTTTTAAGCATATATAAATTTTAAGCTTCTACATCCTTTGGTAAGGAGATACATTTTCACACAACAGATATTTGCTGGGTAACTACATTTGTGTGCAACTACAAGCTAAATAAGTTCTTGACTATTAGTTGTAGGATTCTGAACATGCGACTAGGCCAAACAACAGATAGTTRAGGGTTATTTCAGTTTGGGTTAATTCAATTCTGGAGGACATCTTATTACAAACTACAACTACTGGGAGACTAGAGTCAATATCTGAACCTGAACTGTGTGTTGACAGTAGGTTTTCTTTTTAAAACTAAGACTGTGGAAGATCTGTTTGAAGTGAAGGCTCTATGCAAAGGTAAAATCATAATATTTATTTTACATGAAAAATAGACCTAGAAGAGTCAATATGGTAATGATAACTCCTATCAGCTGGAGGACCTGACCCTTTCATATTAGAAAAAGCCACAAATCTATAAAGMCAATGTCTTGCTGATTACAGCTATTCACTTTCAGGTGTTATGGYATAATGAGGACAGACTTGTTTAATATTCATTATTCCTCTTCTTGTTTGCTCAGTACAGAAGGTATTTGAACTCTACAATTTTCAAATGGACTTTACAGACTAATTTCCCTTGGGTAGTCTTTTTGTTGAAATTCTTATAAATTGRTACCTAATCAAGGGAATAAAAGGGGATGGGGAGAAAAAACACAATTGCAAAGCGTGTCGGGGTTCACGAACTGAAAAGTATCTTCTTTTCTGAGAGCACTGAAGTTTCAGACTTTAGAAGATGGCTTGAATTTTAGCTCTAAATTAATTCTAATACATGTTTTCTTCTGTTTGCACAGGTGAGAAATAGACCAATTTGTAAATCATCAGTTTCCTTAACATGAATCAAATACACATTTATAAATGAGTCATTCTGTCACAAAATATGGAAAAAAAACTTTCAAAAACAAGAGGTAGCCCTGACAGTCTTGATATCAAAGAAACAGAGGATTTGCCATACAAAATCACATTATGAAGTAATGCAACATGATGCCCCTGGCAGTGACCAATACCTGATGCTCTACAGCACAGTAAATAAAAACATAATGCATCTAGCCAACCATGCAGTTTCGTACATGGCTTTTTTTTTTTTTAATGACTCTTGCATGCATTGGCTTGTATTTTCTAGTGAGAGATTTATTGATTCCTATTTTCACACAAACAACAATATACGCATCTTGGAGATGATGGCCTAGAATCCACTTACAAGATGTATTCTTCCACAATGCAAGAAAAAGCCAATACTTCAAAATTAGAATCATAAACCATAATTAACAGTGTAAAACACACAGAAAGAGCAATGTAATACATCGTGGATAGAGAAAAGATAGCAATACTGTTGACTGCTTTTAGACCAATTGTCTTGTGGTTGTTCATATTTTTTAAATTTKTCTTCTATTGTTTAATAGTCCATCATTTGCCATAAGAAATTCTCGGTATTAATAATGTTCCTGCAACTGGAAATGCTTTTCTTTACTGTCCAAGATTAATTTCTTGCTCTACCAAGATAATCAGTTTGAATGAAGCAAAATTTCTAAACATCCGTGGTGAGCCAACAAGAAGAGAAAATATAAGAACAGAAGAAAGGGCTTACACTGCCTGGCCAAAGAATTACATGCGTTTAGTTGGCAGAAGCCCAAAGCATTATACAGAAGGGATCTGACCAACTAAATGATTAGATTTCCAACCATTATTATGAATGAATATTGAAGCACACTGAACAGACTAACACTGAAAAATCTGCACCGACTTGTAGACAGGTCTTTATCCCTAGCTTTCCAAACGTTATTAAGGATGATACTGGAGCATACTGAACAGCAAGCACCTGCAGTGGCTTACAAACTGTTCTTTATTCCCCTTTACCTTACACATCTTGCATTAAAGCAACCAAAACACACAAATAAAACCCAACAGCAAGCTATCAAAAAGGCCGAGCTGATAGGGTTGTAGCCTAGAAGTGAGAAGATATGGAGGCTCTATCTTGCTTTAACACTGGCTTTCCGTGCAACGTGGTATATCGTACTTCTCCCACTCCTAGGTCTTCCCCCTTTCTCTGCTTGAACTATACGTTCTTGCAGTGTGTTTGTACAACGTCTACCTAGATCAATGAGGTTCCAGTATTAGCTAAGGCCTCTGTATCTTCCTATTAACAGCARCAGTCAACCCCTTACTCTTTCACGATGGTTTGGTAGCGGCTCCAAAGATTGGCTGTGATTAGCAATGGGAAAATATCGACAGTCCTGGAACTGAGGTTTGATTTGTTTACCAAGGTGCCCAAATCTTAAAAGCCCATAAAAACTCGCTCTAATGTAATATCAGGTCCTCTTTTTGCAGCACAGACAGAAGCCACAATCCATTCCTTGCTAACTTTGTTCACTCATGCTATTTCTTTAGAGTATCTTCGACAAAACTCTTCACTTTCCCAAATGCACCATGATTTTTTGTTTTTCCACTTTTCATTACCATGGCAAAGTTGGTAAAGTAGTCCTGACCCTGGGCTGTTGATCTTTAATGAAAATGCTGTAAAACAGATTTCAGAGCCATGTCAAATGTTACACAAAGTTTAACTAATTTAAACTAATTAAACTAWTTTAAACTAATTTAACTAATTTAAACTAGTCATTCACCTACAAGCTATTGCAACTCCTTTGCCCTTTCAAGTCTCATTACAGAAATGATCTCTCCACAGATCTGTTTTCAGAGTCTCACAAAAAATGCACAAATAGCTCTCTACTTTATTTACTCAACAGCTCTATTGCCCATTCCACTTTCATATAGTTATTTCTCAAAACTGTCTTAATGACTGAGATGTCAGTGTCTTATTTTCAATAGCAACTTTAAGAGAAGTTCTCAAAATAGCATATGGGAATTTCATCCCAAAACAGTATTAAATTTAAACGTGAACTGGCTGTTAACTCTTTTGCGCTAGTGAAAAATCTTCTGCCTTAGACACTCTGGAATTTAAGTATTTGTCTATACTATGTGATTAACCATGGTGTAGAAAGCCATAACCTAACACCGACAGGAACAGATACTCCTACACAGTGCCGTCACTATTACCTGGTGACACCAGCCTTATTCTTGAAAGCCTATACAGGCCAATCTAATAAAGCTGATAAGCCCTTACTAAGGAAGGAGGCTTATCCACACAGGCACACTTTTCACAATTAAAACTATGTCATTTCTGGTTCCTGAGGTAGCTCGAAGAATAGTCCATTGAGGGCTTACGTCTACAGTCAACCGTGTCCACCCTTTCCACATTTCAGGAGGGTTAACGCCCAGCAGACCTCAGCATGGATCTGTCCATTTCAACTCACTTGAAAGGGACCTCGYCAAGGTGCTCTGAGCTCGCTCCAGGAGGTGGCTGGTTATGATTGGAAGAGTGCACTGAAAAGCCAAAACCTGATTGCCACGCTGTCCTCCACTGCGCAACATGGTCATGTCTGTCTTTTTCCCATATTCTGCCATGGTTTTACAATTCACAATAACCCCCTGCACTGCAAGGAACTGCCAAACTAGTATGCAACCTGTAGCTGCTGCAGGATGGATCCTCTTAAGATTACGGTGGGTGAGTACAGGCATTTCCCTAAAATGGTGACACACACATAAATATAGTTTGAAAGTGACAGGACTATGCAAATACCCCAAACTAATCACCGTGTTGTCTGGAGGACCAAGGACGAGGRTTAGATCTTTCCTTGGAGTTTTAATATTTGATCCAAGCCCTGCCCTAGGGGCGCCACTCTGCAAACACCTCAATGGAACAAGCTGTCCGGATGAGAAAAGTTGTGCTAACAGAAAGCATTCCTAAGACAGGGCTATGGGAAACATGACCCATAAATTATATGTCACTGAGTTTTATCCAGAAGAAATCCTTGAATGTAGAAGTGTATCGCCGCTGGAATAATCACTTGTCAAAGGGTTTAGGGGGATTTTTTGTTCTTTTTAAATCATTTTCTAACCCAGCGGGGTCACATTAGCTCCAAGTGCTGGTTCTGGCAGCGCTCGTCCAATTGTAAACTGAAATTCACTGACCTTTGAGGCTCAGAGAAGACCTGTTATCATCATCTGCACTGATCACTTTTCCCAGTTTAAACTGCTGGGGGGTTTTTCCTTCATTTTCTGAACAACCACCAGTGTTTTGTTCAGAAAATGTGTAACAGACACTTTTGGACTCTATAAATTAACCTGGATTGACCTCCAAAAGAGGAAATGTTTTAAACAGGGAAGAGGAGTAATTATTAAGMTTTTTGTCTGTGCTGCTTGTCAATTTGCATAGCATTATCTGTAATACTTTGCACAGCTTTTTTTTGGAGGTCATCTAATCTYGTTAAATCTGTCATAGGGCTGACACTGTGTCAGCCTCAGACAACGCATTTGCACGACGCAACAAGTTCCTAGCAATGGTGATAAATGTGTTTGTTTCTGGCAGTCTGACCACGCAGATGCTTATTATGTATGTGTGCATGCCTTTATGTTATTTAATCAGCTTCGGAAAGGAGACAAAGGTCTCAGGCATCCGAGATATAGTTTGCTTTTGCATGCACTTACAGCCTGCTCATGCTAGTAGTAAGCAAGCATTATTTGCTAGCTGATTCAGAAAGATCACAGACTTCTGCCGGATTCCACTTGATTAGTATTATTCCTGTTATTCACATACACCTAGACATGCATATGGAAGAATGCAAGCCTAATAGCCTCACCCTGCCTAAAGGTAAAAACATAGCAATCAAATTAAAACATAATTATAAGAGATAGCAAGTGCAAGTTCAGGGAAAGACAAATGTTGCTAATTAGAACATACACACCAAAAATTTCCTGTGGCTAACAAAATACATAAAGCTAAGTAGTGGACAGTACGTAACTCGGCTGCTTTTATAAAGAGTGAAGGACTGAGCTCAAGTTTCACTTTAGGAATCCAGTCTGGAGGCACGGTGGGATCACAAGTGTTGAAGGGAACATCCACAGGCAGAGATCAATCCTGCAGACCCACCCAAATTAGAAAAATTCAGGAACGTGCAGCGCTAAAAAAGGTGACCAAGATTAAAAACAGTAACAACAAGAACAACACACACTATTCAGGAGCTGATACATAATAGGTAAAGTGCAAGCAAGCAATTTCTTCTTCTGAATGCGAAAAAAAAGGAGTGTGTCTACATCTCTGCATTTCATAAATCCAAAAGCTAACAGCAACTAACCTGTTCCAAGAGAATCACGCGTCCATAAGCTGCTACCAGCMAGGACAGAAAACTTCAGTTGAATTACTGTCCTGAACTGGGGTTTCTCACTGCTAAATTTGAATTGCTTTTTCATGCTCATTAATATTAAGGAAAGATTTTATTGSGTTAAACTGACAAAGCCATAGAAATTCTCTGAAACCTATAGAGATTTAGCTGCTTACACCAACAGAGAACTCCGTTCAGTATTTGCCATCCAGTTAAGATTTAAAGGTGAACAATCTCTCATAGCTAGTAAGTGCTTGGAGATAAAGCTTAATATTTCAGGTATCTCCCTTTTCACCTCAAATTGCTACAATAGCTAGAAAAATGAAAAAAACTAGCAACTGTACGTGGAAAAATGCTATGCACACATAATGCTGCATATGAAGAAAAATGTTTTGATGGGCAAGTAAACAGTGAATTATTGTCATGATTAAGAATAAATAAATTAAGGTGATACATTTTGGTAAATTGTGCTAAACCAATTAACAATTATCTTAACATAGCCTATGTTTTAAATGGACTCTACAACTTGAAGGACAATTTGTTTTAGCCAATTTAGCGAGAGACSATGAAGAACTGTAAAAGACAAGCTCAAGTAGTCTGAACACTGACTCTCATTCTTTATCTCCTATGAGGAGCTTCAAAGCACACGCTAGCGAAGATGCGGGCATTACTGATGGAACAGTGGAACAATTGTTTGGAGATCTACTGTTGTTGTCCTGTGTAGAAGGATCTGCTTGCTAGGCTTACTATGGAGTTAAAACTATGCCAGACTTGATGTTAAGTGTTCATTTTGTATTTATTCAATAATTTACTTATAACCCAGTGACAATCGTAGGTAGCATCACAGAAGTAATGGATATGCTTTAATCATATACAAAGGAGAGAACATTTAAGAACTTGCGCAATTACCATCTTAGCTATATACAGCACACACTAGACATGTTTTGATAAACATCAACACCCTACTCTATTTTGCAGGAGATCACTGATATATTAATGCTGGTTTATATATAATTTACATACTCAGATATGAACCTTCCTGTAAACGACAAGCTGTAGCCTGAAGACAGACAACTCTCTGAAGATAACAGTAAGTTACCGAAGTCTGTGGGATATTTTTACTCATTTTCTTTTTCAAACCAACACAGCTGTCAAATAGGAACTTGTGAAAATTTAGAGGAAAATGGCATCAAGAACTCAACATTCCATGTTATCACCTTAGCAATCTTGTTAATAATGGAAATGTATAATGATCRTTACACTGAAACATTACATGCAGCAATCATCACTGAAAATATCACTTTCCCTTATAAATATCAAAGGACTTAAAAACAGAATGTATATAATTCATACTTTATTGGTGTACATCTGGTAACTTCAGTGGATCTGCCCTGCTTTACTGGGGGTTATACCTAACAGCAGATTCAAACCTAGCTTTTCCACCTGCATAATTGGTTTTGAAGAATAAAAGTCACAACTAATCATTAATTTTTATGGAGCAAAATGACTTTCTTCATATTTCTTTCTAACATATGGTAGGTTCTTTTAGGTAACATGGTAGCATCATAGGAGAATTTTGATCTCTGCTCCAAAAATGAATTCTTAGTGTCAGATTACACTTTGCCAACAGCACTGTAAAGATAATACGTTAAAAATGCAAGATATTCAGGTATCATCACATACAGTGTCATGAAAGGACAGACAAAAGAGAGGATGGTAAATAGACCGACCGTATGTACACAGCTGCTGATGGACTGACRTGCCAAAGGCTACACTGGAACTTGATTCATGGCTCCGGTCATGCAATTAAAACATTAATGCATCTCATGAGCCGAGGACACACTCAAACAGGATAGGGGTGTAGTCTGGTTTTTATACACGTTAAATAATGAAGACACACAGCCTGGAATCGGCCACTTTTGCACCGATACAGACGGCTACGTACATTCCTACTCTACTCATACAGCACAGAGGCCGATTTCTGAAAGAGAACCAGGAGATACAGATGATCAACAAATCCTGTTAAATGAAAGGATATGATATTACTCTCAGCACTTCAAAAATTGCCCACATTAAATGTTTCTACCTCTAAAATAAGAAGTGAAAATTATAGTGCTTCCTAGTATGGCCTTCAATCTTTCTCTCGTGATTGTGATTACAAACATGTAAAAATCTCTGGATATTTTTTCCTCAAGCGAGAAAGCAAATATTCATTGGCCTGAATACACTGGTAAATGGAAACGTACAGCACCTATCACTGACAAAGAAAAATATTTTTAGAAGTATAGAAATATTGGGCAGTATTAGTTGTACTGCATATTGTTCATATCGCCTTTTTTGTTTTTAAAAAAAAGTCAATGTATTCACTATTAAGTGATATATTCCAAGTCTTCCTTGACAATCTTATTGATGGCTAATATCTTACTAATACTGACTCAGATTTCCTCCTAACAGTGCCTTTCAATCTTCACAGGAGTCGACCAATTAAATATCAAAAGAGAAATTCTCGCCTTGGAGTCTACCTCTTTTTTCCCCAGTAAGACCCGAAGCGGCAGAGGGGGGGACGGGAACATTTTGCCAGCTGATTAAAGCCCGACTACCCTTTAGGAGAGAGCAGCCTCCAGTTCACTCCGAGTCAACTTTTGTCTAGTCTCATTAAGAAAAGGCTGACACATCTACCTTTCAAAATTAGAGAAAGGAAGCAATAAAAGCTTAACAGYAATGGCAATATAATGATACTAAGTAGACAGGATATTTTCAAGGAAAATCCCAACTAGGAAAAAATGGCACTACTTACCATACATTTAATAAACTTCTTTTCAAATAACTATTAAAGCAAAATTAGTTTGTTTTACAATTACATCAAAGCAGTCACATAACTTTGCATTAATATGAAAGAAAAACTGAAATACTGTCACAAGTCCAGAGATGTTAGTATTTGCCTGATGGATGGTCTTCTGTTTGCGCAATGCAAATGCTGGCTGCAAAAAAAGAATGATGTTTTTACCTTATGGAAGAAGCCGCAACATAACGTCCAAGTGAAACGAGACACAGGGATGTTCCACTTGTTTTTCCTTATTTTGAAAAATATAGCCATTTAACATTGCTAATATTTTAAGTGGGCTTTGAACCAACTTAGCTACATGCAAGGCAGAGCTTTGCACCCAGACAAGACCTTTTCCCCCCCTACACAGAGAAGTTTTGTGAGGTGGGAGAACAGGCAGGTGATGGACAGGCACTTAATCGTAGAGAGATGGATTTTAATTCTGCTGGCCCTACTATCATTCTCTTGCAAATTTAGTTATTCCTAAGACTGGTTTATATCTGAATCAACCCATCCCTGCTAGACAAACTCAAACTTGATAATAATTCTATGAAAAGGAAAAACTGAAAAGGTGAAAAAAAATCCCTAAAACTTCTACTAGTCAGACTATTACATAAATGATGCCTAGAGTAGTCCTTTGAGCCATCAGAGACAACAGATTTTTTTAAGTTTGCTTACGCTACAGGTTAAAATAAACACCATCTCAATTTCAAGGTCTCCARGGAAACAGAAAAAAACATGCTTTGCTTTCAATACCACAGGTGTAAAAATGTTTGAAAGTGTAAACTGTAAGAAAACTTTGAGACAATCTTTAAGAGATGATCTGAAAATCATTTTGGGAGAGATCTCAATTTTCTAACCTCCTGCGCTGAAGGTGATATAAGACGAAGTACGTTTTTCTGGCGATTTTGACAACACTGCATCTTTCCAAAGAGGACATGAAGCAGGAGAGAAATGACAGCCGCGGATATTGATCAGCTCAGTGATGATGCTACCAAAATGAAAAGAAAAGCGTGAAAGATTTATGAACACTTTTCAGTGATCGTTCTTCTACTCTAGAGATGCTCYATGGGATTCACCCTACACAGGCGTAGGTAGAATAACCCACCCAGTCATTGCAGGGGCCATACGCCAATCTGTAAAAGGATCATTTCATAATTATAAGTGAATACTTGCATAATTTGAAATTCATTTTGGGGTACTGGGAAAAAGCCCCAATGCTGTATACTAACATATAACTGCATTTGTTTACATATGCCACATGCATGTTTTCTTACTACATTCAGGAGTCCTATTACCCTGCGAGAAGATGCAAGCCTGCACTCCTTCACATATTCTGCTTCCATCCGAGAAGCACAAAAACGAGGGGGTGAAGTGTGTGTGGGGTGGACTTGTCTTAGTTATTTTCATCCCAGTAAARGAGAAGCAGCAAGACACGTCACAAAACAAGCTGGCCCTGTGAAATTCCTGCCTACTGCAGGCAGTCAGCTGGCTGAGCTTTGAATAAGCCTCTCCTCTTCTACATGCTTCTTGGGGAAGCTGCAGCAGAGCAAAATTTCCAAACCTGTGAGAGGCATGCAAACGGTGTATTTTTTATTTTTCATTGAATTTTTAAGATCAGGAAAGGCACACTAGCAAAATACACTCACACCTTCGCTTTGCTGTGCAGCCATTTACCAAAGTCATTGGATGCGAGAAGTTAATGATGCCACCAAATAGATGGTCACACACCTTGTGCTTCTGTATATTAAATTATTTACCTATAAGGAGTTTTCCAAATTCYTCCTTCCCAACAAACTCCCTCTGAGAACCCGACTGCCTGCATCTATTTTGGAGACTTTTGGAGTCCTATCCCAACCCTTTAAGGCACTCTAAGGCTCCCAACATGTGGTAACAGCCCCATGCCTCCATCTAGTATTTCCCCTGCAAAATGCCCACAATTTTGTACCCATTCACCCCCCCCCCCAATATGCCAGGGACTTTCCTTTTATTTCAAATACTGCCTACTTATCTCTCCACTATCTGACAGGAGTAAGCTTCTCCAGATCATTCCCCAATCTTTTCCACACAGAAAAACAGTGTTTCAGGGCTCTATATAGGTTTCTCCCATATTCTCTAATTTCTGTAAGTAACAGGATCCCTCAGTTCCACTTTTATCACTGGTGTCTGGGCCATGAAACATCCCCATTTTCTAATAGCATTCTTATTTCTTTTTCTTTCTATAGAGTGTCATTTAAATTTATATATAAATAGGCAGAGTAGAAACCCTGCACTGATACAGTGGAAGTATCAGCGAGTACTGCTGGTTAGGTTTTGTYCTACATCTAAAGTCAATTATATAGGTGGCAGAAATTGCTGTTTTCCTGAACAAATGGCAGACCAAGTATGTCCCCCAGCTCCCAATTCTTGCTCAGCAAAATGAATCTTTACATACATTCATATGTAAAGACAGCTAAAACGCAAGCTTGTGGCAATTCACAAAACCACAGATGTCTGCCTTTAGATCTGATAGAGTCAAAATCATCACAAACCAGGAAACACACATTTCCACAGCACAATACATTCTGGGATCTTCAGCACCCGAATAAAATTGGCATTCCCGTTTTATCGCCAGGCAGCCCCACGGTGAGGAACAGGGGGGTTTTTTTGGCTGACAAGCCAGGCTGTGTAGGCTGTGCACTGAGCAGGTCTGGGGTTGCAAGCTGCGGTATTTCCTGGGCACGGCTGTCCTGCAGCCACAAGCCCTGGGATCCATGAGGAAAGACACTTGGAGGTAACTGGTATGCCAGATCACTCACCAGCCTCCTCTTGTGAAGGTTTTTGTCTACTATCTCCAACCAGTTGCTATAATGCATCTTCCGCAGCGTCCGTGCCAGAGAGTATTGTGGCTTTTTGAACATCAGGAGAAGCTCGGCGGTTAGCTTGCACCGAGTGCTGCCATGGCTTAGCATGTCAATAACCCCTGTTACTCAGAGTGAAGCGTCTGCAGATTAAAACATTTCTCAATTACGCCTCACAACACAATGGACTGTAATAGCTGTGAACGAGTTATTGTGCCACTATTAAGTGTTTTGTCATGGTCTGTCAGAGAACACCAAGAAAAATTCAAGTCTGTCGATTGTTGGCAAGATAAAACGCAATGTCTCATTCAAGTACATAYGAAATCTCCCTATGAAAGATTTACACGCAGAAGTCCTCTTCGCGTTAGGGGAATTAGCTCTGTGAATTCCCCGCACGCTTACGGCAGCAGGACAGACCCCTGGGACCGCGCGGTAACAAAGGCCTTGGAAATTCATGACAAGAAAGCGCTGAGAATTTACTGGTAGGTAGGCTTGCTGTCTTTCATTTTCTCCTTTCTTCCAGTGAAATACTAATTCTTTTCTAATCCTTTTATACCTACGCACCCAACAGGCACTGGTATTTATCTCACAAAACTTCAGCCAAGTGATTCTGTTCCCTCAAGAACTCATTTAAAAAAAAAAAGCATCTATACTCCCAAATCTCTATTGCTCCCTCCTTTTAAGTGTAAAAGGAAGCATTTATAAACAAGCAGGTACAAAACTGCTGGTGCCATGCTGCCTCTGAAGGCTCCCAGCGGCTGCAGAGGAGCGGCAGTATCTCCTGCCGCTCAGCAGAGCGCGGGACCGACGGGGTCACCCCGCATCAGCGGAGCGCACCCTCGAAACCAACGCCAGCGCCCTGCCCGGCTCAGCTTTACGGCAAGTTCTGGCTGACTGCGTTCGTGGCAGGTTGTTACGAGCCTTTAAACGGCCTCAGCAGAGGAAAACATTGAATGCTAGGGTGCGTGAAATGTGCTAAAGGAAAAAACCCAAAGCCTTCCCTGCAACGCCTGCGCGCCCTCCGCRATCACCGCGGCACGAGGACAAGACGAGCCCCGCGTGCGCCAACGGGGAAGCGGAGCATGGCACAACCCAAAACACTGGTAATGCTTTTTGCCGTCAGATACAGGTGCTGTCCCGACCCCCACACCCAAAGCTGTAGCCCGAGCGACAATTCCTTCGACTCGCATAGGAAAAGTCCTCTCCTTTTGAAAACGGTCACTGAGAGATACCAGCCTGTCAYGGAGAAGTAACTTTTCAGAGAAGGATTCAGCAATATTCAGAGATTTACCTTTTTGTGTTCTCTGTATTATTTTTAGATATAAGAAAACCAGCTATATAAAACAATAAGTCTTTTCTATGAGAAAATACTGGGTTAGTCCTTGAGGGCCTCTTTCTCACTCTCTCCCTTTCAATTTATTCCTCTTTATGCTAACCTAATACGTCATTTCATACCATCAGAGGCCTCCARTAAAGACTTAAAAATACATATGACACCTCTAATGCCATTTTCTTTTTTCCTTTAGACAGATGGCCACACATTACAGCCTGCTCAATTTAGATTCACACAGAAACTAAATAAATCCTGTGCATAGCTTTCATTTTAAATAGCACCCAACATTAACAATAACTGAGCCAAGGTAAGACATATCTAGGGTAATGGTGGTATACCAAATGCAACAGGGCAGGGCACAGGGAACATTACCAAATCTACAATTCATATTGGGTTTGCGTCAGCACTGGGTGGCTTGCTTTGGGCACCCATTTTTACAGGCTCTGTATTTCCTTTAAACAAAGTTCAAGCTAAGCCCTTCTTTTTTATTTCATGCAAACCACAAACAAATATGTCACCTCATTTTAACTTGTAGATCTTTGATTCATGAGAACAATAGGGGGAAAAAAAAAAGACAGACAGTAGCCAAAAGCAGTCTGACAACGCCAGACTGTCAGAAAGCACATTAAATGAGAAGTTTGTATAGTTTCTGGCCTCACATAACGAAGCACAGAACAGCTTTGGCTGCAGGGCCTTGTTAATACAAAAAAAAGTGTGTTTTAATAATGGATGCAAAGTATTTTATCAGCACAGTGAGGAGGGATGAGGGTGGGAAGATGATGAATGACTTAAAATTCTGCAGGGGGTTTCTAGCGATGCAGTTGTTTAGAAAGATGCCGTGCTCTCTCACACTGCTTTCCCTTTCTCCAGGCTATAACGAAACGAGCGCAGCTAGGGAACCGTAACCTCACGCAGCAGCACGGCAGGGTCTTATCTGTCTTTCAGATCCAGCACTTTGCTATCTTTGGTCATGTGGTATTAGCTCAGAAGATGAATTTCTTCAAAGGAAGAAAGTGAGACTCTAGTCCTTTTGCCTGCAAGAAATGCAGTTTGGGTTAGCAATCGCGACACCACCTTTTCCCGTCACTCTGAGGAACAGAGTCTATTAGGAGACATCAGATTCGTTTCAGACTTTTTACCAGCACTACCAAACACTGGCACCTTTTCATTAACCACCTCAGCGCTAAATATTCAAAGATTAATCCGCAGTAACTACTGTTCATGGGTGATATCAACTACAACCTTCCTCACTTTCCTTCAAAGACTTTTTTTTTTTGGCAAAACACTAAAGGTGTACTTTTACCTCTTTCTCCATCTGTCGCATGACAGTGCTCAGCCTAGTGTCCATGCTAGATACTGACCCTCGACATAAGCAGCTGAGCCCCTGCGTAGGTACACATTTTGTTTAAGACCAACGTGCATCACTGCCAGTGGTCCCAGAAAAGTGCATTTTACTTTTAGTACCAAACTAAAATGAACAAAAATAGAAGCTAAAATTTCAAACACCTACAAACTAGATCTGTAAAAACACATTTAATTACATCTTTTAAAGTAGCCTGGTTCTAGAGAGAACACGCACCTGTGGAATTTGTGGGTCCTCATCCCGTTTTAGAAGTCAACAGTTTTGCATTTATTGTGCAACAACAGCAGTCACATCGGTTTGACGTTTTTTCCTCTTTTGCTCTGCTAGCAGGAAAAAAAGCCCTATACACTTGGCAATTCAGGGAATGATAGTAACGCTGTGTTCCAGGAATACACATTTCTATTTTGAATCACAGACAGTAAGAGGGTGGTCTTTTGCACTGATTTCAAACCAACCATTTAAATTTTTTTAAGCTTATTTTTGTTCATCATTTCTTAAGGCAACAGTCCTACACTAACTTTCAGTCAGACTATTTCACAGGTGTTCCAGGGAAACCAAAAATCAATTCACTTCTGAATCCATTAAACAGCTTCACATAGAGTACCCTGGAGCACACCACAGTTTTAAATGATGCATGCAACACTTCTAACAAATAATGAGCAGCAAATGCTGCGACTAAAGCACACGGTCATTAGACAAGTCGAAGCAGAGGGAAAAGTGATACTGTTGTCAATCCTACTTGGCCCTCAAGGGCGTAAAACACAAACACCGAGTGTTGCATGCAACAGGCACCAGGTGACAGGCATTTCACAGAGCATATAGCTGAATGCAAGCATTAATGTAATTATATAGGGTCCCATTGAGTACTCAGCTGCAATCATTGAGAGAACTAGCAGGATCCTGTGCCGCAAAAAAACTACTAATCTCATGTAAAATATGCAGGAGGACGCTCTCATAGAAGACAAATGAAAATTACTGGAGATGCTAAGATTTAACATTAATCCAAGCAATTGACTGCAGGACCAAGAACTACAGTAAAAGACACTTGAAGAACAGCTTAGAGAGACTAAAAATACATCTGCGTGCGAGCCAGCTCCTCTGGCAGTGCAAACAAGTGCAGCTCCCAGCCCATCACCCGCACTGCAAACCGGACTCGGTGCCCTCTGCAAGGCAGAAGCTCCCATCCTGTATCACCTTGGTACCTTTACCCTTGCAGAAGGGGCACAAAAGGGATGGTCTCTAGGAACAGGTTATGCTTGTCACAGTATAAACAGCTAAATATCCAGTYATTTGCTGACCAAATACGTTGCATTTAACTGGCTCTGATCGTAGTGAAGCAGTATCATTTGATCTGCCCAACGGCCACACGGTGAAAGGCTGTTTTTTGCAAAGCTTCAGGAAAACACAAACTTCTATTAGGCTCCAGAGAATACAAGGACATGTTGACAAAGGCCGCATTTATTAGAGAAGACTTAATTGCACACTTAACCTTAGGTACACATCGCCTTAATGGTAAATGAAAATATGCCAAGTATTTTTAATTTTTCACATGCTGCCAAGGGCAACAGAAGAATCAAGCTCTCTATATAGAGAAACCTTTTCTTCTTCCCCTGTTTCATCATGACTAAAGCAACCTCTGGAGGCCCTCAAATTAAAATATCTGCATGCCAATAAATAAGATGCTTCACAGCAGAGGATTTCTGTTCTCTTCATTTCCAATTGTTCCACCCACTGCTCTGCATATATACTGCTTCTCCTTTGCACCTGAATGGCAAAATAATTGTCCTTAGAAGAGATGGAAAACATTTAGCAAAAACTGGTTTACATTTAACCTGTTTGCACCCTATCTCTATTTTGTTGAAATTCCTAGCAAATCTTTCCTCTCCTAGCAGCACGTGACAGAGCAAAGAGCCACAGTGAGGGAAATTGTCTCCAGTCATCTACAATTAACCACTAGTCCTCTCAAAGCTGCTAAAATCACCGGGGCTAGAGGGACCTAGTGTCATCCAAGGCTTTGGAAGGAAACGATGCATGATTTACATGCTGAAAAATCCTTTTTGAGAGTAAAAAGGAAAAGAAAAAACATTCTCTCAAGAACTGAGGGGAAAATAAAGCATTTTAAACACTGCTGTCTGGTGTTTGAAGCAGAGCACCCATGATCACAAGCCGGGGAATCGCCTCCTTGTTCCCAAGGTCACACCGCTGGTTTCAGAAGGCTTTTAAGAACTATTCTCTGGGAAAGAGATGGAGACAAACTCTCAACCCGCTGTCCTGTCCTCCTCTGCCCACAAGAGACAAAAGCGGGTATATAAAAGGACACAAGCATGCACACACACAAGATCTGTGGAGAGCTAAAGTTTTCCTCTGAGGGTGAGAGGAAAGGGTGTGAGCAGAAGTGACAGAAAAGGCACTGGGCGCCCATCGTCCTGCAAGCAGGCATCATGAACTTGACAAAACAGAAGYGAAAACAAAACAAAACAAGTAGAAAAGCCACATGTAGAGCATTAGCAGCTGCAGTCCCAAGCAAAACAGCCAAAAGCCATGCGGAGAAGCATGCACATCTCCCACAGTTCATGAGGCAACGGTTCCTTGGGGAGAGAAAACCCTTGCTACGTTGGCTGACAGCAGCTCCCCACAGCCTTGGTGAAAGAGGCTCAGCACAAGCCAAAGTGGACCAGCCCGTAGGCAGGGGAACTGGCACCCGCAGATTCGGATATTCAAACAGTCTTTAGGATTGTTCCAATCATCTTCACACTTGCTGAAGATTTGCACCAAAGCTGGGGCTTGGTCCTAGAAGATATTGGACTTGCTAAAGAAATCAGAAAAAAAATAGTAAATAAAACTTACTGTATTCCCTCTAGCTTCATTCCTCACTTGTGCGTGGGTAGCTGGGGCTCAACATGAACAGTTCAATGCAAATGTGTGATTATACATCTTCCCGAGACTGCCAGCATTTCAATACTATACAACAAAATAACACAAGTTCTTAAGCATTCACCCAAGTAAATACTACCTCTTCTTTTTGTGACAAAGGTAAACTGTACTAAATAATGCTTTCAGTCCTTTCGTAACACTTTCAGCAGAAGTAAATATACAGCCTGAAATTTCAATATGCAGCAGAAGTTGTATTTCTGTAGTCTCACAAAGGTTTGAAAACAATAAAATCACTAGATAAAATGAAGCATTAATAGTATTCGAGCCTAAAATGGTGCTTCATGTGGTGAAAATATTGCAAAAATATTAATTGATTCTCAGAGCACTTTAGTTAGCAAGCACCTATTTTCCTTCAAAATTTCAGATGGAAAACTGGGTAGAATATTGGCATTCTGAAGTCAGAGACACAGACACCCAGGACTCCAGCTCATGCCTTTTTAAGTCTCCAGACCATATATGCCTTAACCAATACTACGCATTTATTTCATTATCTTGTCTTTTGAATCTTTACAGGGGAGAAGAGGGCTGCTTGCATTTTAGAGTCCTCTGATATGGTTGGTTGATTTATTAAACGATGATCTGTGATTTACATTCATTCTTGGAGATTTTATTGGTGTTGCTAGTTACCTCTTCCATTCTGTTCACATACCCTAAGTTTACCATGAGTGGTCAGGCTGAGAAAAAGAAAAAAAAATAAAATAGCATGGACTACTTCCAAGGGAGGGAAAATAAAAGACTGTAAACCCTTTTATTAATGATCACTATTCCTCTTTTATGAAACCAGTCCAAACTGTTCATTAAGAGCCAATGAAATATTAAGGTATTCTGAGAAAGGTGAGGAAACAGACTATGCAGAGGGGTGAAAAAAGATTTTTTACAACCATGAAAGAATGCATGAAGAATGCAGAACAGCAAGAGGGGCTTAAGAAAGAATTCACTTAAGACAAGAATAATTAAAAGGTTGACATGTTGCAAGACTAGAACTGCAGCTCATCTGAACAGTCTTAGGCTCCTATAAACAAACAGCCAGGCAAACAAACAAAACCTACTTCTGTCAAATTCCTAATCCCCTAATTACCTGAAAGAAACCTCTTTGCTCCCTGAAAGTTCATTTACTAGTGGAATGTATACTTTACATTATAAAAGCATATTTTAAGAAAATCTTTACAAGGAGCTACAAGAATAACTCGGAAGATGTTTGATCAATCACAGTGCATAATACACTGTCTGAATGAGAGCATGGCTATACACAACTCATTTCACATACTATTACAACTAGATAGTTGAAGAAAAGAACTCAGACTTTTCTCAAAACTTAGGATTTCCCAGAAGGATGGTTTGCAACAAAAGAGAAGCTTCTTTTTTTCCTGGTCCTTCCTCCCTCCTCCACCTCCTTTGGAAAGAGGAGGCAGGAGGGAAAGACAGACAAACAGACAGAGAAAAAAGGCAGACCCAGCATAACCAAGTGGGCAGAAACCGCTATGATTTCATGCAAGTCAGAATGGCAGAGCTCCATTAGAGCAGCTGAGCAAACCGAGCTCACAACTTGAATCTTCTGAGGCCAATTAACCAGAACCTGTAACCACATGGGCCAACTTGAGTCAAAGCCTAATTTAATAGCCAGTTTAGCCCTCTTCCCAGGGGTGAGCCTGCAAATCGTGGATCTGCTTTTGCAGAAGTGCAGTGTTTCATAAATAATCAGGTGAAAGTAATATTGGGAGACTAAGAAAATCCTCATACAAGGAAAAAAAAGAAAAAAGCTTTCATATTGACATGTTAGTCTGTCAAATACTTTGCTACACTACATCCACACCTTCCTTTCTGTTAAGACAAAGGACTAAACAACAGCACAAGTAGATCTAGTCATTAAGCATTATTTTGTAGGTTTTTTTCTTCTTTCAAAGTTCTTCACTTGCATATGTCCAGATTCTGCCAGTAACACCTACATTTCACACTTTGTCACATAGTGGGGTACAAACACCAGCACCAGTGGAAATCTGACAACTCTTTGTACAAATACCTCACAATATTAGATTTAAAAATTTGCTTGTACACCCAGGAAGTTTTCAAAACGCACTTTAAAGGACTTTATTTGCAGCGGACAGGGATCTTGTAGTTTTGTTCTGTGAACTGTGTGTTCAGGGTAATTAAGGAGGCTCCTAGAAAATTTGTGCTCTCATACAGTAAAAAAGCAAGCACAGAAAGCTTCAGGAAGAAACCTGTTCCTCAGGAAGGACCATGGCATATGACTGTCAAGACCCCAAAAACAAATCAGGAACCTCTTTTTCCTTATGAAGGACTTCTATTTAAACCTAACTCGGAGAATTCTAGCAATATTTTAATTAAAAGCTTATTCTGTCTCACAAGCATTGTAAATGCGCAGCTTCAAGGATAACTGCCAAAGGTAGCAAAATGTGCTGTAGAATATCTTTGATGTTGAAACAGTCAATAAGGGTACAAGCTTCTTTCAACTATTTAATTGCAAATCTTAAAAATTGTTCAATATCATTGCTATATATAGTAAGTTGTTTTATGCATAAATACGTCAAGGTCATTTAGTGCTATTACTAACTAAGAAGCCATTTCAGTATAAATATGCTGCTAATTGGCAGATTAATCAGTCATTCACCAATACTTAAGCATCTACTTCACATACCACAGAAATTCAAGGGTTACCACTCCTAATTTTTAAAATGGAGAATTATTTCTTTCCCCAGTTCATAAATCTCTCAAGGACATTAAGTCTGGTCCCAGCTATCAACTTTTGTGAAATTTCTGCCTCCACGAAGGAGCTCATTTCATCTCTTTCAAGCAAGAAATAACATGCTGGGTGTTACTAGCACTGTCTGTCCTCAAGAGGTTATTTCTTGCAAGTTACTAAACAGAAGTCTTACTATGGTTTCAAAAAATTAAGTACATTTATCATTTCAGCTTATCCATGACAAACTGAAAAGGATCAAGTATGGTAAGTCACCTTTAGGTTGCATACCATTCCCAGGTCTCCCTAAATTAAAGAAAAAAATCATAACTCATTTTTGAAAAGGCACATCTTAGTTGAGCTACTCTAGAACTAGAGCCTTGCTTTGCGAGACTGTCCCACTTAACTGGTGCAGTCACGGTGACAAAAAACCCATGGCGAAAATAACAAAAGGCACCTTGCTGATAGAGTTAAGCTACTGAATCTCAACTTACCATTTCTGTTTCACTAATATTTAAAAGTTGTTAGCAAAAAAGTTATGAGCCTGATGAGAATGAAAGTCCTTAGAATGAGAACCTAGGATTAAAATCACCTTTTGAGTTCCAATTTCTACCAGGTATAATTTAACTTGTTTCCTCCCAAAGACAACTAAAATTGGAACAATAAAACACCACAGATAAGCACCAGTGTTAACCTCTAAATCCTATATACTGAGCTAATGCACTTCATAGAATAAGAGTTTAAATCCTAATTCAGAAGAAATTATTGTTCTGATAATGGGGTTTAGTGATGTCTTTTTTAAAACTTGACAAAATTTTTCAGTTTACTTTAGGACCCTGACACTGCTATGGAAAGGGAATAGTTTTGGGGCTAAAGAACAAGAAAAAATGGAAACYATATTTTTCAACTACTCATACTACGCATCTTTAACAAGTAAGGTATCTTAAAATTTCCCTTCTTTAATACATTTTTTCATAACCACAATCAGTAATGACTTTTCTGAAACTAATTAGAGTAAAATGAATAGGCTTAGAATTAACACCTAAAAAGATTAAACAAGAAATCCAGAAGTGATTGAGATTTAATTACAGTAAAGCCTGAAAAGATGTGTATTTTTATGTTTTGGTGGTTCATCTAAAGCCTATTCCCCTTCCATATTCCTACTGCGTTTTCTGCTAATGCAAAATAAAGATGAAGGAAACAACATCAGGTCAAATAACAGGAAGAAGAACTCTAATTTATAGAGTTTTAGCAGATATTAGAAATAAGTTATCTAAAGTTGGCCATACCATTGCCACTACTGTTTGTTGAAACCCCAGGTTTTTGGGGGGTTCCCTTCCGCCAAAAGAACAGCCTTCTCCAACTAGAAAGCGCAGACCTGATTTAATCATCCACAGACTGAGATGAAGCCCACCTCAGTTCATGTTTTCTTATGATGTCAGTAGGCCTTGAGTTGGTTCCTTAGAAAATATTAAATCACAGAAAAAGGCAGAGAAAAAAAATTCCTGACTCAGACATGAGTCATCAATATGCACAGTTCATAAACTCTGGCAGCATCCAACCCTRTTGAACACCAAACCCTTTAAATATATGAAACATGCTTCAGACAAACAGTAACACTTTAATATACACTGTACAAGATGTTATGTGAATTGTATATACACACTTAGATGCATATATGTACATCTATCTGTATATACAGTCTGTATTATCTACGCTGTTAAAAAAGAGGGAGAGAGAGCGCATGCATGCGCACAGGCACAAGAGAAGCAAGACCACGCAGCTGGAAGTATCATTTAATTTGGACTCTGCCAGCAAAATGCCTGTCAAACTGTTACTCTCTGAACATTTTTCTTTTGCTGTTTACTCTTGCCTGTAACACGCAACAACTTCAATACACACGTATTCACAAAGCTGTAGTTTCCGAAGTCTTACTGCCTAATTCACTTCCTTTTTCCACCCCACAACCTCCCAATACCTATCACAATATGCAAACCAATGACTCTTCTATAGAAGAAGTCTTTAAATAACCTCCCCCTTTCCCTTTATGCACCTAGGGAGAACGAAGGGCCAGAGATTAAGGCAAGGGGCAGGAAAGCAAAACGTTGACTCCTTCCCTCAGGAACAGCCAAGCGAGTTCATCTCGTCGCGCTTGAGGCTCTTTATAAAAGCGGACAAATGGCCCAAGCTCACGCTGGCGTAACTGAGGCAGGAAGATACAGCAGAAACGTAAACTAACTATTATCTAGACAGGCCATGGGGTCCAAAAGCCGGCTGGCTTTGGGTTTATGACTGCAATCTTGTTTCAAGAGCTACGCTTGCACTCAGCAGGGCAATTCGTCTGCTGTTTTGAACACTAGCTTCATCGCACACAGCTTTACCCCAAAGCGAAGCAATACAGGCAGTGCAAACCTGCTCTTCTCAGCCTGCTTTCATGCACGACACCATGACATAAAGCGCCTTTTTACTCTGAGGCGGGTTCTTTTCCTCTGCCCGTTTCACATCTACTTTTTATAGTATTTGATGAGTCACAGCAAGATGGACAACTTGGATAAATTGGATCATAGCCAGTAAAACCCATCTCACAGCTGCTCTCTACCCCATAACAGAAACATCCTTCATCATAAGATCTGTTAAAATAAGCTGTCAATAAAAATTCTCCGCATTTATCTGAAAAAAAAGAGTTTCTGGCAGAAAAGGCCAGGAGCAATAAAATCAGAGATAAGATAGCACAGCATCAGTCAGCCTTCAGTGAGATACAGTATCAAGCCACATGTGCTGCTTTCTATTTAATTAGAATTAGGCAGAAGAAAGTACAGGGTCAAATTTTCAACAGCTGCACATCAGCTGATGCTCCACTGAGCTTTACATACTGATACCCACTGAAAGTACAAACTTCATTCTCTGGAAATGAAATGCCCTATGCATTGACCTGAAACGGAGAGGAGGGCTCTTCTAGACACATTAGTATTGTGCAGATCCCACGCGACGTTTCCCAAGCAATGCAGTGCCACGCAGAGATACGCGAGCCTGCCCCGAGCAAGCCAGCGATTTCTGCGCAGAGCAGGACAGCCAGCGACCCTGGATGTGATATCTGGGTTAATCGCAGGCAAGAAGCTGCAGTGCCTTAGCTACAATGCTGGTTATGAAACAGCATGATATTTCTTCGCTCCATAGTAATAAGCTTAGTACTCAATCTTGTTTCAAAAGCATTAATATGGCCATTTTACATGGGATGAATATAAGGCAAAGGGACAGGAAGTAATTTGTCCAGCCACAGGCCGAGCCTGGGTTTGAAGGCAGTTTTTCACATCCCCACTCCATTGCTGCAACTTCTAGACTGTATTTTCCTCTTCTTAATGGTCCGCTATTGATCCCCATACAGAGCTCCTTTCAGACTCCATATGTCTTAAGCAGAAGAGACAAAAACAATTGATGTCCGATAGCAAGGCGGCACTTCATTGTTTCAGGCTGATCTACTAAGATCAAAACCACGTGAAATACCCAGAACGAGGTCCTACAGCCAAGGAAAAGGATAATTATTCTTCCATGGTTTCACAATATTTCTTCCTACTTATAGAAAAATACTTATCCAGCATGTCTAGAATTGCATCGTACATCACTCCTGTCTAGTCAAGAGCTAGAAAGAAGCCAAACAAACAAACAAAAAGACCCTCAAATCACCAGATACAAAGGAAACTACTACTGGCTTCAAAGGTAGCTTGCTGCCCTGGCATAAGTTTCTGAGATTTTAACATCTAAGTAACATATTTACTCCACACACAAGTCTTGTCAAGGGTATTCAACGCAGGTGGGCAGAGGAGTACTGGCTCTTTCCAAGGAGCAGGCAGAGATGCAAACATCAGTGTATAATTTAAGTCTCAGTGAAGCCTTCAAAATAGAATTGAAAGTATACTTAAGTAGATAGATCGATCTCTTGCAGGCTCCTTATCAAGGGATGCCTATCATGCAGGCAACAGAAGACGAGTTTGGTTAGCTTGCCGCTGCATAGCCAGCCTCCCTAAAATGATAAGAGAGGGCAAGGCAATAGCTAGGAACTTGTACCCTCCCTTAGAGTATGATGGAGCCCAGATATATCTGGAAGGTTTTTCATCTATTAGCTTATTCATTGGAAAAATTATTTCAGTTGTCCTGAAACTAGCTGCTGACTGAAGCCAAATTCACCCAGTAGTTTGAAACCAGATTTTCATATATGAGGTTTGATTACGAACCATCATGGATGATGTTTGCTGGTGCTCTTCCCTGTTTCACATAAGTCAGGAGCTTGCACAGAGTATGAAATGCAGGTTTTCTGCTTCTCGTCTGAGGGAGTTAAACCTGCATCTCCCCCATTGTAACCACCTAGCTACTCCATAGGCTTGGGTAGGGTACTCCCAGTTTCTCCCACTAGATGCTGCTATTAAAAAAAAAAGCATGTCAATACCTTTGAGAGTAGTGATTGCAAGTCTGCCATCAATCCCTTTGCTTTCAAAGCAGCTATGGATTTGTTTTCTGCATTTCTTTCGGGGCATCCTGTTCAGCCAGAGATGAAACACTGCAGCCCAGCCACACTGCTACACTGCTATATATTTGTTTCTGAAGAGCATTAGTGTAACTTGTTTTTGTTTACCATGAATTCCTCTTTCTAGTCTCTCATCCAACTCCTTCCCTCTGTGTATAATCCTTACTTGAAGGAGGAAAGAAGAAAAAAAGGAGCATTTTTTTCAGTGCTTTATCATCATGCATTTTATTCTTGTGCTGTGAATCAATACATTTTGCTTTAAGGCAGTTCCCTTCACATTCTTTTAACCAGCGATGAGCTGAATGCTCATCAGTATCTGTGGGAAATGGCAAAGAGAGCAAAATGAAGTGCAGGGCTACGCGCTGCTTCCTTTGGGAACAAGGGATCAGATCCAATAAAGGACATGGGCATCTTTAATCTAACTTTCCAATGACTGCGGAGAGAGAGCACTGTAACAGCATGCAGGGTCCCTATACTGAAATTCAGCGGATTTCACGACTCCACCAACACTGCAAACCAAACAAGAAACAGCCTACAGCCTGTAGATTGAGCATACAACTGCCAAAAGTTCACCAACAGAGGTATGACAACAGCAGTGTCAATCATCGTCACGCTTCAGCGTTTGTAACGTGAGCTGCACAGGAGTGATATAGTCCACTGGACACATCACTCTCCTGGCAAGGCACCTACCCATTCCCTTTCTGTGTACAGCTGCATAACATTTAAGCTTAGGCTTTCCCAGTCAACACAGCAAACGATGCAAGGAGAGGCAGTGATGCTGTCCTCATCCCCCTTGTAGAGGCAGTAACCTCACATGGAGGAAAGGAGATTATTCTTGGATCATTCTCGCTCCTTTGCTAGAGGCAACTTAAGTCTCTACTTACCAAGGGAATGCCCTATCCAGCATGCCCAGCAAGGAGTTAGGGGCATGCACAGCGGCTTCTAAAAAGGAGGTGAAATGCCATATGCATTGGAAATGCTGGCAAGGATAGTTCTTACACCAGTAAAAGGAGGTTGGAAAGTTTTAGTTCAGAGAAAACACTCAAAAGTCTCTTGAATCACCCAACTTCAGGAGTCTCCTCCTCTGCTGGACCCCCAGTGAATAGGGTTTCTAGCATACCGTTTCCTGTCATCATTATGGTTGAGTTTCATTAGTTACATAACATGTGCGTGTGTGTGACTAGAAATGGTGACATGAGCTATCTTTTGTATTATGCACAGAAAATTAATTTTTGTTCCATGTGCTGACACCTTCAACAACACTTACAGAAACAAAAACTCTTGCTGACCATGGGCCAACATATTACATAGAGAACACACAAATATGGGTGTCTGTCTCCTCCCTCATATATAAAGATAAAAAAAGACCAAAGGCTCTAGTAAATAATATTTTCAGAATAAAACTGCGTAAGAAGCATAGCAAAAGGAATAGCTTTATGCCAGTAGGAGTAGTCATCTAGTAGAACCTTTTATCAAAACTAGTGCAGTTTAGTGCTCCAATATGTAATTTTACACTAGAAAAGGGTCAACTAATGACAGGGAAAAAAAAAAAAAGGAATGTAGCTCATGGGAGCTTCGGAGCTTTCATCACAAGAACTTTTTTCAAGCTCAGAATAGGGTTTTTACCCCACAAGAACAAGTACTTGTGGTACCACCACAGTTTGCAGAGTTTCCAAATCAGACAGAACACAAACTTGAATTCAAGTCCCCCATATTAAGGCTAAAGAACCATAAGATATTCCAGGTTAGGCAACCATCATACTCTACTGAACACCACCCAGTGTAACTAGCCTGAGCTTCTTGCAGGCCATAGGATTTATTGGACCACCAAGGCAATGGCCATTCCAATTTCTCACTTGCGCTGCTTTTCTGCAAAACAACAACAAAAATCCAGCTACCTTTGAAGTGGTATTTTTGGCAGAATATATTTTGAAACTCAAAATTCAATGGGACATAAAAATTATCTCCTGTTTAACTGCAGTGACTGAGGTTTATGTCAAAATATAGAGAAGGATTCGCTTATTCACAACTGCCAAAGCAGGTGACAGAAGAAAAAGAAAATGGCAAGAGATTTGGTGCAAGCCCTCTGCAACTCTAAGGATAGTGGACCTAGACTGAGGTGCCATGAATAACTGACTGCCACTGCTATACATTTCAAAACAGCATATACTCTAGAGTAAAGCCATCAAGACGTTAGAGAATTTCTCATTTTGTGTAGTAGCTTATGTCATTGTTAAATTCATACCTCATTACATCACTGGAATTTGTCTGATTTTAGCTCTCTGTTCCTACTTTTTATTATGCATTCCTCTTCTGATCATTATGGCTTTATATACCCTGTATTTTCCTTCTTGAGAACGAATTTATACACTGTATTTGACCTATACTTACCTCTCAAATTTCTTTTCAGAAAATTGTTTATGGCAATTTTTAAATTTCTGACCAAAATGTTTTCTCCATGCTTTCAACCTTTCTTTTGGATCTCATTTTTGTAGTTAAAGATGAAGTAAACTAGAAAATGATAGTTGCCATAGAACCAGTGTGATGACTCAAATTAGGGGCAAGGAGATGCTTAACCCGGTGCATAACATACGTATCAGTGTTTGTTATTTCAAAGGGACTAATTTCGCAAAGCTATTCAGTATTACTATGAACAGCACTGAAGAGAAGAAAATTTTTGGAATCTAGGACTTCTTTAGATGGGTTTATTAGTTGACATCCTAAAGTTTCTGACGATTTTCAAATAGCTCCATGATACCAATACTGCTACCATACAAATAAACTTCACTGAAAGACAGGCAGACAGAAAACTGACCCTGTATTTCAGACAGCAGTATATTTCAAGTATTTCTAAATCCTTGAATTTTTCCACTTGCCATCTCCCTCCTTTTTCTGTAAAGGCCTTATTTTGCCTTCATCCAATTTCTCTAGAGAGTCCATGCTAGTGGTAGCCTGAAATACTCAGTAGAGACTTCTGAGGCTCTCCAGAAACTAGTGGAGTGCACCACACAGATCAGCTGCAGAAAGCACCCCCTTCAGCACTGGCACCCTCTCTCCAGCACTGCGCTCATCAGTTGTACTGGGAAGGGGCACACGAAATTTCTTTGTGGCAGGGAGTGGAAATAGTCCCAGGAGACTTACCCAAGAGGTTAAAGAATTGCTACTCAAATTTTCTTCCCACCTAAAGAGGAGGAGCAAAGGAAGATGCAGGGTTTTTATGTCATGAAAAGCCTTTGAATTTCTGAGCGCATGCCTGCATCCCAATGGGCAGGACATTTACCAAGCCTCTGATGAAGAGTAATGCTACAATGAAGTGGGTCAGCAAGGTCAGGAAATTTGAGAGATTCATCAGTAGCTTACAGCTGTAATGATTTCTTATGACCATCCTGTATTATCCTCATGCCTATTATAACATCATATGTGTGTGATAACTGGCTATTGAATTTAGGGAAATAGTAATGATACAGGTAGGGAGGCACTGCCCACATCAGTGAAAAAGCAAAAGTATTCAACATTAAAATCTTTTTCAATATTATGAAGGTATTTTTGGTCATCTAAACAGCGAGCAGAAGTTGGCATAAAGCAGTTGGTGCACTTCAGGGACTATTCTAACCTGAGGGCTGAGAGGAAAGGATTTGAGCATGCTCAAATTTCCGAGCTGCTCTACATTTTCCCCAGGAAGGCGGCTAAGCAAAGGCAGCCCAGCCAACCACACTCTGCCTGGTGCTGAAAGGGCCTGCGAAAGCAACAGTTTGGGGGGCAAGAATTCTCAGGGATTAGACTTTGATTTCTTATTTAAAAAAAAAAAAAAAAAGAGAGAGAGAGAGAGAGAGAGGGGGAGGGAGGGAGGGGCAGGCATCGATAGTTTATACCTTAGCCTCTACTAGCAGTCTTGTAGTGTTCAACTTGGATGGCAATTTTATTCTTGCATACTGAAAAATATACACACTATACATAAATGTAAAAATGTATATCCCCATACATTGTGTAATACTTGGTTATTGACTTTGGACAACTAGTATTCTTTGTTTCTTAAAATCTACCCCAAAAGCAAGCATTCAAGTTACAAGCAGCACAGCCTACTAGGAATATAATATATTAAATAACATAGGCATCATGAACTATACTTTCAAAAACAGACAATTCAAGGGACCTCCAGCAATTGTTTCTCTGGGGGAAAAAAAAAGGCTCTACTAAGAAAGTGGGCAATTCTGACACTGAGGACAAAGGTAGCTTAAAGATTCAAATAAAGAATCCTTTCTAAGACAGATTCACTACCAACAAGCCATTACTATATTCCATTATTTGTGATTTGTAAAGTGGTTATTTTAGCAATATATCAATTTACTGAATTAAACCTAAACCTTTGCACTCTTGAAGTCAGAAACTCATTTTTAAATGAGCTAAGCCTTGCATGTGTTTCTTTAAAAAGCCTATTTCAAGAAAATAGGAGAAGAGTACACTGGATAAATAAATTCTGTTACTCAAGAACAAACACAATACAAAGCTGTTTATATTTTCTTGCCTACACAGTATATTATAAAATTTTCCTTCCAAATAATAGCATACACTGCTTTTACAGAACAGAGATACTCTATGTTATGACAGAGCTGTTTTATCCTGTTCAAAAATGACATGCATCAATGGGAAAATATCAAAAGAGCACAAGGAGCCAATTTTTTTTATTACTACAGACATGATAGTCTGTTGTAAATTAGCAAGGCCATTATCAGCCAGAGCACCGATATATGCTCCCTGACAGGAGCTCATTTTAGAAGCTGTGATACGCTGATTAATGCTATATAGTAGAACTGCATTTTACATGCTACATATCTTTGGTATATCACCTTGGAAAGGATTTCTTCTCAGTTCTTGGCAGCCTACCCTACATTCAGGAGCTGGGTATATGCCTCAATTAAACATTTCACTGTGACTACTAATATTTGCTCAAATTAAAACAAGGATCAAAAAGTCTAAAAACTAATTTTTGGAAGAAAGGGTTTTATTTCTACTWCAGAAATAAATGCACAAACACCATCCAGTGAGATTAAGGCATTACCTAGAAATTGTCTTGTAACTACGCTTTCAGAACTTAAAACAATTCCATTGGCTGTGCTAAGCACTCCTTGTGTTTGCAAATTTTCTTAGCCTGCTGTTTGCTGGAAACTGTTTCATAGGTGATCTGACCTGTTCCTCTAACAACTTTATTGTTTCATCTTTCATCCAAAAACAAGTCAGGGCCTCATGAGAAAAGCTGCATATGAGACCTGAGATGTAACACTACTGAGTCACAAACACACAGTGTGTTTTTAATGCCTGTATTAAATTTCGAATTCCTAGTCTGCTTTACAAGCATGACTTAAATTGAGCAACAGAAATACACATCAAAAAAGGACAGAAAACAACACATGGCTGTCATTTTTAAAAGAACGTAGAAAGATGCTGAAATTGTGAATTGTTACCTGCAGCACTTTCCAGGAAGGAGTTCCTACTACACARCTCTACTTCGGCAGTAAGTGACATGGAACGAGAAGCAACATGCCCAAGGCCACATACAATGTGCCGCTTAACCAAGAAAGTCAAAAGTAGAGTTCCATATTTCATCCGCTCCCAAAATTCCTAAATCTTGCCCAGATCCTCCTTTCATAGTAACTGCTCCTAACCAACCTCATCTTCACAGCTGTGGTGAATCTGGCCTTCTCACCTCTCACCCTGGATACTAGAAAGGCACCATCAAGAAAAAAAAATACAGATGCCTTTCAAGATCATATGGGTAATCTGCACAAATTCAGGAGAAAATCTAATTTATTTTGCAGAAAACAAGAAGGTAATATTACATGTTTTAAAATAATACAGTTTTCAGATCCCTTCAGCCAGCAGCCATAGCAAGGCACACTCAAGCAGCTGAGACACTTCTATGGGCTGTTGATTCAAGTCAAGCCAGAGCCACATTACTGTGCTGCAGATGCAACTTCAGCAGGCCTGCATGATTTTCTTTTGGTTCCTTTATTTTATTTTTTTTTAATGTTTTGGGTTTTTTTTAAACAATTAGGTCAATCAGTTTTTGAGATACGAATTGTCTTTATGAAGTGCAATTTTTTCAACTGACCAGGACTGAGTCCCAGTTGAATTTGAGACTTGCATAGTGCAGGTTATGCCCTGACATGGCAAACAGGACATGCTGTGCTCCTTAAACCTTGGCACGTCATGTTTAAATTAGAGCAGCCTAAAAAGAGAGAAACAGCAATCAACTGACCTTCAGGAGCAATTCTCAACCAGACAGTTTGGATAGCCGCAAACATTTTCCACAGTACACACCATTTCCCTTATTGAGGGACAGGAAAAAAAAAAAGAGAGAGAGAAAGTAGGACATGAAGAAATTCATTTCAATTGATAAGGAAAGCACAGTCCTGGAAGGGCGATTTCAGAAACAAAGTCACATACCCTCATGGTACTTCTTTTAACTACAGCTTTGTTTCAAATACACTTCCTACTTCTTTCCTTTTTTGTTAGACTGAATACAGGAGTGTCATAGAAGGATTACTAATGTATTTGAGAGTAGCCCACTCATCTCCCTTGTCTTTGCTCTCTTCTTCTAGCCTCGAGCGCATCCAACCTACCCGAATCACTGAGTGGGACCCAACAGTGGCTCAAGACTTAGGTTTCTTCACAGCTTCCCCTGGACAATCTTGGCCTCAGGCACAAAAGGGTTTTCTTTCCCTTTGCTACTTGTGCAGGCAGGTCAAATTCCCTATGCTGGGTCAACCCAGACCTGTGTATTTTTACCAGATAGACACAGCATTGGATGAGGGGAGATTAATTTATTATCACACAGCTTTTGATTTAAAATTAGCTCATCTATTGAATCTCTTTCAACTGGCCTTTTGAAAAGGATAATATATTCCAGGCACCAAGCGAAGATGTCTCCTCTGGCATTGATTGAAATAAAAGAGCAGTTTTGCTTGAAGAAGATTCCCTTTCTGACCCTTCTTTCACTTGAGACTTTCGCCTGTAATTTCTGTAACCCAAAGCAAATCTCTAGCATGCAGTCATTAACCTTATGAACTACTCTGCACCAAAGAGTGAAACTTGGCCAGAGACATGCACCTAATTCCACACTCTCCTGCATCAGCAAATCCCCCATTTCACTCAGTTTTGCAACTGCTGTTCATCTTTGCCTTACTAGATAGTCTCTCCAGTCAGAAAAGAATTAGATTGCGTTCATGTACAATTMATATTCTAATTGATTGCAAGTGAAACAAAGTCAGTTTTTGCCTTGACATAATTATGCAAGTGAACACTAGAACAAGTTAGACAGGTGAAGACCACAGGGTTTGATACGCAMGTGTGTTGGCTTAACCAAGCTGGGTTTCTTTTCTGCTTCGGTGCACCATACAGAGAATTGACAATTATTTTACATTGGAAAGTCCTTAGTAATACCATTACAGCTATGCTGCCTGCCCATCGAGTCAGGAATACTATACACTGGAAATTAAGACTTACACAAACAACTCTAGCTCTACCAAAACCAATCCATCACACCAGAAAGGATCAGTAATTCAGTTTGCAGAGAATCAAATCAAAACACCAACTGTCCACATTTTCCCACAACTGTATACGTGCTTTCTTAAAATGGTCAGTAAAATCTTACATTGGATCCTGTAGTTTTGGTGTACAGCATTTGTTGATTAGAGAACAGAATGTCCTACTGACCAATAATTTGGGACCAGAATTAATATTTTAACTGTGCTCATGACATTTAATAAAACAATTTCCATAATTAAAAAAAAAAGAGCGAGAAAGAGAAAAGCCTACAGTGGAGAAGTCCTAGGCAGAGCATTTTTAAGATCTTACTGAAACAGGCCTCTCTTTAGTCTCAAGCTAATGCTCAAGAGCAGCATGGCAAGTACATTTACCACTCCCCAAGTTGCCAGCACTATTGCAGCTGTTTCTCCCTGAAGCTACAGAAATCAGAAAGTGCATTGTTAGGTGATATCAGCAGGCAATCTCTTCCCACAGTGAAACTCCTCCAGTAGTATTTCCTTTGACAGGCAGATTCAGAAGGAGGAAAACTTGCCGTCGCCAGCTCTTCTAACGTGCAGCTCAAGTGAAGGCAGGCAATGCCCCACAACGTCACTTCCAGGTAGACTGAGGGTGCGCTGAACACTTACGGACACCATGAAACATTCATGCTTGCTTCAGGCTTCGTGAGCTAGCAAGATTCAAAAAGCCTCAGGTCTTAAAAGACAGTCCAAATTACTGGCTAGGAAAGGATTTTATTACTTGGAAAACATACCTCCTGAATTCTTGAGTTATCCAACATAAGATAGCATAAAATCTCCCCCCAGTCCACAGTATCTGCCATGTTTTTTCTACAGATAAAATTTTTTTTGTTTTTGCTTCAAGCAGATGTACTCCTAACAGGTTTTGAGATTTTTGAGATGTTTTATCACACAGTACGAGGTAGGCTTTAGGATTTTTAATGGAACAGTTCATTTCTGATGGTACACAGTATTTCCTCTTTATCATAGCCTGTAAGTTATAGAAAGCAAGTCTTCAAAATGACATTTTAATATCTGTTTTACTGGGATATTTTCCAATTATAGTTTTTTGAAATCTTTCATTTCCAGCACTTTTACAATGATGTGTTTTAAGATTAATGTAAGTTACCATATGGTTTAAAATGCAATAGACTTCAGTGAAAAATTTGCATGAAGCACACCTGGCTAAGCTTGGAAAATGGCTTTGTCTGCATCATATTCTGTGCTTAGCTCATAATCAAAGCCTAGTAGGGATTGCACAAAACTCCTGATGAGCTGTAAATGAGCCTCCACCAATCTGCAACCTTAAAAACAAAGCCTGCCTTGCACCCTGAACATTTTCACATGTGCCACACTGCAAATTTGTAACTGAGGATCAGGCTGTTCATGCTATTTACCCTTGAGACTCAGCAGCTGACTTATAAAAGCCAGAATCCCAGTGGTTACATGGAAACAGGCATAAGATACTGCTTTTTCAGTTTGCACCTGTAGTTTGTATTAATATACACACAAACTATTTGATCATGCAAAAGGACCAGAGACCTACAGAGCCTTACATGCACGAAACCCACCTGCATTTTAGCTGTCTTATTTAGCTCCTGTACAGCAGTTGATGAAACTCCTGCCTAGATGCTTATATGCCTCAGTATCTAAGAGTGCCTAAATTAGTACCAAAAGTACAGTGTGGTACAAGAAATTTTGTTATTGCACATGATAGCAAGCACTGCAGTGTTGACCAATCTGAGCACCATGGCATTTCTTCTGCATAAGACCATGTAGGATTCACAAGCTACCTGCCACTACACTTGTACCCTGCAAGTGGCTCGGCACACAGCCGACAAGCTGACAGCCCTGGATTCAGTACAAAGTAGAGCAGCAGAAACACAGCAAAAGGAAAAGAAATACTCATCTTTGCAGTAACAGCCTACTGGTAGCAGGTGAAGGATTGCAGGGTAAACTTTGAAGGGGTTCAAACCCTCTGGTTTTGCTTTATTCACTGCTAGTTGATGCAAAAGGCTAAAATGGGTGCCTCAGTGTCATTTTCTGAGGAAATGGAATGACTATCCCAGAAACAGTGCAAAATTTGTAAGAACAGAAAGAGGGGACGGAGAACATGAAGAAAAAGAGAAGAAACCTTGGTGTGCACCCTTTCCCCCACGGCTGCAAAGGCAGAAGCAATCTCTGGAGCAGAAACGAGAAAAGATCTCCTGGTCTCCTCCTGGGGAGAGGGCCTTAACTACTGGGCTAAAGTCAGGCATTTTCATAACTCCCATCTTTATTGGCTATTCATCCACCTTAAATAATGACGAAGTAAAAACAGTATGTGCTCTGCAGCAAGCCTCTATCGCTCCTCTGAACCTAATTATAGAAAACTGGATAAAGCCTGATTTTTAATTCTCCGTTATGTCAGAATAACCCCCACATGTTGTTACAAGGTCATTAAAAAAAATGCAGTTTTAATTACAGCTAGCTTGTCCCAAGGTAACTTTATAAGGGAATATAAAATCGTAAACTTGTCCAATAAAATGTTATTAGGTCATCCATTTCCCTACCAATATATTCTTCCAATTTAAAGAAATGATGTTAAACTAACCATAAGAAGCCTTAACCCCAGTTTATCTGAGTRGCAGTTAGCGATTCTTTGCCAAACTGACATACTGACCTTCCAAACACACAATAAGAAAGGAGAAAAGATGAAAAWCCAAGGTATGCTGCAGCCGTGCCTGGCCATGACCCTGCCGATCCCAATCCACAGGCCGACTGGCCAGCCCGGCCCTGCAGAGGCGCCCGATGCTCCTTGTCCATCCTTACGACTATGTGGCCAAAGCTGTGAAAGCACATTCAAGTGTAACTGCTAAATCCAGTGATTTAGCTTCAGTTTTTCCCTTGCGAGCAGCAAGCAGGTGACAACTGTAAGAAAAAGCAGTGCCCTGGTTCTCATCCAAAYGGCATCCCACCTAAGTTGGACAACTGTCCGGCCAATATCGAGCTCATGAGAAGAAGTATTGCTGAAGGACTGGAGGTGCTCCAGCGCAAGCACCTCAGTAAGGATGAATAAGATCTCTACAGGGAAGGCTCATCTATGTAAAGAAAAAAATTAGAGCACTAAAGTTTAAACACTGGTTTCGCATTGAAATTGCTATCAAAAAGAACACTTTGCATTTTTATAACACCTAGTTTATCAGAATTTCAAAACACTCCACAAACAAATTCGCTTTCTTACCTCCCATGAAGTGTGAAAGTATTATTCTCATTTTAACAAACAGAAGCTCATGGTGTCRAGATTTAGCAGTTTACCACAGATCACAAAGGAAGTCTGAAGGACAGAAGAACAAATGAGACGATCCTATCTCTCAGCTACCACTTTTCTCCCACATCCCTTCAACTACGCAGACTCCAATTTCAAAGGTAATTCATTAAAAAAATTAAATTGAACATTCTTGTTCTGAAAGCTAAAGCAAAAATTCCTGTGGCATAAAAGGGAATGCACGTGTTTATCAAAGGGGCAGGTAACATGTTCTCAAGCTCTTTCCTTCAGTATTCCTCTTTCAACTGCAGAATTCATCTGCCTTCAAACATGACTGACTCAAAACCACCCCATCCGCTAAATAAGAGACTACTGTTCCTTTACAGTGAGACAGCTGAAGTATGGAAGTCAAAGGTACCCAGAGACTCATTGAGAGAGATGGGGTTACTTAGAGCTGAGCAAATTTTTGTTGTTGTTGTTTTGATGGCATAGCTGAAAAATATTTCAACACTTTGTGTGCCAGAGACATTTTAGGTCAATCGGGGATTCCTGCCCTCCCCCTGCTATTATTGCAGTGAAAAAAGCCCAAGGCAAAAAGAAATAGTCCATCTCACCAGAAATTATATGTTACTATATTTCAGTTAAAAAAAAAAACTGTTAAATTTGACTTTTTCAAAATAAAAACACCTGAATTTTTAATTTAAAATTATCATATTTATTCTTCTTCATCAATAAAGTCTTTCATAAATAAACAATGCATTTTATAACATTTCTGCCATTTCTACTTCAATTTGCATTCCTTCTGAACTAAAGCTGAAGATTCAGCTTTCAAAAACCACTTCAGGGTCTACGTGACCAAAAAGCTAAGAGGGTCACTAAATAGGAAGGTTCCTATTGTAGCTCAAGGTCCACCTGTCCACACGACAGTTTTCTTTTGGGGGCTAGCCACTGGTGTCCAAATGAACTAACCCTGTCATGGGCTTTGATATTCCTTTTGAGTTTGGGTGGGGGTTTTTTGACATTCTTTTTGACTCGGGGAATGAAGTCAGCTAAGATAAAACCTACTCACAAACCTTCCTGTTGTGTGGGGCCAGCTGTGAGAAGAGGAAAATTGGTGATGGCAGGACCTTCAGCTCCAGGGTTATATTTTTTCTGGTTTGGACTAAAATTAATCTGGAAATCATCCCCCCCACTCTATATGGATACTTTCCACTTTGAAAACAGTAAATACGTGGGCAAGCATAAGGAGCTGAAGATCAACCAAAGGACTGACCCCCTTCTCTTGTCACTTTTCTCTTGGAAGAGCTTGCAAGAAGTGCAGATTTCCAAGAGTGAATCAAAAAAGGCAGAAACATAGCCACGACGCGTAGCAGCCACATAATCCAGAAGAATAAAGTTGCTTAGTTACAAAAATAACCAAACTGAATGATGACCAAGTGACTTTGTAGCTATGGAAGTCAGCCTAATCACAGAATTTCAGGGATGCTCCCCAAAAAGCTTTTTCTGACCATTCCTTTTATAGTCAAACTGTGGCATGTGGTCCATGTAACTCTTCACAACTTTGGTTGATGTGCTTGACAAATGTCAGCTGGATTCCCACCTGAATATATTACCAAAAAACCAAAAAAACCACCCACCCACCAACCCACACACTCATCTGAAGCAGCACATTAACTGTGAACCTCTTTAAGGAGGCAATACTAGTGCTGACAGGTCAAACTTCAGCTGCATTTACCAAACATCAGGATGATAGGTGCATGACAGAATGGCGAGTTCAATTCCTGAAGTGTTTTTACAAAAGCTTATTTTCTTAGGAATAGATAAACTAGTAGGTTACAGTATATGAGAGGTAATACTCAGTGTCATGACTAGCTGTAGATTGGGCTGGAATAGCAGATGCTTAGGATTTGCTGAGGATATTTAAGTTACCAAAACCATCGGAGACTATGCAGGGAATTATTTCCATTCATCTGAAACATCTTTTTTTTTCAATCAAGCAACTGTGTTGTGTACTACGATGCTCCTTGCTTAGACATGGAGGGTATGAGCTCGGGCAGACAAAACAAAACAAAACACAAAAGCACAGTTCTGCCACTTCTGGTACCGGAGCTGGTTTGTTTTGCACTCACTTGGGTGTCTCCGCATTGCAACCCAGTGGGAGGCCGGGCTTTGTGAGGGGACAAGGCGCACGGGTGCCTGCGTGCCCCTGCCAGACCACAGCCCGCCCGAGCCTGAACCAGCTCCTATTTCCTACTCTGAGCTCCCTTCCCCTCTCCCGGCTGTGTTCTCTTAAAATACAGCTGACACTTGGTATCATTAACTTTCCAAATAAGACCATTAAAATAGTCATAGTACAGATTTTTAGCAATGAAAGCATTTAAAAAGCTCAATGAACTTTTTATCAGCTTTGCTGTTGATCCACTCAGCTGCAAGCCACCCTGCATGAACGGTTAAGCTAGCTTAMCTGTTTTCACTGCCATTCCTAGATACAGATACATTCAACTCTCATCAATAACACAAATGTTGCTTATATTGGGGATCATAACAATATAAGGCAATGTTGATTTTTTTAAGTTCTCTTCCTTAAATAACTTAGCATTTTTAATTTTTAACATTAATAAAGAGAACTTTGATGTGTTATTTAAAGAAACACTATCAAATTAGACTTTGTTTTATTACAATTCATATCCAAAGACTTCAATAATGCAGTAAGACAGAACAGACTGAAAAATCCCAGCCCTAAAAAAGTTGCCCAAAAAACACCTTCTGAAGTTACACTGGTTTCCATATAATGATATCTGCAGCTTCCTAGGGTGGAGGGGTTTATGCTTTTCTTTAAAGCTGGACTGGAAGCTATGCTTTTGCAAGCCTAAATTATTACGCAATACTGGAATAACTTTAGGAAGCTCTATAGCCATTATTGTACAGAATGGATGACATACCAATCTTTTTTTTAATATAATCAAAAGGAGAAACATGCATTTTAGTGTTTCCCCGATTCAGGAAATATTTTACTAATGTGAAATAGTAATTTGGCAAAACAAAGCATGCTGCATGGGGGTTTACGGTTCTTAACAGTATTTATTCCAAGACAGATTGTATCAAATATACTTCCTGTGCACCATATTACAGTACTTGCATTTCCCAGATTGTGACAGAGATGGTTGCTTACTGTCTAAATACACTTTAGGTCATTCTGAGAGTTTAATGACAAGACACAGGGGCAAAATAAAAGCAAGCTGTAAAGATGTTTTAACAGAGTACCATTTTTATTCACTTCAGTTTTGAAACTGCTCTTTTAGCAGGCGGTGGGACCTACTTTTTTTTTTTTTAAGGATAAATTATAATTTACTCTATCATTTACATATGAGAGCAAAGCAAGGATACTTTGTTAGGGAAAGTATTGTTCTGACAGCTAGGTGCTCCTTTAAAAAAACCTCACTTATTTTCAGTCTCATAACTTACAGCCTATGAGACAGAAAAAAGAGGAAAAAAAAGCAAGAAAGGATTTCACGCTTCACGCATCTCAGACCAACCCTGCCGGGCACTGAGTGCTTCCCAAGGCCTGCATCATGCCAGCACTTATCCCAAAGCTGCTGCCCCTCCACACGGCTCAGGACAGCAGCATCGGGCAAGGACGATGCTCTGCATGGAGCCTGAAGAACAACTTTGGCAAGCAGGCAGAAGCTGATTTTCTCTGTAGCATCCAATTTTTTGAGGGGGAAGTAGGGGTAAGGAAGGAGCATTCCCACTGCAGTCTGCTCTCCCAATGGTCTATGCAAAGAGCAGTGACATTTTCTTTACAAAATGGAAGAAAAAGTTACTTGCAGGAAAAATAAGTAAGCCTCCTGTAGCTGCCAACCATTTTCTCTTTGGACCTACATTTCTATTCAGGCATGTTCTGTAAACGGGCAATGGCAGGTAGGGACAGGGAGGAAGATTCCTTCTAACAGTATTTGAGAAATATACCAGAAGTTTGCATTTAAAGTTGGCTGCATAACTCTGCAATAGGCTTCCTTGATGAATGCTACCAGTACCCTGCACACAGTAAGAAAAGAGGAGAAAGGGGGGGGAAGACCACCAACATGAACCTAGATGCAAAGAATTACTGGAAAAGGCTCTCATTCCAGATTCTGATTTCTCTCATGAAACACTTAATAAAAATAAAGGCTTTAAACAGTTTTCTTTTGTGCAATCCCAGTTTATAAGATCAAACTACAAGGGTGTGCAAAAGGCTTGCCGAACCTGATCCACAAACGGGTTAGAGCATAGCTAAGAACGCCTTTTGCTCTCCATCCTGGCTTGTCACAATACGTTGTTGCTGTAGGAGGAAGACGACAAGACAAGTCACATCCCATTGTACTGCTGACATGATTTTAACCTCAGGATAAACATCTGGACCAACTCTCAGCATCGTGATTTGTTCCTGCTATTACCCCCGAACCACAGTTGTGGAGCAAGACCACAGCAACGCTAAACAAAAACACACAGACATTTAAACACATGGATGGAAATCTTAAGGAAACAATAGCACAATGTGGGTGAGAGCAGTATGTCAGCTGCCTTTCTATTACCATCTTTCAAAGTAATTATTTGCATCTTTTAAAAGCCTCTTCCTAGCACATAGACAGACATAACTAAAGAGGGTCTCTAGGAATCCTTCTGGAATAGCCCAAATTGTACTAACTGCCAACATGCAAAAGTCCCCATCAACTACATCTGCAGGCAAATACTCTTGAGACACCTGAATTTTGGAAGTGTGATTTGACTCAACAACCAACAGGGGGATTTGTCAGATTTACAGGATATTCCCTTTCCCAATAACTGAAGCCAAGATTTCAACTTTAATTAGATGCTCCAGTACCACATGTTTCCCTCAGCCTATGTTTGTTAGACACCCTTACTAAAATTTTTCAAATAAGCTGAACAGCCCTTTTGCAGAATTGCTTTTGCAGACATTATATTCTGAACAGTTTATAATGACACAGTTGTGTATCCTGTGACTTGAATGCAGTATCTCCATTAAGTTTAAAAACTAATTTAATACAATGGTAATACTTGCTTTCAAATTTTAAACAAGCTGTCTACATGATTACCAAAGAGAAACTGTAGTCAACTGCTAAGCAACTTGCTGTTATTTTTACCTAATGCTGCATGTTTTATGACTGAAAAAAGAAAAGAGAACATGCAGAGCTGAGGATGATTCCTATGAGGTCAAACCAAGTGGTATGAGAGGACCCCTCATATGGCCTTGACTAAATATGGAGGGGTGAAAAGTTTATGACTGCCTCAGGATTAACCACAAGGAATGCTATTTGCCTCCCCATATTCAGCAAAAGTTAATTTCTCAAAACACCACAGACTTCCACAACAAATTCTATTTTGAAATAATTGCACCCCTAAAACAGTAGGGATTTTATCTTCCCAGCTGTGGTGCTACATAATACATTGCACACTACACTAGCTCTTCCACTTTGGAAACAAATCTTAATTTTTGTGGGTTTTTTATTTTTATTTTAAGAAAAATTTTTCTAAGCCTTAAATAAGATAGTACAAAATAAAGAATTTGTTCTTTTTTCTTTTCAAGGCAAAAGACTATGAAATTATATTTTGTGTTTTGGAAGCCTGCAAGTCTTCTCTTGGAAAAGCATTCAGTTGATTGACCAACAAGCGTCTAACAGTATCAAATGGCAAGTCGATTGTCAATAAACACTTTTCCCCCCCAAGGTCCAACACATGAATCCAGCTATACCACAGGCCTTAACTGAACTGGAATTCAACCAAATAACAAAGAAGGGACATAGGAATCCACATACTAGTATAAACTCCTATTATTAAGAAATTTCTGCATCACAGAATTTCTAAATAGGTTTAAAACCAAAAGCATGCATCTCCTCCGTTGCTCATTCCCTGGCGCATTTCACCCATACACAGAACAAGAAGCACCTTTTCCCCTGCGCAACAACAAGCACGCTAAAAAGTTCAAAGTGGAAGATCAGTTTGGTCAAGATTATCTGTGGAATTTATATTATTGGAATTACTAATTGTAGGATTGGCCATGACCAAATGAAGCTGTTGAAAAGAAGGGAAAGAAAAATCATTCTTGCAGAGTGGAAGCTGCAGAGACAGAAGCACAAGAGACACGAGTTTCTGGGAGAATACCAACAAATCTTCATCAACACACTTCCGAGTACTGAGAAAAGTGAAGAATTTAAACATTGAAATCTTGTGTAATGTATATATTTCTCAGGCTATTTCAAAACAAAAATATTGGTTTTCTTTCTTTAAAGATGCTTCCTAGACTTCTTCCTGTTCCTGTGACACTATCCATGCACCGACTCCGTGAGCTTTGGAGCACCACCACCTGCATGGCAAGTTAACGGAAGGCCTGCCTACAGAATCTATTTAAAGCAACATGGTCTTTCCCCATATATTCCATCTCGGAAACGGTCTTTCCCCATCCCATATGTTCTATGCACAGCTATCGCACCGCATATGAAGACCAGAGTGCCATGGTGAGCTGAGGCATCTGTGCTCCTAAACAGGTGCATTATGTGTGTAAATTTGCAGTAGCAAAAAGAAAGGCCAGACAAGCTCCTTCACTGTCTAATCTTAACGTTTCTTGTTGATATTTGGGTCATCCTTGCTGATGACGCTTGTGCAGGTCATTGCAAGAGCTCACGGAAGGGTGTATAGCCTCACGCACAGAAAGAGCTCACGTGCTCCTCAGTCGGGGCCAAGCACAACATCAGCACCAAAGGAGATCCACACCAAGCCGGAGCAGTGAGCCCTTTCCAGAAAGCCTGGCTGCAGCAAACAAGCTTCCTGAGTTAACCAGGGGGGCACCTGCAGGGAAACATGGCCCTTTGCCTCCTCCATCCCGGATGGAAAGTAGCTCTCCCACATTGCTGAAATCAGGCAACTATCACTACCTTGTACATGGTAATCTCATTTCAAACCACATTATTTCTCTTCTTCTGCAGCTAAGGGTGAAGGGGAAAACAAGAGAGCATGAACTAAGTAGTATTGACAGTTTAAATTTAATGAATGAAAATTTTGCGAGTATTGTAAATCAAAGTCATTCAGACTTTGAAGACTTTTGTCAAGTATTTCAGCCCTCCAAAGAAGAGCACTTGAACAGATTAGTCAGGCAAGTAAGAGCACTCAGCTGAAGCTCCATGAAGAGGAGGAAAGAATATTTATGGCAATTTCTATGCTGTATTAAAGAGAAGAAAGCGGACCCTAATGGTCAGAGCACAGACCAAGAGCCAGAACCCACAAATTCTAATTGCAGTCTGTTGCCACAGTTTTTTTCCTGTGGCCTTCGGCACATCTTTCCCATCACCAGAGATGCTGTCAGCGCAATACTTACCACTTAATACTTGTCTACTTCGAAAATACATTCTTTCCTACCTTTCACTTTCAAGAGCAAATGGGAAATTGAAGTTGCATTACTTAAATTGTACCAAATGTGTTTCCCTCACTGCGATTTTTATTAGATATAGCTTTCTTAAAAAAAGAAAAATCAGACTAAGAATGTTTTCCATTTTACACAGTGTAATTTCAAGAGTATTATAATATTCCAGTAAAATGCAAATGAGAGTTTGAGTAATTATAAAATATCAATTACATGTGGAATATGTGAAATACCATTGGCAAAAAAAAAAAGAAAAAAATTGTCTCATTGAGAATAAAGTTTAGCCAGGGAGATAAAATATCTTTGCGAGTCCTGAATGTAAACTGGTCATTATACAGTGGGGGTCTCTCCCTATGTCCATAAATGCACGCGACTCCTACTGATACTAATGGAGAGGAGAACAGTCACTAGTGCTGCATCTTTTTATGTACTTATCTTTAGTATGGGGGTTTCTGATATGAATTGAATTAAACTGCCCCTGTGCCGTCATGCAGGGAGAGCTTGGAGCAGGGGGTTGCAATGTGCTTGCCCTCTAGAGAGGCTGTTCCAGTTACTTTGCATTCGCTGGGGGGAGCGGCACGTCCTCCAAGTCACTTTGGCTAAAAACCTGCATTTCTGCTCCACTCAACATTTACATAAAATCATTAAACTTGCTTGTCTGATTATAGGAGAACAGAAACCGATTTTAATTCCAATAACCTGGTCACTCCACATTAGCACTGTATAGAGAGAACATGATGACACCATTTTTCCTTTCTTCTGCTTTTTGCAATGTAAAAGAGGTTACCTTCCACTGCATGGATCTGTAATATATCAGTACCAGACTAGAAGCTGAAAGCATAATGTGACCTTGGCAAGCAGATGAGAATACAAAACACCATTTTTAATTTATTGTTATCTAATTGCTGACTCTTTCTGGGACAGCCGCAACTCCTATGTTTGTCAGTTTTTTCCACTGTGAACTCAGAAGCAGGTAATCAAGTCTGAAGTGCTTATTTAGGCCTAAAAAAATTGAGGATAAAATCTAGGTCCTGCTGTAGTTGAAGGGAGGTCTGTCACCGACTTCAAAAGTGTTATAATTTCACCTTGTGAAATGTAAAGCTCTTGCCTGGTAAGGCTTGCATATGAATTTTCCATGAATACCCAATTCTGTCAGCTCTGAAATACTAAGTGTAAGTATAAGGGGATGCTGCAGGAAAAGGAGGGGCAAAAAATGGAGCACTGTTTAGAAGGAAGGAGATCTGTGCAGGAGACTTGAGTGAGAGTACAAGTTTTCGGAGGCTGCAAAAGAAGTTAAGGGAGGAAACAGAAAGGCTGAAGTAGCAACTACTGTCCTTACATGCCTATCAACTTCACGTATGTAGTGTAAGCACATTACACTACACCACTTCAAGAGTTGGTAAATTCTGTCATAAAAATCTACCAAAACCCAGTTTTTAAAAAGATCCTTTTCATACCAAAAGCCACATAAAGCAGAAAGCTGGATTTAATTACGGGCACCTTTCCATTCATCCCATATCTTTCAGGGGAAACAATATTGCAGAAATATTATTTGACATTTTACCTCACTTAGTACGATGAGCAAATCTTTTGCACGAATAAATCATTCTGCTGACAAGTTAGGTTTTGATTTTCACCTAGAAAGAAGCTCAAAAAACCCCACCACAAATTAAAACCTCACAGAGCAAGAAATACAGCCACACCTTCGTCCAACAACTCAAAGCACTTATTCCATGTGCGCAACTACAGAGTTTAAGCCCTTTTTTCTCTGGATAGTATTTGAACCAGAATCTCCCATCTATTTCAGTTTGACTGCTGAAACAACAAAATAATATTCTTATAGCCCCACAAGTGCTGCATGTGTACTAGATTCATGTGGTTGAGAGGATGCAAGAGCAGAAAGCAAACTAACCCCATGTTTACCAAAACACATCATTTACATGTAGGTGGACTGTAAAATGATTTGCCTAGTTTTGTCCTTATTTCACCGTCACCTAGTTTAGCAACTTCAGGGCAAGGTCTACCAAGTTATACGAAGCTCGTTTCCTTCCTCTGTTCTCAAACTCAAACTATTACACTCCTGTGTCCCAACAGCGAGACCTGTACGAGTTGGCATGCGCTTTTGCCCRTATAGTTAGGCATATGCTAACTAAACACCTACACAGCCTATCCTATCATTCACCATATACAAACACAGAAAAAAACATGCACACAAACCTAAACATTGTAGTCTCGTACGTACAGATTATAATCACCTTCTCTTTCACCTTGTGGCAGAAACAGCGATGGCCATTTGGAGCTCTTTGGTGCCCCAAATAGCAATACCAGCAATTCTGATAGCCAGGCATGACGACTCCATACATTAGCTTTCTCTGGGCATGCTCTACTTAACTTCAGCTATTTTTCACTTATCTGAATAACTTAACCAGTTCTATCCCACCAGTCCTATCTTCCCTGCCAAAAGGTGATGCACCCAATTTCCATCCATCTCCACATAGCTATAATTAATGCTAAGCTCCAAATTGGATKAGCCATGTAAGGCAGCTCTGTAAACAAGTTAATAGGATCTGTCGGCTAACAACACTGTTACCAATATCCAATTACTGTAACCAGGTATTAATCTAACACTGTTCGTCTGTCAGATTCTAAAACTTAAAACACACTGCTGTAGCATTTTAATAAAATTAAAAAGTAATTTTTCCCCTTGACTGAAAGATGTATACTTATCAGCATTTTTATTTTGATATCACAGCAAGGGATCAGGGCGGAGGGGCAGAATCAATTCAGGGTCTGGGACCCATTTCTGCATCAGAGATTTTGACTTTTTTTTGCCCATTAGGTAGAATAAGAGACTAATGTGCCCAGCTCACGTCTGTGGATGAATGGTAAGAAGTTTCTGACAATTCTTCTCAATTTCTTTAAAAACAATTCACAAAAATTGATAACGATTACTACCAGAATCCATTAAGAAGTGATAAGGAAAAACTGCTCATTATTTAAAATGCTCTTCTCTCCTAGCTTCTTTCACCCAAACATTAAATACAGTCCATCAAAGAAGAAATTGCAAACTACTAAAAAGACAGCCAACAGCACATTTAGAATAGACAAATTGTATCAGCAAACTGATTGTTTTTGATGCTCCATAAAAGAAAAAAGGCTAACCCAATAATTATGATTTGGGTTTGCTCACTCACTTTTTAGCATAGCGAGCTAAGCACTAATACAGTCTTGGGTATAGGAAGCTATTGTAGTACACCAAGATGCAGCAAACTGAGAACAAAAGGGAACATAACCATGCTGTCCAGAATGCAAATTTCAGGGTACCTCCTGTGGGGAAAGCCCTTGCCTAAATACCCTCAACACCCTGGTGCAAGGGCGGGCAGTCACGCACCGCTGCARCATGGACCGGGAGAGTCTGGAGGGGCAGAACGGGTGAGAGCCATGCGCAAGCCACGGCACAGGGCAAGGCTCTCCTGCCAGAGCCMGGGGAAGGGATTTGGTGTGCCCTGAAGCACAGAGTTAGCAGCTTCGCTGAGGATCCAAAGGCTGATGTTCGCAAAGGTCTAAGGGGTAAAGGACACATTGATTTGAGGTATAGCAATAGACACCGCCTTAGCTACAACTTGAGCTTTGCATTAGCTTTAAGCATGAGACAGAAGCATACCAGAAAACAGGAASTGGACTGCAACTGCTAGAGGTAACTACAGAGCAATAGTGTGCGGCTGGTGTGCAAGCCCAAAATCTGAGACATTATGGTAGATACGAGTAGAAAAGGTGTCAAGGGTAAAAAGAAGCTACYGGAAGTAGAAGGAACTAACAACAGCAACTTTAAATATGCAACACATGAGAAAAGAGCACATTAGAACATACGTAGAGAAGTTAGATGTTTTCAGGATAGCTAGGTCAGATAAGCTTTGTTAGTAGATACTTAAAGGACTGACAGAAGTGATCTTGGGGAGAACAGAGAAAACAGCAGAAAATGAAGAACGATGGCAAAAAATTCAGGGACTTACAGACCAGCAGCGCTAAGGAGCACAACTGCAGCTCAAATGTGTAAACCCACATGGATCCACAAGTCATAGAGTTACATTCCCAGTGGGGTAGACTGCAATTAATATTCTCTGTCTGCCAATTTACTAACTTAAGCAGCTTTAGTGCTTCTTGACCTGTGTAGGCTTATTCCCATTAGCACCGCTCTTCAAATACAGGCTTGTTGAATCAGGTCCCTGCTCAATCTGGAAGCACAAATCTGTGCACAGCACTGATATGGCCTATGCCTCTTTATATGGAAAAAAATTATAATCATGTTGACATATTTTCCTTAGGGAAAAAATAAAATCAATAATTTGAGATGGACTTCAAAGTTGGTAATATGAAGGTAATAAACATACTATTCATCAGCTTTAGTACTATTAAAATGATAGATATTAGTATATGCTAGTAAATCCAGAAGACCTTGTCCTAACTCTTCCACAGCAGAAATTTAAGATTGAAAAAAGTGAATAAAATATTATCGTGTCATTACAAATCTGAGCTATAAATAATCACACAGAGATCCATCAATTTCTCCTTAGGCAAACACAGCTGATCAGCACAACAGCAAGACTTGTTAGTTGCCCCTTTTCTGACACCCCACATAAACTTGTTTTATAGTAATAGGAAAAAACCCTTAATCTGACAAAACTCTGGACCACTCAATGGTCTACTAAAAACATCTAGGTAAATCTTTCTGAGAGCTTCTACATTATTCATGTGCTATAGCTCACACTGTTTGTACAGTACTACAACAAAAAGCTCAGTCATTTTTTAATGTGTGGTATATGAACCCTTTCATCTCCTGAAAATACAGCCCAGAAGTGATTGTCTTCATTTTATACTTCCTTAAGTACCATAATTCATTAGAAGAATGCATTTTAAAAAAATATACAGATATTGAACTTGAATAGTGAATAGTGAACTTGACAGAGTCTTCTAAACAATACCTTTGTATTGTTAATTAACTCCAGCTACTACTTATCCCAGTCAAGAGCAGAAGGACATAGTGAATCTTAACCTCAAAGTACATTCAAAGACAAGTCAGGAGGATCAGGACATCCAGGAGCAGTAACACTACCACACAGTAACAGGACAGATACCACAGGGACAACACAGAGTTCAGCTGCCAAGCATAGATCTGAAGCACAGAAAAGAGATTTCATAAAACTTCTGCTCCAACACGGGGGTCTCTGCTGGACAGCTTTTATCTCCTTAGTTTGGTAGTGGGAGGGTTATATATCCTCCTGGACAGTCACTACAAAGCAGAGCCACTGAGACGCCCACGTGTAATACAACCAAGCTAGTACGTTCATATGTACATATAATATTGATTCTTCCAGGATGAGCAAACAAATCTCACAACCAGTAGAAATTCTCCGAGTCTGACACATTTTGCTGTCAGCAGCGGAAGAGATCAGTGGTTCCCAAGGCTTTTCCTAACCCTTCTACAACCCCAACACCCCCTACAGAAGAACAGGGGGGGAAACTGCAACATGTGCAAGGGCTTGAGGATTGGGGTCTCCTCCACTGGCTAGAAGGCAAGCAATGGGAAAAAGATCACTACAGATCCAGTGATTTTGAAACCCAAAAATCTAAGTTTAAAAGTGCTGCAGAAAATTATCCCTTCTAAATAAACCTTTTCCTGTCCACAATTCAATTTTCAGCAACTCTGTCATGGTAAGTTACGCAAGTCCTGTCAAAGTTAATACATCAGCTCTCTGTGCTTTGGGGAGGTATTGTAGTGGCAATAGGACAGACCATCTTTATACACTATCCCCACTGTAACATCCTGGAAACCTTCTGTACCTTGCCTTTTGCTTAAATCATGACTACTAAAGGATGCAAGTTTTCACTGAATCCCACCTACCAGCAGTTAAAAAAAACTTTGCACTCAAATTCCCAAGACCTGCTTAATCAACTTATTCTTTTTCCTCTCACTCTTTCCCTAGCACAGTCACCTTTTCCATAGCACAGTGAAATATAGATAAAATAACTTGCAGGGGTATTGGACACAAGACTACAAAAATAGCTTTGTCAAAAAACATTTCTGGTGCGCAGTAATCAACAGCTGGGAACAAATTCCTAATTTTACATTCAAAGCAACCCAGCCAGGTTTCTCTCTCTCAAGGGCAATACTAAGGAGAGCATGCTCTATGGTCTGGGGCCACTGACAGAAGACAGATCCATTCCCTTCTGCTCCTCCCTAATTAACATCCCCCAGTTAACACGGGGGATTCATGGATACCAATATCAGGCAGATAAACTTTATATATATACAACATTGCCATCTTTCTGAACTTCAGATGTTCCTCCCAGGACACTCCAGGATGTATGTACATACATCAGGGCACTTATTCACTGCTGTCACATTATTTTCAGACCTCTCCTGATGGCCAGAATACCAAAAGGAAGTTTTAGTCAAGAAGGCAGCTCCTGCTGACTGCCTAAGTAGTACATCATCAGATCATAAGAAACTCTCCAGCACTGCTGGATGCCACCACCAGCCCTTGCAGGACTTCCCTGTCTGATCTTCTAAAAGCTCTTTTCTTCTTCGTACATCATAAACGTATTATGTGAAAAGTGCTTCCTCCCTTCTGGACTACTTTTTTAGCCTGTCTTCAACAGAGAAGAAGTTTGCTTTACATTAGGAATTGTCCATTACTCTTACACCCCTCCACACACACACACCATTTTTCCTAAACACTCATCAGTTGTAGCCCAAACGCTCCCCCAGGGACATGCATGCACACAACCCCGGGTGTGCAGCTGCAGGTCCTCGGAAAGCCAGGATTTTTGAGGCAGGCAGCATTTTGCAGCTTCAACTTAGCGCACATGGCAAGGCAAATCCTGCTGGTAGCTCCTGCTCTTGGACCTTTCACAGCTCCCCAGCTGCCAGGCCAAGTCCCTACTCAAAGCTCCTGCAGTCACCAGGCCAAGTCTCACTGGGGGTTGCCACGCTTGCATTTAGGGCAGTGAATCAACAAAATGTGTTATAAACAATAGAAGCATTACGTTATCAAGCATAAAAATGAAAGAAAAAAAATTCTTGCCAAGTGCAAGCAAGCTGTATTGGCCTGGCAAAGGGACTGCTTAACCTTGAAAGACAGTCTAGATTCAGCAGCACTGCATGGATTTACCCATCCCACTGGGAGAATAAACAGAAAACAAATACAAAAGAGAACATTTATACAAAGGCAAGTCTCATTCTAGTGACACTGGGATATTTGACTTAGAGCACAGTCAGATTACACAAATAAAAGCTGACTCTTCCTACCAGACAAGTACACACCACTCAAAGTGGAGATACGAAGCACTTGTATACAGGCCACTTCTTTATTTTTTAAACCCTTAGCCAACCCAGAGCCAACTGGCTCTGTTCTACAAGGGAACATTTAGTCACAGGAGAAAGAAGACCCATCAAGTTCTTTACAGATCTACTTCTATACTAGAGACTATTCCCATGGTAGAGCAGGTAATTCAGAAGACAAGGTACATGAATATAGACCATGTCCAACTTGACCCTTAAAGCTGAAAAATAAGTGTTCCACCAAAATACTGACATGGGTCCATCTAACTATACCAAACAAAAGGGAGGTTGCTAAGCTCCCCTCCTCCTCAATTTCAATCCTTTCATCAAAACTATTGGCCATCCACTCATGCACTCAGAACAAGCGTCCATCGTCAGACTGAATCTGTCCATACTTGGATGCATGGGGCATCATAAGGCACGATCACACAGCAGGACTCGGAGATTCAGCAGTCCAACGAGCACAGGAGGTGGTCTGGGAGCAAGCACAGTTGTGGTGGAAGTGGAGCTGATGGCAGATCGCCCAGCCCTGACCACTGGTAATCAGAGACTTGGGGTTACAYCCCAGTGCCATTTTAAATGCTCAGGGACATCTGGAAGGGCATGAGTCTTGCTGGCCCCATGTTATTACCTACTGCCAGCCCTTTGTGCCCTAAGGAGTCAGAGGCATCCACMAAAACATTTGCGATCTGGGATGTAGCTGTCCATCTGTAGTAACAGATTACAATTTTTTTCCAGTCCACCCTGAGTCACAACAAGCAAGGCCTCCCTATTGCAAAGGCACCACTTGTTCTACTGCCTCATCCTGCGCTGGAGTAAAAGGGGAGATGACAAGGTCAACATAAACCCTTGATCTGAAGATGCCTTATTCTGAATAGTTCTGGGAAAAAAAAGAAGAAAAAAAAGCTGCCTCTCTAAGAAAGTCGCCAGTTCTTAAAAACACACATATACCAGGTCTGGAGTATGAGCACACTTTTGTAAAGCTTGGGTAAGTGTACAGTCCTTGCATAGTCACTGCTTCACAGCTGTATCCTATAGTCCACAGACTCACTGACACACTGCTCCTACTCCTTGTGCTGGGCTTCAAAAGGGACTCGTGTTGGTTTCCTGTCCAAGATTACCAGTGCAAGCTTCTCTCTTCATCAAGGGGGGGTGGGGGGGAAGTATGATCCACATGAATATTGTGGCTCACTATGGATTTCCCCAGCTACCTTCCGGCCCTAGAGAAGGGCTGGTGAAGAGACCTTGGCAGCTGGTGGTCCACAGATGGACTGCAGCGTGCTACCCCCAGAAGGAAGGTTTCACTGGCCATATGATGTTTCTACAGCTATGTTTTACCAGTTTCCTTATAAGCCATTCCTCCATTCCCAAAGTGTGGAATGCTTCTTTCTTTCTCTCCTCCTCCCCTAAACGTGTGCTTATTCCACAGATAAGACTGCAACCTCCTTGTCAAAGCTCTTTCAGATCCTCTCTGCAAGAGGATTGCCTCCTTGAAGAGTTGTTATTACTTTGGAATAGGAGTCCTTGACTTTCCAGGTTGCTGTTGTAGGCAGCTCTGTTAAAACCATTTTGCATATATGTGCTCTATGTCAAAAGGAAGGCATACATTTCCCGAGCTTTGGGCAGAGCAACTTTGTGAAGAGCCACGCTGTTTGCAGAAACAAGCCGGTGGCAATGGGAGATGGATGGTGTAGGCCATGCCGTATGTCCTTCACAGAGATGTGCTGACAGAATCTGGTCATTTCAAGTGGGTCACTGTGAGGTGCGAGTCATGCAAACCATCTGTAAGCTCTGGGAAATGGATGTTCCTGAGGTTTCACCCGTGCACACCATCTGGGGCACCCTACCACCACTGCTAAGCACCAGCCAGGGAAACTGGATCCCTGGGGGGGGGAATCTAACAAGGCAGTAGAGACATGACCACTGACACCTAAAGGAGCCACACTTCCAGCATTGCTGAATAGTGATTACTGATGAGAAACTGTATCTGCTTTTATATCACTTCATGATATAACTACACAGTAGAAATAGCCAAAATGCTTTTTCTTGGGCATTTTTCCAAGATGATGATTTTGAGCATAGGTTAGAATCTAATGTCCAGTAATGACAGTGGTTCACCAGCTATACATACTATTTTTTAAATGATTCTTCAGTACCCAGAGGCTTTATTCAATAAATAATCTAAGCCTATAATGTAGTAGCTAAGATTGAAAAGAGGCCTTTTTCATGCTCCTGTATGCCCTTAGAACATTTCAGTTAGCCTATACACCTTTAACAGAAAATACAGCAAAAATTATGATACACTATGCAACTACAGATGGCAAATGTGCATCTCTGACTGATATGCAATGCTTAAGTACAGGGARAAAAGTTTTCTATTGGTTTGCTCTCTAATACAACAATTTAATCGCTTAATGGAAAAATTATGGAAGCTATCTTCTGCAACACAAAATAGTAATGTTGTATAGCACTATTCGTAACGGAACTACAAAAAATGATCTAAGCAACTACTGCATGGATTTATCGAGACCAATTTATTGGTTTTAATTAATTTAAATTCAAAAAACATTCTGATCTTTCATAACATAAGAAATTTTATKTGGCTCCAAAATAAAGCATTAATACAGGTCACTTTCTTGAGAATTGTCAAAATGGTTTTAAGATCTCATCAAGACTCCTGGATTCATTCAAAGCAAGTTAAAAAGAAATCCCTGAGAACAGGTGAGTTGGACAAGTAATACCAAATTATGGGAAAAGTTTTAAAATTATTTATATTGCAGTTAGGCTAACACATTATTATTTAACACACCTACTCTTGTAAAAGCACCATGGGGTTTAAAATGGTCTGCCTGGTTCTTCAGCTTGACATCCCACCATAATCACAGCAGCTCAAATAGCACAGTACAAAATAAAAAGGAAGGGGGCATCCTGCATTATTTCCAGCTGTGCCTGTGTTGACACCAGAAGCCATGGCTAAACCATGCTAAGCTTATGAAAGCCCACAGAATCACAACAAAGATTAGCAATAAATACAGTTACTCTGAATATCAAACTATGCAAAACTCATTTGATTTAGATTCATCCAATTCTGCTAACACCAAAACTTAAGGTCATTCAGTTGATTTTTCATGTTTTGTGGCTGAGACTTAAAATASTATTAAAGATTTAACATTAAAAGCTGCAGTTCTTTTGCTCTTTTTACTCTCCGATATCAACTCCTGGGTGTCTCTAGGCCACCAGCAACTCATTGTTCCAATACATATCTACTTATGGAATTCAACATAAGAGGAAAAGAGCATTATATTAATTGCAAATAAGGGTGAATCGATACTACTTTTCCCTGGATGACTTCATACTACTACTTTACTCTTTCGCTACTTGAGACAGCGATTACTCTCAAGAATCGAGACAAAGGCTAAACCACTTGAGTTCAATAGTCAATCTTGCATTAAAATGGAACAGTAACTCGTACTTCAATATATGCAAAATCTCTTACCTCTGTTTTTCTTACTGCCCCTTTTTCCAGCCAAACATAGGCTAGAGACTATAAAAATTAGAAATTAAAACTGCTCTTTTAAGCTCAAGTATTCACAGTCTGACTATAAAATTTACAGTATGGGGAACTTTCCCCGTAAGGCAGTTAACAGTATTGATCACAAGATGCACAAGCTAAATATAACGAAGGCTGCGTCCATCCCACCCACCCACAGATTTTTCTACTGGTGCCTTTTGTCACCATTATACAATCTCTACAGGCTCAACATTTGTAAAAATGACCATGCTGTTCCAGGAAGAAAGTTATTACAGGAGCAACAGTTAGAACAAAAAGTCTCAAGCTAGGTCTCTTGAACTCTACCCCCAGCTGTAAACACAGTGTGTTACCTAATGTAAAGCATTTAATTGCATCTCATTTGGATTAAGAACTGGTGCATAATATTTACTTACAATATATTCATATGTATAACAATCACATGCATATACCACATTTATCAACATTACACATTTTTTGCCAAGTGCTGTATTTCTTGCCTGAAGTTCCTACACAGGCATGGAATTATTATATTATCCAAGCAGGCCTCTAGAGATATTATACACAGTGACTGAAGTCCCATGCAAAAAGTTCATTTTAGTTCACGATATTATGAAGTTAAAAGAGCACAACAAAAACTATTGACGGACATTGAGTTCTGACACAGATCATAACTTTTTGCTAAATCAAATCTTTTTTATAACACAGCACTCCCAATGTTCCATYCTATATTGGTAGCAAAACAAAAATAGAAGATAAAACAAAATGTTAAATGGCTGTCACCATCTTGCTATTTGCGTGGTGGTATTAAGCAGTCATAGCAACAGCAACTGTCACAGCAACCGTCTGTTTTTCGGACACTAGCTAATAAAAGCTATCTACAAAACACATTCTAGACAATTATCTACTCATGCTGCCTCAGGTCTGGATAAGAGTCACATGAATCTGCTAGTGTAATGAGTACCTACCAGTCTCAGCAGATGACTAGGTGGCCACATGGCTTTTTTTTTTTTCCCCAGCTGAAAACACAGTCAGAACACATCTGTGTTTATTTGGAATATGCCATTAACACACCAAAACAGTAGTGACCCACAGGGGGGGAAACGGATGCTAGAGGGCATCAGGAGACAGCTTTGGTTGGTTCCAGTGATTCAAAGTCCTGAGCCTTTAAGGACCCTAAAGGCAGAAAGCAAACGTCTGCCACATACAGCACTCGAGTGCGTTTTGCACTCGGAGACCCTGACCGCTCCAGCCCTGCTCTCAGCTCCTCGACCCCAGCATTGCCGATGGTCTCTGCTGCTGCACCGGTGCCGTGGGGCCTCTCGTCCCGCGACCAGTCTCCGAGCGTCGCCCGCGCCTTCATGCCGGGCTCCCAGCTCAGCTGGGCTCCTCGGACCCCGCCGCCTGCTGCCCTCCAACCCCGACCCCAGGCACGACCGGCCGAGGCCCRTGGGCAGCGCTCGTGTTGCACGCGTACAGCTCTGCCTGGTTATTTCTTTCTTGGTTTATCCAAGCAGCTAAGTTATCTGAGAGTCTTAAGCGATAACCAGGCTAATAGCTTTGAGCATCCTATTGACTGAGACATCTAAAGGGCTGTTTTCAAGTTTTAAATCTTGATTAAAAATCCATTTGGCAAACTGATGTAGATTAAGCAGGGATCCGAGTATCTAAGATTCAAGCTGCTTTCTCTACATTTTCTTGACACAGAATCTATTATCATCAGTTCCTCAGGGAAACCTGAAGGAGACCAAAAAACACATCTTTTTCTCTTATCCCCAGACCTTAATGCTCCTTGATGGGCACTACAACAGAGCAAATTGTCTCCTTGTAGAGGAGTAAATTTGTGAAACCAAGACATGCTTCATACAGTAAACAACATAAAATTATTGACTGTCTTTACCTAAGCTATCTTCCAGGTACTTAGAAAAAGAATTCAYTGTTCAGCTCTGTTCCAGAAGCATTTTTCCTTGCTATTATAATTTCAACTCTGTCTTGAATTAACTCCCAAGGCATATTGATTCCTTTTTTCTTCTTCGTCTGCATCTTCCAGATTAGGAACTACTCATTCCTAGTCACAAATCAAGGATAAAAACACTACTACTAATACTAATAATGCCAACTTCTTCCCAAATCTCAAATAAAAACTTTAGTATGTAGCATTTACAAAATTACATATTTTTTAAGTATAGCCTATGCCTAGGTTACATATAATTTTAGAGACAATCATTACAGAAGTTACTTAAACACTAGAATACAAATGCACACACATACATATATATTTTTGTGTGTGTATTTATATACACAAAACTTTCCCAACTTTAAGAGATCTGCAGTAAAAGAATATCAATGATGTAATGCCAAATACTCAAAATATAGGAAAAATACACATTTATCTCTATGCGCACTATCAAACAGTTCTAATTTCACTAGCATGCTTCCCCCACCCCACAGGATCACTGCCGCATTCAGTGTGTCGCGTGGGACCCTACAACGGGAATGAACCGGGGCTGAGCGTGGAGGTTGTTGTCCATGCCTCATTTGTTGCCAAAACTGGAAGGAGTTAATAGATTGAGTAGCAGACAGACTGAAGAGAAATGGGGACGCGATGGTGAAGACGAGTGAATGCCGCTCCGGAGGATTGGATTCCATCCCTCTCTCTGCCACCGTGCTCCAGCGTGAGGCTGGGCAAACATTTCAYAGATGGCTACTAATTGCRTGTGTCCCATTTCCTGCACGCGCAGCCGGCAACACCTGAGGCTGGATTTACAGAAGCGCTAAGAAGTCAAACTGCAACTGTATTTGACTGAAGTGGTGTTTTTGAAGGGAAGCACTACTCACTCTCACACTCTCTCTCTCACACACACTCTCTCCCTGGAGATATATATATATATATATATAAAAAAAAATAAAGTCTACTTCTGAAAATTCAGATCACGTCTCTTCAAATAAATGTTTACTCGGCAATTTGGGTCATAATCTCCCAGAAAGCCAAACTTCCATTTGTAAAAAAAGAGATTATAAGGCCAAAGCTTCCCTTTGGGTACAGTAAGGATAAAATCATTAGAGTTCACATACCACTTCAAGACTATGGCCCTCTAATATAAAGTGCCCATTACAACCCTGATAATTCCAACAGCGTATTTAGTTAGAAGTTGGGATAATGCATACTAAACAACAGGCAGATTACATTGTGGAGGATTAAAAACATACATACATAATACTGAATAACTGACAGTTTCCTGATTGTGAAAGGGTTCTGTGAAAAAGTAATGTGTGATCCCACAGTAAAAACTGTGTTACAGTATAGCCATAAACAAAATGGGTGTGAATTAGAATTAAAATTCCTTTCAATCAATATCTCCTACCTTTTGAATACCTAATTTTTGCAGTCCTAACATTCATTTTTTTGACATAATTTGTACTTATATTTATGTACATTATAGATTTCTGTCAAATTTCATAAGTTTCCAACTGTTGCCTTGGCAACTAAACTTAAACAGATCAGCTGGCTGCACTCTTGACCATTTCTTTCTAAGGTTGCATTGAAATTCAGCTTTTCAATATTCCCCGATATCCTTTTGCTCTGATAATGAAAACATGCCACGTAATACAGCAATAGGGTTCCTGTGATGTTATGGGCACTCTCTATCCACTGTTGATGTACACTTCAAAAATCAGGCTACCTGATGCTAGAAGTCACATGGGTTTGCCCATTTTCATTTAATCTACTTGAATAATAATTTCTTCATTTAGGCGCACCCCCAGTTCATGCCAAAGAAAAGGTATGGATGTTTTCATATACATTTTTCAGTCTTCGTGACTGAACTTACCAGGGATTTTTGTCTTTACAGTCTGTGCACACTGTATTTACTCTGCACCACAATGTTTAGTTAATTCAGGAGGAGCGTGTTTTGCCATACGGCTTTCCCCGATCCTGCTGATGCACTGGAGACTATGCATTGACCTTCCCCTTTTTCTTTAGTCATCAAATCTCAACTTGGAGTCACCTCACAGCTGCTTTAAACGGGGCTCAAGTGTGATAGAGCAAACAAAGCCCTTCTGGACCCTCTGACTTACTCCAGCCAACCCCTTGCAGCCCCTCACCCCTTCCCAAAATCTCCTCTGGCACATATTTCACCCCACAGGCTGCAAAGAGCAGAGGAAGAAGGCGGCTTTTCTGGCACTATGCCACTGAGGGATTTTCTTCACTCCAGCAGACTCCCGCAGTAGCAAGCCATGCCAGCTGCCCTGCTGCTCCTATCTGCCAGGACAGCACAAAGCAGCGTGAAAGACAACAGGAGATCTAGGCCATGATATCTTTTAAAAGAAAGCCAAAATCCCCATTCTGCACTTAGTATTCAGGATGTTTCAGATTCATGCTTTCAGGACCACAGCTCACAGACTGGAAGTTTTGCAGCCCCCACCCCCCTTTTGAATGCTAAAGGCTAAAGTTTAGGGACTTGGAGCACACGAGTCAATGGGTAATTATTAACAGATAATGAACAGAGATTTGCCCAAGCTGGTTATGCAGTTGACAATCTGTCACCAGCAGCAACAAATACTGTCAACAGCTTCTACATCTAAGACTTTTTTCAGATGTTTCTGCAAGAAGAAAGCTCTTCACAGAAAGAGAACCACAAAGTTATTTACATGCTGTTTATGTCTAAATAATTACATTTTCAGGCTGTTTAAATTAATATCAGGAAACTTGTATAAAAAACCCAACAACCTAAATCTGTGTTGATAATGGTATCCACCAAGTGACAGTTTCTGAAGCAGCACCATGTGAAGAACTGTCAATTTTCATTTGAGTTTTGCATTAGAAGGATGCATTTGGAAAGATAATCTGTAAGTTACAGCAAACTGGAGCTAAATTCATAAATATTAGTTATACTATCCCAAGTATGATTCAAACACACTTAACACAAGACAATTAATCAAGCTCAGCTCCAATTAGGCTGAACTACTAACCAAGTAAATGCCACTGTCCTAAATAGTGATCGCTTTTGAAGTTTTGAGTCAGACATGGAGATAAAGTTCAGCATGCGGTGTGCCCTGCGAAGGGAAATCCTTCCGCCCGGGACACACTGTGAAAGGGAAACCCATGTGGCTGGGATAGCACTGTGAGCAATTCTACTAAGATACGGTTTACACATGCTTGAATTTCAAGCCAAGTCATTTCCATGTAATTCATTCCCTGTTGCTAGATGTACTTCTCGTTACGCTCTCTTCCCTTTTGACCAAGGGGTGCTTGGCCGAAGTCATGCACTAAGCAGGACTGCCTGATACATTGCCATCCTGGCTATGGAGGTCCAAACCTGTAAGCAGCAGCTCGGCAGCAGGGGAGAGGGACACCCAAATCCCCAGAAACAAACCATCAGGCAGATAGATATATTTCATTCCAAAAGGAAAACACATCAGTGTGGGGCAAACTAGACATTCTGCATGCTATTCCGATGTTGCATTTGATATCTAACTCAATGCACCTAGAGACCAAAAGCCACTTAGAAGGAAACTGGTTTTAGAGATAGCCTTGATTATTACAGGGCAAGACCTGCATGCTTTGATTCATCTTCCATTCATTCAAAGGGAATTCTGCAAAAAGGCGGCAGGGGGTAGGGGGGAAGACGCATCAAGGACTGTGCTCTAGCATCAGCTATTTTAAGACAATTATCTTTGGAGGAAAAAGGAATGATAGATGAACTGGCAACAATTTCTCCTCAGATTTACACAGATCCCCAACTTCACGATTCCATCTGCAGCATTTCAAATTCTTGTTTACGCTCCTAACAGAGAGACACATGAAAGTGCTGTGCTCATCTATCAACCCTCGCAGTCTGTACCATGAGCTTTCATAACACAGCGCCTGATCTCCTTTCACTTATCCTGGTTAAGCCCCAGAGCAAATTTTATGATTTTTTTAAACGCTAAATATAGTTATAGTTTAATTTTCACTTTTGTGACAGCAGACTCAGATCCACTTCATTCATGTCTATGTTGCACAAATAAGAACAGGGCAAACCTACCCGAGTCAGTACATCCACATGAATTAGCTTTAGTGCAGCACTATGCTATTATGGCTGTAGCTCTTCTAGTGCTAGCACATCTTTAATTACTTTTTCAAGTTTTACTCCAATCCCATGTTTTAGAATGGGAGTCTGAACTTCCCTCAGAGTTTCCCAATTTAGAAATGTAGCCCTGTATCACCTTTACACATTTCTGCCTGGCTACATGAAGGATTTATCTCCAGCTGTCAAAATCTTACAGCAACAACTTCCCACGATATTATTTCCTTTTGTGCTCTCCCTCTGTCCTACAGAGATAAATGAGAGACGCAAGAAATTGAGGGCAGACACGCACTTAATCAAATGATAATTGTGCTAACATTAACTATTTCCTTTAAGTTATGGTTCTTTCCCAGGTGAAAGCTACCCTTCTCTAGGCAGGAGTTATTAGCTGCAGCTCCGCACCATGCTAGCACACTCCTACTGCTTTTTTTTCCTGCTCTAGGCACCTGCAAAGGACGCTTCTGGTCAAAAGAAAGCTTGGAGAAGATTACAGAGTATGAGCTTACAAACAGATTTTGCACCCAACATGTCCCCAAAGTCCTGCAACACCTTGCATTATTTTCCCCCTGAAATGTTTTGCTTTCTGACTGGAAGACTAGAAGACTTCACTTCAACCATAAAGGACTCTGTTAAAGAAAAAACGAAACACCTTCTGCTCCTCCCCCCTTTTTTTTTTTAAATTAAAGAAAAAACAAAAATAGATTACTTCTATTTCTCAAGAATGTGGCCATTTTGTAGAATTTAAGTGCAGTATAACGCCAAACCAGCACACCTCAATACTGCTAGATACTTCTGTCTTTTTAGATTCTTCCTGAAGAGTTCAAGACATTTTCATGTAAACCTCCTGGTTCTACTTTCACTGTAATGTTTATACACCAGAACAGTATTTGCAACCAGTGAATTTCCACTACAAAGCAATAAAAAAAAGATATTGATAGCTCACTACTAATCAGCACAAGCTAAAAAAATTAAATGAAAAATAAGCCTTATGCAGAGCCCGACTGTCGCCATTTTGGAGTCCTCACGCACTTTTTACCACGAGCCCATGTGCTCTGCTCTCTAGGCTACCCACGTCTGCACCTCCAAATGACCCAATGCTTGACTGTAAAGCTCGCRAGACCAAATGATCTCTGCACTCCAAACTGAGTGAAGTTTCCAGAGCAGACACAAACTGTAAAGCTTAACATCTCCCCCCCCCCCCCTTGAGTGTTTATCCTCAGGAAATGCAGCATAATAATATTTATGTCGCTATTTCACATTTCATAGTACCTGTTCATTCAGATTTAAATCACCAGGTTGCCCTGGCAACCTTCACTGCTTTGCCTCTACAGGTTGCTGTAGCCTCCCATCGCAGCGGCACCCGCGACACAGCCCAACTTCCCCAGCTGCCCCAACAGCCACCGACCTTCGGCTGGCCGCTAAAGTCCATCACTGAAAAAATCGGGGCTCCTAAGCCCGGCCACATCTTCTTGCTAAAAGCCCAGTTAATTAGTTTTCACAGCTCTTCTCCCCAGCTTCAGGTTGTCAAACCGCACAGCACCAGGCTGGGTTAGGCTGCCTCCACGGGACAGCCCGTCGAGCTGCGAGCCAGGGCTCTCAGAGCTGGCAGCCAGCGTCGGCTACGTAAACGAACCAATATTCAAGAGCCAATAAGGGGCAAATCGGAGAGAGAGMGCGCGCGAAGTCTTGGCTTCCAGGGCAATGGCTGTAGCACGTCTGGGCAGGTGGCAACAGCAAGAACACCAGCTACTAGAAGAATACGAACTTAACTTCTATCACGAGGCRTTAACAGTAGCTGGGGGAAGAAGCCATTTTGCAGCTGAATTTGGATTGATTGCTATTGACAGTTTGCTTCCCAGGAAGATCTTTAGGAGGGCTCATCAAGCAGCAAAAACTTCCTCCTTCCAACACCAGCAAAATACAGGGGGTGGCTGCCCTCTCACGCGCTACTAGCGTGCTGCTGTAAGAAAAGAAATTCTTTTCCTTTCTGGTTTTGTATTGAATTTAGAAAATTTGACTTGCTAATCTTTTATATGTTGGCATTCTTTTCATCTTCTTGGGAGATAAATATTTTTAATCAGGCAATTCCCTTCAGGATAATAATGATTCAAATTATACTGATGAATGATATCAATCAGATATTAAGCATGAAAAATGTATATATCAAAGTCTAACAACATTTACACTAACAAAAGCTCAAAGCTTTTTTCCCTTTTTTAAAAATAATTCTCCATCTTCTTATACACTCAAGAGGGTTTTTTTCTTCAAACGCTAAAATAAATCCAGCGGCAAACCAGTGAGTTCTGTTTGCAGTAGAACATTATTAAACGTGAAATTAATCAAGTTAATGGAAGATACCACGCTGTACCCCTGCAGATATATAGAAGGGGATGTTATTAAATGGCTGCTTTTCAAAATGGAAAATTAACATTAAAATGGCACTGTTGACTCTAAAGCCCTAAGCAGTGTTGGCTTTACCTCCCCATGTTTTCGCCAGATATCCATCTCAACTCAGACAGCATCTGACTTTTAAGGATGATCAGCAAACCAAGCTGCCTGCTCCAGGAGTCCAGGCACAGAAGCCTTCCTCTCCCCCTCCATCATCCTCGGGGCCGGGCTGCAACCCTTGCTGCACCTTCACGTAGGACACCAAGAAGGTGGCTTCAGTCAGCCGATGCTGCTTATCGGTTAGCTTCTCCGCAGAGCTAGGAAAAAGCCTGAACTACACTGGAAGGTTTTTAACTGCAGATATCGTGCCCTGCCATTCCAGGACATCTTAACTATATCCGGCCATTTGGCAAGTGGGCTAGGTGTTTAAGATCTGTATTAAGCTATTCACATACTCCTCTCAACTATCATCCTTAAGTTAGGAAACAAAACAAACAAAAACTAAGAACAGCAACAACAAACCCCCCCCCCATACTATCGTTAGCCAAACTATTTGTCTTGAAGATAATGCAAGAACTAAGCTCCATAACAGAGTCGGAAACTTCCTTCACAAAATCAAATACCCGACCTGTTCTTCCTAGTTGTGCATAGGCAGCTCCCCACGGACTGCTTTCTGTGTGAGGCACTAACACCAGCCATCTGGCCTAAGAGGCCACTTGCATTTCGTCTACTGCTCACCAAGATTTGACCCTCCCTAGTTCCACAGTCACCTGTAAGGCGTTCCACAAAAACACACTTGACCACTGTCATCATTTTAAGCTCCATTTCAAGGGAGAAACAATCCAACGTTAGCTATTCAGCATTCAAAAAAAGAAAAATGGAAAAAAGTCTTAATTGACATTCATGGACGGATCTGATGGGAAAATGAAGATATCAAGCATCTACAAAAAAAGAGGTTCTGAAAGTCAGGAAGCACACTTAATATCCAGACAGTTCCCTGCAGAAGGGTAATGGAGAACAAAAATACTTATCTGAATTAATTCATAGTAAAATTCATTTTATAAAAAAGAAAAAAAGAATTTATCAGTAATCAGCAATGTAAATACCTAAAGCCATGCAGGATGCAACAGCAAATTATGGCATAATGCCTTCTTTACAGCTACTTTTGCTGTCATTATGAAACTAAGCATATTGTTTAGCTGCTGGTTGCAGGAGTCATTTTTACAAAACAAATATTGTTTTATGCACAGTACATCTGCTGCTGAAGATAAAAATTCAATATAAAAATCATATACACTAAGATATTTTGCTTAAATAAAAGTTAACATAGTCATTTGAAACATTCCATCATACCTTAAAGAAAAGCAAAAGAACTTAAAGTTTAATTGTCCATGCAAAAAGATATGTATATTAACCAGGATTTTTCACAAACCATAAATCAGGTGTTGTTGTTTACAGGAAGCTATTTGATATGGAGTAGCAGTAACAAAGATAATCGTGAAAATTCTTGCTCATAAATATTTTAACCAAGAAGAAATGCAGAAATAAAGCCCCGTGCACAAAGTTCATTTCCCAGTGGTGGGTAATTGTCTAATCAAAATTGATTCTGGCCAGTATTTCATGCCTTAATCAACAAGTATGTGTTTCAGAAAGCTATCTGGGGGAATTAAAAAAAGCAAAAAACAAAACAAAACATGGGTCCTGATCTGATGCCATGAAGGATATTCATTAATGCAGCAACAGATGGTTAATCTGCAGACTTAAAATATGTCAACTTCATTTAATTAAAAGTCAACATTATTATAATATTGCCACCATAATATCAGCTTCTGACAGCATGCCAGTTTTCATTGTTATTTTACTTTTAAACAGAAACTTTTTGATGAGAAGCAACATATTAGCCACCTCTCTCGCGAGCACTCACGTGCCTAGATAAACGCAGAGACGTCCCCTGCGGATTGCCTCCTGCGGTCGCTGCCTCGCACCCAGCCGGGTTCGGACACCCCTGCTCCCACATTCGGTGCCTCTTCAGGCTGCGGGAGGTTGCGGAGCCGATGTTCGCAGTGGGTGCAACTCAGCGTATCAAGAGCAGACTTTGTTATTGTGAAGGAACTCGACGCAGGGATGCATCTAACACCAAACACTACTGGTTCTGTAAGCGTACACGCAGTCGGACTGGCACCCTGAGGCACGAGAGGCAGCTACTAGGGAGGGCTGTTAGCGCTGAACAACGCGTTCACTACAAAACCCTGCGCCACCCCAGCTTGCATCCACAGCAAAACCTCAGTCTTGCCCAAAGCTTCTCAGACGCTTCGTTAAGGAAACCCTCAGTTCACCCCGACGTTCCTGAAGCTAAGAGCCCAGACGGCAGGGGCTGCATCACTGCAAATAACAGCGGCACCAGAAAACACTGGCTCAGGGGCCAGAGCACGAGATCTTATTTTTATATTCCAAGAAAACACCTATAGGCAGCACTTCGAAAGCACGGCAAGTGCTGGGCGCGTAGAGCGGTTGTGAAAAATCACAACGCCGTTGCGCCGCACGCTCTCCGACCCCAAAGAGGGAGCTCAGTTCCCAGCGCTGGCATCCACGCACGCACCTCGGCCAGCCCCTATGGCCGGCCCTGCAGCTGCTGCCCTCGTGAGCAGCGGGGTTGGGCAAGGGGTCAGCTGAGAGGACGGAGCTGGTCACCTGGCTGTCACCGCTGGAAGTCAGCGGCCAAAGCCCATGTTTTGCAGCTACTAAAYGCACCTCGTGTCTGAAAGTGGCCTCTCGACTGAATCGGCGCAGCAGGCGAGTGCACGGGGACAAATTCATCACTGCCACAGTAGGAAGATCGGGTTGGTACAATGACAGCGAATAATATTGTATTTACACGTGCCTCTCAAAGTATTAAAGGATGGTAAGCAGAATGCATCAACCGAAACTTGGTAGACGCTACTTATTTACATTTTAATAACTGTGTCTTTCTTCCTGATTTTTGAAACTTACTCATTTGGATGCAGAGAAAAACCATTAACAGATACACTTCTCAAAAATATTAAAAACAAAACATCACACTGAAGTCTCGAATGGAAAAATGGGCTGAAGGGCTGCCTTCGCATTTGGTATCAATTCTCATTGTAATCAGAGACTAGATTAACCACTGTCTAGAGGCCAATCCAATTCGGGATGACGCGAGAAGGAAGACAAGGGTTTCATACGTGGATGAGAAGGCGGCAGCAAATCCAGGTACTACAGGCCAGATGGGAAGGGAGACGTTCCAGGGAGCCGATGCTTTCCCAGCTTCTCCTGCCCCTACACAACTCCCCCCGCCCCGAGCTCCTGCTGAGGGGCATTTGCTGTTTACAGCTCCAGAAACACAGCAGCGCCAATGCAGCAAGCTTTTAGGTAACTGCATCCTAATCCACTGGACGTTGTGGCATCACAGAGATTTTCTATTATTATCGGTGGATGCATACCCACCTCATTGGAAACCCAGCGCACAGATCTAAAGGCCAGATATAGCTCCAAAACAAACACTATTCTCCAACAAGCCCCTCCAACATTCCCTGAAGTCCTATGAAAAGTGGAATTCAATTAGGTCCAACTGAGAGAGAAACCTACTTTCTGGTAGAAAAAAAAAAATGTAGATTCACTGTATGTGTATATATATATAATAGCTGAATAGCACAGAGTTTCAGTAAACATGATGCCTCGCTGTATGCGAGGATATACTCAACTTTCCCCGATACTCGAAGTAGTAAACCTGGTGTGAACGCTAATTATGAGTAATACTGCTGTTTGTACAAAGAAGCCATTTGGGGAAATATGACTTTTCTTTCTGGTGATTGAATTTTGAACACTGATTTATTTTGAAGTTAAAAAAATCATCATTAAGGCAATTTAAAATCTTTAAAATGCTTTTTTTCCCTTTTTGGTTAGCATGATGAAAAAATACAAGTTGATAGTTTTTAATATGGGCAGCAAATGCTTACATCAAAAACCTCAGAGATGAGCTGCCTTAGTGGCTGAATATCTGGACATGGGAAATAGCCCAATGCTTAAACAGTTTTTCAAAGCAAAGAATGAGAAGCCAAGGATATCTCCAGTAAAGATTCATTTTTCATAAGCAAAAAGTTCAGTTCCCAGAACAGTTCAGGATAGAGCCCAAGCATGTTACTGTATCAAAGAAAGAGAAATTATGGAAAACCATGAAATCATTACGACCTGATCCAAAGGTCATGAAGATCAAAAGAGAGACTCAATGAATTCAGCAAGCTTTGGAACGTGGTCACAGTCACTCAGAAAAGGACATTTCAGAAGTTTTAGCAACTTGATGTGTTATTTTCAACCTAAATCAAGAATAGGCTCATGGAACTAACTATAAATACATAAAAATAGTTGAAATACTCAGCACTAACCACAGTTCGGTGGTAACACACTATCATTCTCATGGCGTCACTCAAAGGCACTAAAATATTGTATTATACTTAAACCCACGCAACTCCTATGCATTCTAAACAGGATAAAAGAGATCTTCAAAGATAAAGCACATCCCGATATGTTTAGATACCACAAACTTCACCTTCTAGTTCAAGGAAGTGAATTTAATCCAAACTAAAAATAGCAGACTTGCCAATTTCTCTGCTAGTCTGACAAGTAGTCTAGACATGGCTAGATAATAGCATTCACCTTTGACAGTCTCCTCTGAGGTATTAAACATTTGTTATAGTTTAATAAATTCCAGCCAAAGAGTACTTTATGACAGTCATATCAGTTAATGACTTCTGAGATGTTTATAACTACAAATATCAGCTTTGTCCTGAGACACTTGAATTAGCATGTTATGAACATAGATATTATTGACATATGGAATAGAAATGCAATTGATTTTGCAGTATGTTTTCAATTCTCTTCCTGCTCCCACAACAACAACCAATGACCAACAGCTACATCTGTTATGATAAGCATCCTAATAAGCAAGTAAACATCAAGATAATGTGCCATTCTAGAAATCTTCAGTTTCACAAAGAAGATTCAGAATTTCCCTAACATTACTTAGCAATCTCCAATCCTTACATGTGATCAATTCTAGCATGAGAGGCAGTTCTCAGTAGCACTTACTAGCCACAAGTTCACTACACACACCTCTACCTCTTGACGTATATCCTGAAACCAGTTTCTCCTTTCCTCAAATCAAAGCACATATGTTCCTGCTTTTCTTGAACTAATCTGGGGTGAAATTTTACTTATTGCTGTTAAACTGACAGGAGTTTTGGTTATGATTCTTCCCATCCATTCCAAAAAAGTAAGGCAGGGAAATAAGTCTATGGGCATTTAAACTGAAAAAAGCACAGTCAAAAGTGATTTCCTACATCTTTTGTTAATTTTGGTATCTGGACACTGATCAAGATATCTGATTAAAGTAGAGTCTGTTTAGTGAGTGAAGGTCAACTGAAGTAATACAACTCCCATGGAGGAAAGCAGTTGGTCTCCAATCTGTTAAAAGGCCACCTGCGTAAGAAAAATACAAGAGGTTTTTTGTTTTTTTTTTTTTTATTAAAGTTCTTTCTAAATGTCTTTGCTTCAGGATTTAAAATACTGTCATTTACATATTGGTTCATAAGTGAAAAGGCCCAYGGTTGAAACAATCTAGAGAAGGGCAATCCCCAAGGTGTTATATTTCTCAAGCTATTACTACCTGGTTAATGACTTACTTTGCCTTTTCTGCTTCAAATTCTCATCAATTCTTTGCCTAATAGCACAGTCAGTCATAAAGTGTCATTCTGAGGCATCACCTCATATCGCAGAAGCGTTCTGCATCACGGTACCTCAATGCAAAGAGCAGCATGAGAGGAACGCAGTTCCACAGAGCCTGATATACGTAGCCAAGCTGGTGGTGGTGCCAGCAGAAAATTTGGCTTATGGTTTGGTGCCAAGGCAGCCATAGCTTCTATTAGGGGAACATCAGCAACAAGGAATACTTTGCCAAAAATTTTATCCACACTGCTGTACAGCGATCCATTACAGTCAGGAAAGAAGCTCCATTCACCTGAAATAGTGATGAATCTATTAACCTGGCAGCCCTCCAAGATAGTACCATACATGTGATTTTTTTTTTTTTTTTTGCAGGCAGACCATCAGACACCAGAAGTAGCGAATCCTTATCCGTTGGATGCTGGCACACAGCAGAAAGACTGGATTGCCAGGGCCTGATCACATCTGACAGATAAAGGCTATCTGCGTCAGGGAAACGCTAGTCTAGGTTTATATACTAACAGGATAAGGGGGAAAAAAGCGTTCCAGCCATGGAGACAAGTTTGAACTGGAGAGATACATATCATCAGGGTGGAATAATTCAGGGCCATCTGCTCCATCTTTAATATGAAGAAAGCACCGATATACCTCTCCCTGCTGTGATCAAGCCCGATTAGAGCCCAATGCCGACAACGTACCAGCAGAGCACACGTTGGCCTGTATTTGAAGGGCAGGTGGTGCTGTGCAGGTAACACTCCCCCGCGGCACCTCCTCCACGCAGAAGGGAAGAGATGCTCTGCTGCACGGCACCCAGAGGTCAGCACGCCAGCCACGCTCTGGATCTAAACAGCCCCATTCTTCCTCCCATTTCCCGTTTTGTCCCCCACTGGTAGGCTCAAAGAGCGTAYGCTAAAATATAAAACAAAATATCCTCTGGAAAGCATTTTAGACATTTTAAACCCTCCCGGCGAGATTAACATCCGAAACTCACCCCCATGGCTCCCAGGTTCTCCCCGCCAACCTAGTCATCTGCAGGTTCTCCCTTCTCACTGCTCCGAAACCAACCCTGCAGGGCCAGATTCTCCTTTCCATCCTTTTCCCTACCCTTTAGCTCCTACCATGGCCCAGGCCTCCCCCATCACATCACTGCGCCTCTGCCTCCCCGCGGACCTCTGCTTCTCTTCTCCTCCTAGCCCTCCACTTCCCCGAGCCCTGCCTGCCTCCTTGCCCTTCTCCTACAGCACCCCTGTTGTGCCACCACCCCGCTGCTAAAAGGTGCATCAATCCGCGATGTATCTAGGTCGGTAACATTTCTGGGGCATTAGCTAATGCCCAAGTCTTCACATGGAAAATGTGTTTCTCTCAGTTACTCCTGTGCTATAAAACAGATGATTTAATTGCATATATTATTGTTTTAGCTTGCAAGTTAAGCTATGTGAGAGTACAGGCATATGAACTAACACACACCAGTGCAGGGGGGGGGGTTATTTTTTATTTTTAAATTTTTATTTATTTTTTAAGTCAGAACATATTTCTCCAGATGAACAAAACGTTTGAGGTCGAAACCCCTTCAGAGTACTTACAGTTGAATAAATTGTACAGTTCACTAGCAGCTACTCCCTCTGGCATTTGGCTAATATACACTAAGCAGCTTTATTTGCAACCCTGTATTGTTTGCCCTTTAATGGCCTTTTTTGCGTTTTTATTTTCCCCCTCCACAGTCACTCAAAGAACTGTAAGACAGGAAACCAAATCTGGCAATGCTTCATGTCCCTGCTCCAAAATAGTACATTCCCTTATTGTCATGAACACTTAAATGGCTCAAAAGTGCAAGGCAATTTTTCCTTTTCTTTACTAGAGAAACCACATTAAATATGCGATAAGGTAAAAGAAAACAAAATGAAAAAAAGAAACCCAAACCTAAAATTTACCAAGATGTACAAAGTGGAGCAGCTCAACTTTGGTACAGGTTTTGGGAATGATCATGGGAGACTTATTCAACAAAATTAAGAAGCAAGACAAGTTTTTGCGGGTGCATATCCAAAGATTTGACACAGACACTGAACATAGAGCAAGTTTGCAGAAGTTACATACCTGAGTTGCCAGCTAGGACTGGCAATTGCATGCTTAACTGGGCACATACTTGCACACACTTAAAAGTCTTTCCCACAGAGGCATAAAAAGCTCTGCTTGCCTTAAAGCAATCACTGTTACTCACAAATAGGGCTGAGAATACACCTCTACACACAAACGCAGAGGTAGTCATGCAGAGTTGTGTATCCTCATTTATTCACGATGAGACTGATCAAATTCCTGGTGAAAGCTGCTGGGTTTTTTCATTTTTGTTTTTTTCCCAGAAAACCCATGAGGCTCAGACCCCAGCATTATTGAATAACTCCTCCGGTTCAATGTACAAGCGTACTGGTCACCTACAATCGCTCAGAGTTGCAGCTGCTGAGCACTTCTGAAAAAGTCAGGTTTCCCATTTCTAATGCTTTGGTAAGCGCAGTAATGAAAGTAATGAAGGCAAATGCCTTCAAACCCACCTGGAGCAAGAGATATTTACAATTATGTATTTTCCTGTATTCTGAAATGGCTTTTAGTTCTCTCAATTCGTTACCTCTAGGGGTAAAACTTCAATATTAAACAGATGGCATCCACATATCTTTTACTCATCCTGAATAATTTCTCCACAACCATAAACCAAGTTTAACAAACAAATGAAGGAACAAAAATAAAGCAGAAAAAAATAGGAAACAACTGGACAAATTACTAAGAAAATGAATAAGTTATTTAAAACTCAGCCTCCTCTCCTGTATTACTCCCCAGGTAAAAATCCTGTGAATAAATATTGCATGTAATACTTTGGAGACCTCTCTGCATAGGATAAGCCAGCATATAATAGGCAAGTACATTAGTGGGTACCACAGTATTTCCTCATAGCTGCCTTTTCTCTTGTAAAGATTTTTAGTGCCATTAAAAAGCATTGCTGCACAGTGGAGTAAAGAACTAAGTGTGTCTACATGCAGCATGACCATAGAGCAACTAGTGCACTGCAAATTTACCCCTATTCTTCCCCTCCCAGAGAAGGGAAGGGGAAAAGAATCAAAACATATCCAAATCCCACCATCCAACAAAATACAAGAAAGGTACCAAACTTCAGTTCCGGAAAAAAAAAAAATCTCTTGGGGCTGAACATAAGGAAAACAAATTGTTTTAATTTTTTTTTTTTTTAGGTCACAGAGTTTTGATTTTGGAAACGTCTATTTATGTCCCAAGCTAGGGACATCACTAAACAGAGTCGCTAAAACACATTATCTGAAAGGCACATCAGTATTTTTTCCCCCTCCAAAGAGAAAACACCACACCTAGGACATACTCCCAGAATACACCCACGGATGTTGACCAAACGCTTTTGGATTTGCACCCCAGTACCTGATTCTGACATGCAGCTGCCACTGGTTTGTTTTAAGAATGTTTAATCTACCTTGGGATTGAATACTTAACGGAATAAGGACAACACACAAAAAGTTTCCTAATGCACTTACCTAAGAAGTACTGATTAAAGATACAATTCATTTTTATTGTGTCCAGGCTTCTGTGCTCACTTCCAAGCACTTCACTCACATCTAATATAAAGGGTGGGGAAGAGCATCAAGGACAAGATCTCAAAAAAAGGCAATTTTTAGAAATAAATTCATTGCATTAACAGTGCAATAAACCCAAGTTGTTGGGGTTGGGGGGGGGGGAAGGTTGGCTTTTTTTAACTGATGAGTCATTTCTCACAAAATCAAAAGAGATTTCTTATACTAAGCCTACCTATTAACTGTATTGCATCTGGTTGGCTTCAGGCATCTTCAAACAGTATTTATCATGTCAAACAGTAGGTTGTAGCTTTTGTTCTTAGCTTATTGTCTGCCAGCTCACTAACCCCCCTCCCCCCCAAAAAAGAAAAACTCCCGTATTTTCTTTTTTCTTTCGCAGCAGACATTTTCTTAACATGTATTATGAAACATTCCTAGAATCTTAACAATAACACTGAGTTGTGTTATGTTTCCAAATCAAACTAAGGAAACTCATTAGAGCTACCCAAAGAGTGTAAGAACAGCTCTTCAAAGCATCATCAGTAAACTCTAAATATATACATATGCTTACTTCAAAAGATCACTTCAAAAGATCTCATTTTAACAGGAATTGGATCTTCTGAAATACTTCTGGACCCAAGCAATGCCAAGGAAAGATGACAAAAGCAAAGAAAAATCTTCTTCTAAAAAGTGATAGGGAATCAGAGAATGAGCAATACAAAGTTTTCAGAATGAGGCCAAACACCTGGGGAGACAGGGAGCACTGCTTTTTCAGAGGTGAGAAAAAGGCTAAGACTGCCTAAGATGTAGGTATACTAAACCAAGGTTTTTGATTTTCATTACACTGTACTGATGTAAAAGATGGTAGAAGAAAACCCTCCTGTGAGAAAAGATTTGCTCCTCTTGTATCAATAGCACCTATCCCCACAGTCCTGATAAAAAGTCACATCTTCAGCATCTCCCTAGGCATAATACACTTAAGATAGTCCTAAACGGGCAATCTAAACTTTTTTTTGGGGGGGGAGGGGTTGGCCATTGCTTACAGGGTTTTTTTATTTATAGATATAAACTGATTTAATCATTTTCAATATTTTATGGTTCTTCCTCAGCCCATTTGAAAATCAAACTACCATTGCCTCTGTGACATCCTCCCTTTCAGCAGCATGTGCACCACAACAGGACCATTCCCAGCCTCAGATTCCTCAAACATTTCCCCAAGCTCCCGTTGCTTCAGGACAACCAGTCTGGCTCTTACCTTTCTCTTAAACACCACCACAAAACCCAAGAGAAACCAACCACCCCACAACACAAACCCAGGCAACCCAAAAGCAAATTCAGAGGAGAAACTATGTTTCCTAAGAGAGTCTGCAAGCCACATTGGCACTTTAAAACACAAGGCACATGCTTGAAAGAGAGAGAGGAAAAAAAAAAGAAAAAAGGTTTCTGCAGAAATGCAGTAAGTACAGATCTTGCTAGGCAGTTCCATTTCATCTCCAGCGCAATCCTTCCATTTTCCCATTTACCTGCCATAGGCTATCTTTAAGCTGAGCTGGTTTAGGGGGAAAAGAGCTGGTGTTATGGGTCTACATTACAAGTGGTTGTGTACGAACACAGCAGCGAACAGTTGACTTAACCAATGCTGAACCAAGTGGGAATGGCCAGCGAGTACTCACTGAGGGCATCGGTTTCCATGGCTTTGCTTAAATCCTGACTGGGGGGACGGCGCGGGGGGGGGGGGTGACACAAAAACAACCCCACACCAATACAACAAGTCTTCCCTTACATAGGAGCGTTCCAGTGAAAGCAGTCTAGTTCCTTCTCACAACAAAGTGCCAGAAGAAAGATGCAGAAGTCCTAGCTGTAATACTGCTTTTATCAACCTACAAAAGTGAGCAAGTTTCAGGACTGTCATATATCCAAGTCAGAAAACACATTGAGAACAGAAGCTGAATCTGAGCTGAAATAGCGGGCAATTAATTCTCATATTATTTCACCCTGTCTTTCCTGAACAGTTCACAGGAATCTCATCACCCTGCTGGACAAAATACCATACCTGTCACATATTGTCACATGCAACGTAATGAAATTTGAATGTCTTTCTACACAATAAAAAGGTGCATGCATGAACATTGCTCCAAATATTTAATTTTAATTCAGTTTATATAATTTATGATTTATATAATCTTCTTCCTCCCATATTCATTAACACTTGTTCTTTTTCTTTCAACTCTATTTTGATTGAATTTTCATCCAATACCTCTGACAGTCCCTGTAGGGATTGCAGCATATACGCGAACATGGAAGAAAATTAAGATTAGACACAATCTGTGCCCCACAGCACTTAAATAATAAACCTATGACAGTTTACTCTGAGTCACACTAAGCCCTAGTATCTTTAAAACGTAGGGGGGCATATATGAGGGGGTCTGAAAGCTCAGTAGTATATAAACAAGTACAGACTCACTGTGCCAAAGATTTAGTCTATTAGAATCAGGTATAATGGTCATCTCCTTTAATACCAGGTACAGCTTTCCAAACCAGTAGATATACAATTTCCATAAAGAAATAATTTATGGGACATCATCCCACAGTTCAAATCCACCTTGTATTTGCTCATATAAATCTTTCTCCTTTTGGTGACCTTAAGCCACTGGGATGCACCAATAGTTTCAGAGACGGGGCCRTGCCCAAGCCCAAATGAAGTCAAAGAAAATCCTTCCAGGCCCAACGCAGGTACCATCTGCAATGCCCAGAAGCAGCAAGTGCGCTAAAAATACTAACAGGGCTGCCTTGAAAGTCAACAGGAGTTTTGCTACCGATTTCAGAGACATATGATAAAGTCCCACAGGTGCTAAAGCAATCCCCCAAAATTAAAGAAGGGCTTAACCTCTTGGTTTTTTTTTTTTTATTATTACTGTTATTAATGATTGATGATCCAAAACATTGCAGTGAATAGAAAGTCACTTCAGCAGGTTTTCATGCATATGCATTTACATATTTTAAATTTCTACAGAGCTACCAGTGTCCAACTATATTATGCTACAAACCAAACTCAAATAATTTCAAATACATCCTTCATTACTCTAGTAATTCCATTTCTTGACTCTGGCCAGCTGGGAAGTGCTGAATTCGGTCCGGACTCTGCTGTTAATGATCACTCAGCAGTAATGGTACTTTCAGTGATTATGTGCCTAGTCTCAAATAGCTGCAYGTAACAATAACGGTTTCAGTGCCCTGCCCAGATTCTACCTGGAAACTTTTACTCCTAAAAGATTTCCCATTAGTGAAAGATTTGGCCAGGCAGGAAGATGACTCACTAATGGCTTCTCTCATCAGAGTCCCAACAAGAAAGATGATTGCACACTAGGTGCAGAAGACTACCCAAGCCTCAACTTGCCCCAACTAACAGATTCCCAAAAAGGAAGTAGCAGCCCCTTCACTCAGCCTTAGCAGGCCGTTAACCGAAGTAGAGTCATTCACATTATAATCACAGGATTCCATAATGCTGGAAGGACCAAAAACCAACAAAAACAAAAAAACATTTCCTGACGGATAAGGGCCGACCACAAAATTCTCCACAGCATCATGAAAAAGCAGAAGCTGCCCAGAACAGGTATTGCTCTGCTGTGTCAAAGTTAGGAAATCACCAAGATGCCGAGCATGTGAGGTTTGGTGTATTAGCCCTTGGAATTAACGGACACAGGAGTAATCTGATGGTTCTTGAGCTAAGATAACCCGTTACAGAACCCAAGCTGGCAGACCGTTAGCTTGGAAAGAGGAGCAAAACCCTTCTAATCCAGTTAAGCACATCTCCTTGATGCTCTGCTTTTTTTCAGTTGTTTTGAGGGAGAGTTTTTTCTCTCCCCTTCCACCATCCTGGGTAGCCACCTTATTTTCACGTACTAAATACAACCTATGCTCAATTATAGTTATGTCAGTTTTGCACAAATAAAGCTACAAACTTAACACTTGTGTCTGTCATCCTTTTGCCTGTTTTCGGGCCAATGAAACCACGTTTCTCCCACTCAAAGGTGAGCAACAAATCAGTAACTCCCAATTTTAATGTTTTCTGAAGCTAGCATTGAGAACCTTTCTCTCTATCACACACAAGACACACAAACACTAACTTTTCCCTCAGACATTTCTAACAGGGTTTGACAGGGGAGCTCCCATCTCCCTAGCTGGGCACTGTCATGAAACTTGCAGCAAGCTAATTACCAAGGAAGCCCCTCTATCCCACTATCAAATTTGACTCTAACCAGGCAGATACACACACACCAACTACAGTAGTCTGGAAAAGCACTTTAGTCACTTCATTTTTCAAAGTCACTTATTAATTTCTTTTGGTGAAGAAGACAGCATGAATCATGGTTGTAAGACCCTTCACAGAATGCTTTGCAGACACTTGCTTCACTGAATAAAAACTTAGAGACCGAGAGAAGTAGAAGGTAGAACAATTCAGAAAGTTGTTGTCCAAAGACCCTTTCTTCTTAGCCTTCCCAAATTGCAGTAGCTCAAAGGTTTATGTTGCTCCCATTTGTCTAGGAAATCAGCAGATCTGCCCTAGCCCATTTGAAGCTGGGAATTGTTATAGGTCCTAATACTTTCCAGGTTTGTGAAGAACCGCTTGCAAGTTCCAAATAGCTATAAATCCACGACTGAATTTCTTGTGGTCATTTTATTTCAAGCTTATCAGTTCCAGCAAGATAACTCAGGTACCTGTTAAGTATTTTGCTATTACTAGAGGTCTACTGCACAGCAGGACTTTGCAGCTTCCCAGGTGGCTGCTGCTTGAAAGAAGCAGGCAAGAAGCAAGGAAATACTTGGGCCGGAGCCTGCTGGCCCCTGCTCTAAATGAGCCTCTTTGGAAAAGAGAGGCAGAAAGCTTGGAGACAGATTGCTTGCAACRGTAGTGCTTCATTAAAAATAACCTACAAAAGTGAAACGGGATCAATAATTTTTGCTGAAAAAGTAGGTCTTAAACATTAACTCCTCAGAGCCTTTATACTGAAAACCTCATCTTTAAGACTCCTGCACTGCACAAAAATGCATCTTAACCTCTGATGCAAGGGCAAAGCGAGGCAGGGCTACTTCAAAGTCCAACCCTCCCAACAGGCTTCTTCCATTTTTTATTCTTATGTATCTGCAGTCCACCATGCTGCTTACTCCTTGTCCTCACTTTGCATATGCCCTCCTCTTCTTCAGATTCCCCCGCCCCCAGCTCATTTCAAGGCAAAGCCCTTCGTCCTTCATTTTCTCTTCACCCTTTATCTTTGCATGCAATATTTTTCTTTCTTCAYAGTCCTTCCTAGTTTTATATATTCATCTGCAAGCCTTTCAGCGAGCTGCATTTTTTAAAGTCAAGAGTGGAATGACTAGATTAGCATCCAGCCACCGAGTTAGTTCTGCTAGCACAAGCATAAATCCTGCTTTACAGATCTCCTATGCCTGCACTGAACGCACAACTGGCCTACAGTAAGTCTCTAAGGACTTAAGGATGGGGCAAGAGTAAGGGACCTTAGCCAATCTAGCACAGTTTTTCAGTACCTTTCACTCTTTCCGCAGCTCTGCTACAATCACTTGCTAATAGCTTTAGATCTACATCCATTTGAAATTTTTATCTTTTGTTACTTTTTTCCCACCCACATTGCCCTCCCACTGTTTTCTCAGCTCCACTTCAATCTTATCAATCCCACAAAAAAAAAAAAAAAGGCAGTTGCATTTTTTGTGGCCAGTGTTTCTTTGCGCTTCTGTTCCAAACCACTCCTATACCCAATTTGAAACTTTTTGAAAGTTCACATTCCAGTTTCTTTTTTTCCTTTTGAAAATAATTTCTCTTGTGGAATGCTGTATTTTCCAGGAACAGTCAGATTTTACTCTATCTTTTTATTCTTCCCTAGCTTTGCTTCCAGTCCTACAAAGATGTCATCTGGTGTTGCTTAGTTTCTACTTGTTTTTTTGTTTGTTTTTTTAATGAATTTTTTGCAAGCTACAAATGGCAAAATTTTAAAGTCTTGAATCTACAGATCAAACAAAATATTTTTCTGGTAGTACAAAAAAATGCATTAGAAGTCCAACCATCCACCTGTTCCCAATAATACCATTCTTTGTATCAGTTAAGCTAACAGGGGAAACTAAATTCAGCCTTTTAAAGTAAGAATCAGGCCCAAAATGTTGCTCACCAACTATTTTAACATACTAAGCTGTAAATAAAATATGGTTACCATGTAAATTGACTGTGCTCTTTAAAAAGATTACATTATCTTCCTGTTTTGTCTGTATTAATTCTTTCCAATAAATCTAATATTTTAGAATGTCATGTACATATTAGCAATGATGTATTGAAAGGGGTTACTAGTGTATAAGTTTTAAGTTCAATGAGTACCATTACAATGGGGGTGGGGAACAGGGAGGGAGAGAAAGGAGAAGGGGCTGAGTGAAGAAGGAATGAAAGAGTATGTTATCCAAAAGACATAATGAGGATGGATTGAATACCAGGCATATAAATTTCAAAGCAGGAAAACTGATTTCCAACAATACATATTTTATAAGTCTCTCCTTAGCTAAGCTGAATTTTCAGCCGAAAAATTCAAATCAAAATGCAAAACAAAATTAAACTAGAGACAAGAAAATAAACCGAACAGAATGACAACTCTTTTCCTGAGCAGCTGCTGGAATAATGCATTTAAACATTTCATATTGAAGGCCAGGATACAAATCAAGTTGGATTAACAGATATTAAAACTTGAAGTAATTTTAAACTGAAAAATTTACAAGATACACATCATCTGAAATATCAAAATATGCCTCCCACATACCTTATGCAACCTACTCAAATGATGGGGAAATATTGATTAAATGTACTCCATCTACAAATGCTATTTAAACAATAGCAACAGGAATTGTACCAAAGAAAATATTTTGAGAATCATCAGTTATGGCCTGCTTTGGCTGTGGACCACAACCTTAACGCCGATCACCAGGCAGAGAAATAAGAAGCCAGAACACATCTGGACTGCAATAGCCCCAAATCACTTCCCCCCCCCGCCCCCGACGCCTTTTCTTGCTCTCCTACCTGCATATCATTGGGGAAGGAAAGAAAAGGCAGCACAGGATACACTGTGCTGAGGAAGTTGGTTGTGGTGTTATTGTTTTGCTTTTTAATTTTCAAATACCCAGCTACGTTTCCCTGTTGCTTGGGTGGGTGGGTGGTGTGTTACCACCCCTCTTTTGAGGTAGTTTGTTCACTCAGCTTTAGCCTAGAGCAAAGAGACTGCACCAGTGGTATATATTTAAAAGCATAAAGCAATTACCTATTGGCTAACACATGCACAAGATTGGAGATTTTAGAGCTACAAGGCTACGCGCTACCCCGTCCTTGGCCGACTCTGCAGGCACCAACAACCCAGCGGGCTCCCAGCTGCACCTGCTGCCATCTAACCAGCCTCTCCCTTCTCTTTACTTCAGGATTTTTATGCTTTCCCAGGTTAGTGGTTTTCCTCTTGATTCTTTGAGGCACCAACAATCCTTGTCTCTACAGTCTCATCTCTGCCTGAAATTTTAACTTTCTTATTTTTCCTACAGATTCCCTCACAGCTCTTTCTCACAACTTTGTTATTTTCTCAGACATCCGATCCCAGATTATGGCACCGGGCTGTACCGGAGCAGAGACCTCAGGGCCCTGGAAGGGACACAGCTGAACTGGGGAAGGCAGTGCAGAGAGATGCAGGGAGCAGATGCAGGGAGGGGGGCAGTTACAGTGGACAGAGAAATCAACAGTACAAGAGTAAAATTCCCATTTTGATACAAGTGTCTATAGCCAATCTAAGCCAGAAACAAAAATACCTCCAAATTGTGTTGTGAAGGGGAAAAAACAAACAAACAAACCACAGTTCAAAAATCCAAATGTGGTTTAGGTTCATGTATTGTAATACCTGATCTTCAAACTTCAGTATTTAAGTTATGGAAAGGAACTTCCTTGCTAAAGTAATTTGCAAGAAAAACTCCTCACAAGCACTAGAAAACTAGAAAGTAATTTCAGTAAAATAGAGCTAATGTTGTTTGCCACCTTGCCCTGATTGCTTATCACTTTGAAAAAGTCAGCTCCAAAACGTTTTAAGCCACTTAACTTGCTAATCTCAGCTGTTAGTGAAAGGGTTAAACATAAGGACTTCAGAAGAGCATTTTCGCCATCCTTTATAGCCTCATCTTCTGTCAAAAATTGGCTAAATATTCTCAGCATCTGGTTGGATTTGTTTGAAATCATGTTTCTTTTCTTATTTAATTTTTATTTTGATCTTCAGCATTCAATTGCCCTGCTGCCCATACACCCTCTTACCTTTGTAGGTCAAAGCTCTTGGGGTACCATCACATGCTGTGCTATGAATCCTGTCTCTTGGTACATACACAGGATTCTTTGGTTTCCTCTCATTAAGACAGAACAACTCTAATACTTTAAAATTAATTAAAATTAATTAAAATTAATTAGTTAAAATTAATGTATTACTACATTTCAGAAGTTTTTACACAAGCATTTCATGTAAAAGCACCTCACTCCTTTACTTCCCAGAATGAAAGCATGATTGATCCTCAAGTTGAAAAAGCACAAATCAGTCCTAAGCTAGAAAATAAATATAATGCCTTCTCTATAAATACACAGTTATACTTCCTTCTTGAACTAGCATATATCACAGCTTTTCAGCAGCTTCTTGGAGTTTTACTTCAGGAGGTAGGAATAACTTTTGCACCATGAGAACAACTTCTATGTTTCTTAACTGCACATGCAGATACTCTGATGTGAAGACAAACCYGTTACCTGCTTTAAAACACACAGCTTGAGATTTGGAATCTCTTCAAAGGGGGCCAAACTGAAATCCAAGTTTATACGTGCCTGGACAGTCCTAGAAAGCTACAAAGAAAAGACCACATCTAAAATCTCAAATTGCCATGTTTCTTCACAGTTACCCACATGGATTCAGAAATGTGCCTTATGCTTCTCTGAAAGGTCATCCCTTTAAATGCTGTAGACAGGTAACAGATTTGCCCACAAGGCACTCYTTTCCCATTATGTATCTGGCTTTCAAAGTAAGAAGTTGACACAGTGATCAGCTGAAATAAACTTCATAATGAATTATGCTTTTTTCAACTCAGCCCCAGGCATTTATGCAGTCTAAAATTTATAAAAATACCAAGATACATCTCAAGATTCTTCTAAAATAATCAGTTAAGAAAGCGCATAAATGTAATGAGTCAGAAAATTCTGCTTTCCTGAACTGAATACCTTCCCTTTATTTTCAGCTTGAACATCATTGCTTAAGAGCTTTTAGCAAGGAAAAATATTTTTCTATACGACTAATTGACAAAGATGCATAAGTTACATTTCCAGAAGTGACAGAAACACCTAGGAGTTTCAGAATATCAAAGTACCTTTTCCAAAAGGTACCCCATACGTTAACTTTAATACACACTCAACAAGATTATTGGTCTTTTTAATGTTCAACATACGCTGATGAGCATTGCTAAGTTTCAGCAGCAATTTATTTTAACCTGTTGCAAACCTTGTTCAGTAACACAAGATATTCATTCTTTACCATATCGGGGTCCTTTTCAGAACTAACATTTAAAAAATATATACAATTACCCTAAACACCAATGATTTTGTTCCCATCCTCTTTCCGTCCGCTGCATAAGAGCGAATTAAAATTATATACCACAGCTACACTTGCAAACCTACAATAAAGAAGTACCTCAATTTTTAAGATAATCCTGAGAGGATTTTCACAAATCATATTTGTTATCATAGCTACAGAAAGGTGAAAGTCTCCAGCTTCTCTGCGGACTTCAATCTGCAACGAAGAACCCCAAATGACATGTCCAAGTTCAATTCTAGTCCATCTTGGGGGTCACAGCTTCAGACAACAGAGATTATCCAARTCTTTCTTCACTATGGCTTATGAAGGCAAATGAAGAGGGGGTATATGACCTCATTTTTAAATGGCCCTGAAGTTCAGAAACATTGAAGTTTAACTTAACTTAGATAGGCTCCTCAGAAACGTTACCAGAAACACCTGCCAGTCACCCTCACTGCAGCATGTCAGTGCTGCCCCTGCTGGTGCTATTACTCCACATCTTTGAGAAGAGAAAGCCAGGCTTTGCCTCCTATAGCAACATAGGAACTAAAATATTTTAAAACTGGGCTTATTAGKTCATTTCTTTTGCATGAGGGTCAGTTGCATTAAAACATTCTTCACAATACTTCTTTGGCTGCTCTTTCATCAATAGCAGATTTGACAGCAAGACTTTAATGGCAGAAAAACATAACTATTATTTCTGCATTACAGAAATGGGAAAACAACTGCAAAGCAAGCTTATGCAATTACCCCACTTTACACATGCAACAGATAACTTTGCATGTTTGTGACCGTAATACCATGTAAAGCACTTGGGCTAAAACCTCTCACTCATACCACAAAGGAGTTGAAGTTTTCTAAGCGAGGATTGCCAAAATATCTCCTTCCATTATGTAAAGACATTTTCCTGTCCTACAACTCCCTACTTAAATTCTTAATCCTAGTATTATCACTAGCAAATAATCCTACTGAACAAAAATAATTCATCTGCATTACTGCAAATGGATTCTGATGTCTCCTTACACGTGAGCATATTTAAGTATACACCGGATTAAAACAGAGAGTTTGCACAGTGTGCCTCTCRGCCACTTTTACAGATCAACGCCAGGTAGATTGTCAAAACCAGGTAGATTTGTAAAGAACACACTGTTCCTGTCTTTCAGCCAAGCGCAGAAGTCCACCAGCATCAGCAAAGAAACTGTTAGCAAAAAGCTATTAACCACACACACAAAAAAAATTAGCAACAACCCTCCCCCCATATATTTAAAAATTTTCAAGATTTCTCTCTGCCCCTGCCCTCTAACTTTATCCAAACTTATTCTCCTAACTGGAAAAAGTAGGAGAAGTCAAGAATGAATTAATGTTCCCCATTAATAGACCTATCTTGATAAACACCAATCACTCCATTACTAAGGCTCCCACACTTGCAAACACCTATGAGTATTAAACATGCAGAGCTAGACCAATAGAGAGCATAAGAATTTGTGGAGCCRTGCTTAACTCCCATCTAGGGTCTGGGAAGAGTTAGGCAAGTCCAAACTGGGATCAGTGACAGCCAACGCATAACCAGGAAGCTGCTCATGGCAGCCAAAAATAAAATAAGGAAAATAAAACCTAATTCCATCAAGGCCAAGTTCATGATGGACTGTGGAGACTTAAATCCTATTTTAATGTACTTAAAGACAACCTAAATAATTAGTAGAATCTCATCTCCAACACTGTGGAGAGACGCAGAGATTTTCAGGCTCAGAAAACCCGTATCTTTCTGCCAGAATCAAGTGTGGAAACTACTTTCTACAAAAAAAAAAAAAAAAGTCATTCTTGCTCCTTTAAAGTATGTAGTAATTTGGTAGGTAGAGGACTCTTACCTAGACACAAAGACTCAGCTCCCTCCTCAAACCTTCACTCCTCTCCTGCCAGTCTCAGGGACATACCTAATTATAGACTTAAAACATTTAAGTGACCATTAGGCAAAAGAGGATTACAGATTTCATGGACCAGAGCAAGTGGCCACGATCCTCTAGACTTGGTGATCAAGGCCCTTATCTAAGGGTATTCCAGGATGTGCATCCAGGACTGCTTTTGTGTGTTATATTAAATAATTAATGGCCAACATACAGGAACAGATCAAAACAGAAGCACAGGGAAGGACTCTTAATGACTCTGGATATAGATTCACATGCTGATTTTGGCTGTTATAACTTATCTAAAGAAATATCTTCCTCTTCAGATCTTTATTACCCCTGAAATTAAATTGTTGACATACACCAGACTTGCACAGCAGTAAACTTACTCGGGAGCAGAAATTTAAAGACTTAGTTTTCTGCTGATAACATGACTGAAAACAAAGTCACTTTCCCTTTGAGCTTTACAGTCACACAAGCTCAAACAGCCCTTGGGATGATACAGACATGCTTCATTTTTACACAGCTTCCAATTTACTTTTATAACAAAGCCCTTAATATTAATCTTCCCTCATTTTATAAGCCAATGCTACTCAGATTGTTCCATTTTTGAAGCTTCCAGTACAGCATTTTAATGACATTTTCACAACTTCAATCAGTTTCAAGCGCCCTGTCAGTAACTCATGCAAAAGACATGCAAAACTGAATTCTTGTCTCTTTCAGCTCACTTATTTTCCTGATGAAATAGTTAAGAGAAATAACTTAAGTCGCCCACTGTAAATAGACCTCCCCCTTACTGTAGCTCTTAAGCATGCTCTTAAGCACTTTTGTGGTTGGTAGGAACAAGATTCCAGTAATTCAGTGGTAAACTCGCTTAATAGTGAACATATCCTCATTCTCTACTGTTTAAAAAAAAACCCAACCAAACAAAAACAAAACCACCCTTGAATTTAAGCACACCCTGTAAACACAGAATCTCGAGAAGAGAATAAGTTCAACCACACCACTACAGTCAATAGTCTTTGGAATTTAATCAATGATGTCTTCCATGAGTGGTGAAGTGAGTAATTGCAGGGGCCCTACTGTAGTCAAAAACATCATCCGCAGATTCATTTCAGGCTTCTCTGGAATAACACAGCAAGTAAATCTCCATCAAGTCACCCAGCAACGCTTTCCAACTTTTTTTAGCCCTTGCAGCTCCAGGTGAAAGAATTAATTTCACAACAAAGCACTCCCTCCGACTACAAAATCATTGCCTCATTGATTTTTATTTTTTTTTTAAATCACTTCATAATATCACACCAATATTTCTTAAGGAAAATTTACTAAGCCTTGGAACAGCCAAGGGCCCTGGATGCAGCCAGGTGTGCAATACTATTGACATCTTCCGTGTCTGACATTCAGGTTAGGGACATTGTTTTGTTTTTCTACACAAGATCACCTCCAACGGAATCTAATCATGAATTCATTTTGCTAGTCTCACATCCTGTGTGTGTCATTTCAGTTTGTGCTTCCTATGCCCTTAATATTTTAATCATTATGCAGGAAAATTTTCACTGATAACAGGTTTTCAAAGCTTTTCAAGCCTAAAGTTGCAGTTTAAACAAGCATGAAAAGGAAACATCAACTCTGCTTGGAAAAACAAAACGTCACACCCCCTTACAGCTTTACTTCTTCCCTCTTTGGGCAACTCGGCTCAGCTCGTTCTTGCAGTATTATGCCTCCGTGGGACTTTGATTTGAAAATGCATGAAACATTTCTCTTAGTAATGCCTACCTGACCTTTCAATATATATCTCAGCTAGGAAGCTATGGAGAAATCAACACGAGGCAAAGCCTAGCAAGAGGTGGAGGTCAAGATCAAGATGATCTAAATCTATAATAACCAACTTCAAGAGGGCCAATTCTTTCGATCTCTAGTTATCAGAAAGGAAGCAACACCCTMTCTCCAATAAGGTATTAGAAGGCACTCTGCAAAAGACTGCTTCCAAACACAGCCTTAACTTGTTGCTGCCCTATCCTGTAAAAGGAACTATCAAAATCTGCTTTCCAAGAAGCCCGAGTGACTTCCATTCATCTCGGTTCCTTTAACAGATTAAGAGCTCATTACTTTTATTATATCTTTTGAAAATTTACTTTGTTCTTACTTAAGAAGTTCTGTGCTATTGAAACAGGCAAAGTTATTACTGAAAGTTTCGACCTACGGCTGAACCATCTTACTGTTGGAAAGCATTAAATTCTAAGTGATGAACTGCCTCCAGTTCCGSTACTGCAAATTCATTTCTTTGAGTGCATAACTCAACCTACTAATAACAGAATTTGACAAAGTTAAAAAAAAAAAAAGCGCAGCACTACATCAATAAAGTATCACGGAAACATGCTAGAGAAGGCCCCCAAAATCTCCTTATCTAGCCATTCAGAAATGCTAATAAAAATCAGTAGTAAAATTTCAATACATATCAGTTACTTCTTTTAGTTATATATAGAAGGATATACACAAACACATATCTCTCTACCCAAAATTACTAATAGTTTTGGTCCAATAATCTGGATTGCAGCTAAGAAGGTTGAAGCATTTGTATACAATTAACTGAATTTCAAATACACAAACACATAAAATAAAGATATAAATTTGAGAAAACAAAGCAAGACTTATTATTTACAACATTCTCATTAAAGACTTGACTGTATCAATATATGGAATGCATTATGAGAAGTGTTTAATTTTTAGGGAGCTCCTAGTAAGCTAAATAAGTTATATTTTTGATACCAGAACAGTTTCTGTAGAAGATTACTGTCTCTTTAGACTAACCTATTCACAATTGTCACTGTCATCCAAACTAACAAAATTAACAGTCTCTTGACCATTCTTCTCTTCAGTCTCCAAGGTTTTCCTGAAAATCCAGCACTCTAATCCATTTACTTGAATTGGATTTTCAGCCTAAGGTCTGCCCAAGAGCTTGTAAAAATAAGACGGGAAAGTAAACTATATCTAAATTCTCACATAAAATTATAGTTGCACTTGTTCTCATGATAACCTACAGAAGCATTCCATTAAAATTTAACCTATCAGATTTCCACTAAGGTCTACCAAAGTAAACAGACSTTATCTTCACATACTAACAGCAAACTGCTCATCCCTTCTGGTAAGATTAATGAGATGAAGGCGCTGTAGCTCTCCTCTCCCCCCCACCCCTCGCACAATGCAATTTTCTTCTTGTTTCTGGATCTGATAAACATCTATTAATGAAAACACTTGTTTGTTCCGAGTTGCTTTTCAGCCAGGCAGGAGTACACACAAACCAGCCCAATTAGAGTACATAAATAAATAAATAATCCACATCAGAAAAAACCGTGTTAAAACCTCAACACGAGCATAACATTAATAAGCACATTCGCTCAAAATATAGAGTAGCAGTTCCCATGGCAACCATAAGTCTCACTGCACACGTATTAAAGTAGGGCCTTTCTTCACATAAGTAAGAAAAGCACAGATAACTTACCAACAACGTGTACGGTATGCATTTATAGGGATGCTTGCATCTTCCACTGCAGTAGCATGCATCATACTAACAACAGTTATGACCACAGTTGTTCTCTTTCCCCACCATCACCGAAAAAGCCACTATCGAAAATTGTTTATCATGTTGCACAGCATTTCTCAAGTGTTTTGACAAGCCTGCCATGACTGCGCAGCCTTCAAACCACAGACTCTTTAAACATCCCCAATGCCAGTTAAAAGGGTCAGAGTTAAGATTTCAGAGCAGCTGCTAATACTGCACGTCCTGTCCTCTGTGCAAATAGAGCTTCATGGCTCATTCTCCACAAACATTGGGTTTGGTGCCTAACCACCTTGCTGCTTTCTCCYGCCAACTTATCTTCCCTGTGATGAAGCACTATTCCAAATAGTGTTTACTCTAAAAGCACAAGTCTCCCACTTTCACCATCGCAGCCCAACTGCCCAAACCTCACTCTTACAGAACAACTCCTTGTTTTTGCTCTTCTGTCYTCATTTCATTGCTAAATTTTTGCCTTCTCCATTCCTGTTGCCTCCTGACACCCTTTCCAGTCTGGTCCAGAAGACAGAAGAAATCCTCACACTGAAATTTACTGTCATCTCCATTGTGTAGCAGCAAATGCTAGAGAAGTTTACTGCTAAAAAGCTTCAAAATGAACACCACAGTTGCATCTGGGTCTGGTGCAAAATCCAAAGTGCAGCCAGGACCAACCATCTCAAATGCTTTCCTGCTCCTGACTAAATGCTCCCTTGGCAAGCTCTTAATTCATCACAAAGATAGGAAGTTGTCTATAAGATTACCTAGATTAGGTACATAATATTTTACTGAAATCTCAGTGCTCTCCTCCTGGTTTGGATCCTTTATAAATACTGATGCTTCAGGGAAACAGAGTTATATACTGCATGAGAAAATTTTRAAGAGTTTTAACATGCATCTATTTCTGTGCTTTTCCAAAGAAAGTCTATGCAAAAAGTTGGACCTTTATTAAGGTGGACTTTAAATAACCCTTTCAGTCTTACAGCCTCTATGGAGTATAGGAGTAAAAAGTAGAACAGAGAATACTGTTCTTCAGGACATCTGCAAAATCTCATCATGGAATTCACTTAAAGCACTAATAGCGACTGTACAGATACCAGGAATGTCACCCTTTTAAGTCTGTTCTCAAATAAAAAGTTTCTGAATGGAGGATGGCTTTTCTCTTTCATAATGGCATCAGACTGCATCTGACTCRCTGAACATTTTGAAGTGCTGAAAAAAAACTTAACTATTTAAGGTCTAATGTTGAAAACGTGCTAGGGTATACACTGTAAATGTGACCCCACAGTCAATTATCTGCATCTCAGACAGGAATAAAGTCATGTCTTTGAGAAACACCAGTATGTGGAATACGTATTTCACAGGCCATATCCTAAATTAAAAAGTAAATAACTCTGAGGTAACTTCACATTACCAAACAATTGTAACAATAAGTTAAYTATAACTGAAACAAAGTGCACTGATTTTTTAAAATCAGTAAAACATAGGTAATTTCAAGATAGCCATATGAAAAAAACCCCTCATTTCTAGCTTGAAGCTTATCAGAACAAAGTTTACCATTTAACAGAAATAATCTAGAAACTCTAAGCAGTTGAAAACAGATGACTTAAAAGGGAGGCACCATAGTACATTAATACAATACTGAAAGGGAGTTACAGGATTTGCTTTCTGGGTTTTACCTCTCTGAGCCTCGTTCTTCCCCAGCGCTGAAGAAGAGATGGTTTGAAAAAGGCAGATAGAGTTATATGAGAATTAAGTACTTCACAGTAGCCAAATCTTGGGTGCRCTGTCACTACGAAGGACTTGGTAGTCTACAACAAGTTGCAGTCACTTGTCCATTGCTCCCTTCATTTGCCMTTTCCAGTTAAGTAGGCTCTTTCCTCACCTGCAAAACCTGTTACATGYAGTATTTCTGAACTTGCCTTGATAGTTATCTTTACACCTACTCTCCTGTACACCTCTTCAGACCTCCACAGACTATCTTGTAACCTTACACAGAAAGGTCAAAAATGCTGCCATGCTGGACACACTAATTTATCCCARCTAGCTCCCCAGCACCCATTTCCAGTTTCTATCTGTCTCTGAAATGTTTTTCAAAAAAAGGAAGTAATAGTGTGCAAGTGTTCTATTGAGCAACACTATTTTTTTTTAAAAGACATTTTGACATCTGGAGTGAGCTTTTTCCAACACGTTTTAAAGTCYGAAGTACCCTTACCAATCCAGTCTGCAATCTTGGCCCCAAAAGGACTTAAGCAGTATATTCTGGATAACCAGCAAATCCCAAGCACTTCAGAACTCAATTTAGATGTTCACTCACAAATGCATATGTTTATCACACTTATTATAACCTCTCTGGCGTAGAAACCCAATCTAGAGTTTAGGAATAAAGTACCTCAGACATTTGAGGAATGGAAAATACAGGTTCATTAGAAAATAAACACTCCAAAACCAGTGAACTATTTTCCCCTCCTTAAGGGTAAGCTCAGACAAGTTGTTCCCGTGGACAATAAATAAGAAAAACTTATCCCATCCACTRGCCTGAAAATAAACAACAATAACTCTAGCACTTTGGGTAGCAGCACACTGTAGAACTTCACACCTCTGCACATTCATTAATGCGTTCCCAAAACACAGCGAGATACAGAAGTATGACTAACCATCTCACTGGATTAGGAAACAAGTACGTGGCAAGTTTCTGACTTTCAAAACTGACAACAGTACTGATAACAGAGCGGGGAGTCAAGCACCAGAGCATCTGCAGATACTAACATACTTTTTGTATTACAGAAGTGAGTTTGCAACTTTCCTTCTAACTTCTGTTACGCCTACATTCAGAAATATGAAGCAGTTTCTTTCAAGTCAGCCATTATCTTTGCAAATTTTTAGCRTGCAAGAACAGTGTATATTGTAATGAAAGTTAGGTGAAAACAAACACTGCAAAGCTTTTAAACACAGCACTGCAAGTCACCTATTTCATCTCTTCTAGAATGAACTGGTTCAGGAGGCTCTTGCTAGTGACCTCCACAAACCACGCAAACAGCATTACTGTTGTATGGTACCGAGTATTAGCACATGACTTCATTACGAGAGAAACTGTAAAAGGGTTTTTTAGAAAAGAGATAGCAGAGAATAATACACATCTGTTATAGTCATTGGGGTCTGTCTCTAATGTAACTCACCAGGAACTTAAGAGAACTGTATCAGCACAACCAAGAAAGCTGAATCACCCCATTACATCTAGACTTTCATACAGGTACTTGGTRCTTTTCGCAATTTTTAAAGGCAAGCCTGTAGATTAAATCTGGGTGCTCCAAACTTAGCAACCATAGAGACACSACTAGATTTTTAGCACTTTCACAGGCAGCCTCCCTCAGTCCCCAAAGCAGCAGCAGCCAAGCCTTACCTCGCTTTCCATGTGAGCAACAGCCTCTTCTTCAGCTTCTTCATTTTCCAAGGTGAGAGCCTTGCAAGAGCCCCCAGCTCGCTGCTGCTGCTGCTGCWGCAGCTGCTACCTGCAGCCTCCTGCACGCCAGAGCAGGGGARGAAGAGGCAAGTCACTGTTCCTCTTACTGCAAGGGGATTAGGCAAGGTGGAGGAATTGGCCTCACCTGTGGGCAAATCCCAGCTGCTGCAGGGCTACGCGCAGCAGGTGGCAGAAAGGAGCAAGCTGGCCGGAGGGCTGCAGCCCAGCTGTAGTGAGTTTAGTTAGTTCACCCAAACGCCCATTTAGATTACCTTGACTAAATACTTAGTTGGTTCATCTAACTAAACATCCATTTATACATACATACGTCCATTTATTGCTAGAATTGCAGCCTTAGTCAACAGAGATGGAAGAAGCATTTTAGGAGATGGTAGAAGACAGATTTAAATGAAAACATAGTACAAGTCATCATTGCTAACATCTGTGTTCTTCTGAAGTTGAAAATGACAGTCCATAAATTTAAGGCAGAGAGAGAAAAAGAAAGAAGGAGAGAAAAAAAATGAAGTCAAGGAGCAAGCTTCACACAGAGAATTACAGGCATGAAGTGTGGAGGTTACCATCGCAAAATACAAAGTACAAAAATGTTACTGGGTACCTGAGATCCCTAGTAAAGGAAGTGATTCCAAACGAAGACAAGGAGTGACAGAAATAGGAAATAATCCTTGAGATGAAAAAGAGATTTCCATTTATTGGTAAAGAGCTTTAGATATGGCGAATAACGATAATGCATGTAAAATGCAGATATACTGTAATTAATCTGTATTTCTAACATATCACAGTATGTATAGTTAACATATATTAAGAGACATTTTCTAAGAAGTCAAGGCAGAGAAAAAAGTGTATATGCTGCATAAAAGCACACTCAGATATAGATTTTCTCCTCCATATGTTTTTTTTCTCTCTTTACTTTTTTTTGTAAGCTTCTCTCTCCTGATTTCCATTTTTACCTCATTTGTTTCTCTACTCAACTACCACTCCTCTTCTTCTCTGTGTAATGTCCCCCATCATTGTTTTCTTTTGGTACATTATTTGTTTACCTTCTTCCCCATTAAACAGGTAAAAACATTTGGAAAAAAAAATTGATACAAGATAGAGGAGGATTACAAAGCTCTTCATCAAATTTAGTTAAACTTAACAACATTCCTCTAGCTGCCGCAAAGGATGACAATAACAACTTTAAAGATGGGAAAAGTTTTACCCCAGAGCTAGCAGGGTCTCTCCATAGTTACTGAAAAAGATAAAAAATAAAATCTTTGGATGTATCGATCTGAGCTCCTGATCCCCGCCTCCCCGCATTCACTTTTTGCAGATGCACTACTTCCTTCCCTCCTCACGCAGCCCTCGGAGCACCAGGACTCTTGCCATGTGACGGCCTTGCAGCCGGAGGCTGCACGAGACTGGATGCAGACCAAAGGCACGTACTGCTGGCACTAATGCTGACAAAGCCGCAGGATGCATCATGCGTTAAAGATAATGTTCCCTGCCTAGGAGAGCCGTAGGGCCGTCACAGGCAGGGACTGCCAGTCGGGCTTTGCAGGGGTGGAGGACATGAGGCCACAGCCTTACCTAGAGAAATTCTGCTCTATCTAATTCACACTTGGTCATACCCGCCCAGGCACAACGGCCTCAACAACAGCTTGGCTGGCACATAACAGCCTAGAAAGCCGAGAGCCTATCATTACAGGGGACATTAGAAGCGCAGATTAAGATGCTTCCAGAAGTTCAGATATGTTTTGATCCAAGAATTTGATCCGGGAATTTCTCCACTGGTGAGAAGTGTCATACCTTCTTTTTCAGTTTATATCATCTCAATTCAGCTTAAACACAACAACAACAACAACAACAACTTAAAAACCCAAGCTGCAGAAGCTTGATATGCACATTTGGGATTAACTGAGTGGTAAGTTTTCAAGCAGGAAAGTGAAGAACAACTGAGGCTACACAAACTGCTGAGGAGTTACTGAGGGCATTATTAGCTGTATCATAAAACTTCAAACAATAATGCTCAACAGCCAGTGACACTAGCCTCATAAATCACTTCATCTAGGATTTTATTAAAAGGGAGACAATCTTGACTTTATACATAATCATTATTGGCACTTGGTCAGAAGAAACTCACAAGGGGGCTTTATCCAAAGACAGAGTAAAATCAGATAGACATTTCTTCCAAGAGGAAATCAACTGACAACAGAAAGAAGAATCCATAGTCTTTTTTACGTATTCAGAAGGAAAAAAATGTTTCTACAGTATGGCACAAAGGATTATTCACCTCTTCAAATATTCTAATATTCTTCTGTAAAATTAGCAATTAATTCTGACACCCACAGAAAATTCTAAGGATTCAAATAAGAACAATGGTTGAACCCATGGCTCATTCCAAAATCAGAAATTGGGATGTTTTCCTTCCCCTATTTTTGTCTTCTTTTGCCATGTCTCATAAGAACATCCTGATTAATAATTCTGTATTCACGTACATCATACTCCAAGTATGGGACAAAATATTCAGGCAAGGATGCCCAGTGTGAAATATCTGTTATGAGTGTTCAAGGAAAGCAAAGAGAAAAAGTCAAACATTCAAAAGTACTCCTGTAAATCCATTTTATATCAGTGACACTAACTTCTAAAATTTTATTCCAAATCGGTAACAATTAACTTCTTTCCTTGTTCCTCAGCTCATGGAGTCGGGTAACTGAGAAGAAAATCTTACTTTTCACTTTAAAGTATTAAATGTTCACTTTTAAATATTAAATATGGCTGTACAGAAAAATTAGCATAGAAGCTGCAAAAACAAAAAGTAGAGGTAAAAATTTTAGCCCAGGATTTTCAGTTCCTTTTCCCAAGTGATGTTGGATCAGCAGAGTCATAATTTGTAAGGGCAGTGTGTTTGACTTTCAAGCAAAAGTGAAAAGGAGCTTTGCTTTTTCTGTATAATTAACCCATTGATTTTCCAGGAAATATCATTCATCTAGTTCCATCCTGTCCACATCCTCTTAGCCAGAAGTGTAATTAAAAAGCCAGTTCCCTCAGGTACTGGTAAAATTAAATGGAAAATGGGATTGCACAGCACAGGATGTTTCCCAAAGCTAGTAGGTAGCAAAGAGAGGTTAAATCTTTTTTACGCTTTGAATATTATGGGTCAAACTAAGTCCTGATGTAGCTGTGTGGAAGTCAAGGTAATCTAAAGGGTAGATTTATAGAGGATATAGGGTTTTCGCGTTGTTTTTGTGTGTATGAATTCCTGAATTGCAAAGCGATGGCTGACGTACTGCATATTTAAAATTCAGTGCCTTGGACAAACTTTTGCAAGTGATATCTGTTGCTTTAGAAGTAAACAGCATTTCTTTACGAACAGCTCTAATAAATACATGTCACTGCTATGGGCTCTAACAAGTCTGTAATTAGGATATTTAAATATAACAATGCACAATCTGAAATACTGCTGCTCAGTCTTTATTGTGATATTTACAATTTCTTAACAGAAGCGTGGAGAGATGGGGGTATAAATAATATAAGTAGCATTAATTCTATTAAGGAAGGCTACATAATACCAAAATGGCAAAAAAATGCCTACATTAACAAATTAGTAAGCTTGTTTAATGTTCAGTCAACCTGAAAGTGATATGGTACCTGAAGTGAATGATACCAAGTTCTAGTGACAACTTATGTAGCTCATGTTCAGTGTTCACTCTGTCTATTTTTTAAGGTCTACATTTTCTGGAATCCAACTGATGTTTCATTGCAAGGCTTTCTCCCTGGAAACTGGGACTTTATTGCTAAATATTAATGTACTCAGTCTCTCTCAAAGTTCGTAGTCAAGGGCACAAAGCCTCAATAATCTCTTTTAATAAGCTGTGATGTTTGCTAAGAGAAAAATAAGAGCATTTAGTAGATTTCTATTGCCTATAATCCATGCCCCTTACATGTTTACTCTATCTGCTATATGTTTTTCTTAAACGGGGCAGAAAAAGTGAACACTATGTTCCACAAAATAGTGCACCAGTGATGTATGCGACAGCTTTATAATATTTTCAGCACTAGTCTCCATCCCTTTCTTAATACAGCCTAATGTTTTTATGGCTGCTAGGCACTGAGCAGATGTTTTCACTGGACTAGTGACAATGACATCTAGCTTGTGGGAAACGCAGGAGGTCCTTGACTAGTTACATTTGAGTTAGAGCTTATTAAGGCATCAGAGCTCTTATATTGTTATTTTGGAGCTATTTAAAGTAAGTCACTAAAACAAGTTATTTTCCTGATATTATGGCCCTTTCTCCAAATTGCTTTTGGTTTACTCGTACTGTAGGTGCAGCCTGAATGCAGAGCAAAAAGTCTGTCTAAAGGAACATTTCCAGACATATCACTGCATTTCTGAGAGCTGTTTAATTTTTTTCCAGCTTTTAAAAGCTGAATAAATACACAACAATTCAGTTATGAAGAGTTAAAAATGTTCCAATAAAATGTCTTTCCAACACAGCTTTGAATGTAGATGTAGTATGCTGTAACACAGCTCACTTCAAACGTGCCGTTAGGCACACTGTATTATGGCTCACTGATGCCTCTCCCTACAGCTCATTTTTAGTAATATGGTATGTACTGTAACTAGCTGCCTGAGTTCATATGTCCATCTGTTTTCTGCTATGCCTCCTTCCATTTCATGTGACTCCTTCTCTCCATTGGTATAAGCTGCTTGCTCCTCTAGGGACTAGAAATATTTAATGTCATATTCTTTCTGGTTTGCACCAAGATTTCTTAGAATGCACTTTTGCATTTTCATCAGAAGATATATTATATTTGTGCTAAATACGAACCGCATGCACATGATAGAGCATTACACAGGTAATATGCTACGAAGCAGATTCTTCTGGCTGCTTCCTTGCTCGTTCCTTCCTCAAATTTTCAATGTAACCCAGCCTGGGCACACAAATATACAGCACTGTTCAACTTTCAGTCTGCTTCACCCAGCTCAAAGCAAGAATGTGCACAGATGTATTTGTCTATAACAATTACCTGGACTGGGATACGAGAAAGGTTTTTGGGGTTGTTTCTTTTGTTTTCTTGGTTTTTGGTTTTTTTTTAAGAAAAGAATAGTTTTTACTTCAGGGCATTCAGATCTTGGAATATATATCCTCAGCAATACTTTTACTTTGTAAATGGTGCAAAAGCATGTTAATTACAGCCTTCTAAAACACCCAAGAAGTATTCACAAGGAGTATGGCAACAGGATCCATTGCCAGCTAGAAATCCATATTTATATTAATGCAGCCAGAACTGTAAGTGCGAAATACCATCACTGAGAACAAGTCTCCTTTCTACTCTGAGAGCTGTGAACAAGTAAACCAAGCATGGGAACTACAATTATGAAGTGATCAATTTATCTGTATTGCATTTTACTCTTAGCTTCTTGATTGATGTTCTTTCGCAATGAATTCTGTCAAACTGGCGTCAGTGGTTTAAGACAATTACATAAAAGTTTCAGATGTACAGTGTCACGGATGAGGGCTAATAATATAGAAAAGTGGGGAGATGACAGGAAAGTTACACTAATAGCAGAAAAGATAAGCTGCAGGACATTTATGTAGAATCTGTAGTATTATATATGGTATATTTTAGTACTTTGTATACAGAATATACACCCAAAATTTAGCATAGGTGCTTATAGAGGCTTTTACAAGTCTAAAGAAATAAAACTGGCATTCCTTAAGATGAGTTAAAAATAGTTACACGTACTAAGTCTGCTCTAAAACCTTCCTGCCAAACAAGAAAAGCAACTGACTGACACTAAAGGCACCAGTTAACTTTTTTTTTTTTTTTTACACAAAGCACTGTGGAAAAAAAAAATAACTCAGCAGAATCTATCTAGATTTACACTGGTATTACTAAGATAAGAATTTTTCCCTAGCTGTTTAACTCCAGGACAAGTCTTTGTTTTAGAAGAAAGGGTTGAAGTGTGGTACAAACTGCCTAAATACTAACAGGCATATCTGCATTGCACCCAGCAGCTGTGGGTGCATCTGGGAAAGTGGAAGTCAAAGAGTATTAGCTATTTTTGAGGATTTTTTAAGATACTGACTTATCAATTTAAGTGGATTCAGACTGATATAAAGAAAAGTCTTTCAGAATTGTGCAATTGGTGCCAAGTTGTAGCTGTCTCAAACACATTAATCTGGTATTAGAGTATACTGCAGTTTAACCTAGTGCCAGTAATGGCCAAAGCAGGTGTCTTATGCTTTGCCAGTGGAAGTGGCTGCAAAGCAATAACTGCAAAGAACCCTAATATTCTATGAACCCACTCATTTTCTCTTACTTATACCTGTATCACTCCCCAAAATACTGAGCCTCAAGCAGAGAGAAACCTGGAGGGTTGAAAGGAGGGAGAGGAGCACAGGTGCAGGGCAACAGCACACAATTAAAATTCTGCTCCTGGTGGTGTTAATGAAAACACTTTTCTGCCTCTTATACGATCAACTGATTTCACCCTACCAGTTTTGTAAAAACAGAAGTTACCAGTTTTTCCCATCCTAGCTGCTCAGTCCCTTATATATACATGTATATTTCTCATTTCGGTGATTTTCAATTACAAGCCTTTGCTTTTTGTCTTCTGAAACATTTCTTCTCTTAAAGTCTGATACATAATACACAGCTTGCAGCTAAATTTCTTTCTGTAATATGATTTGCAAGCACAGTCTTAGCATCAGAGCTTTTCCACTGTTGTTGCTGAAGAAACACACAGTTACACTTTGCTCCAGATGTATCTGTTTTTGCAGGCTGCCTTCAGACTGACCACTATACAAAATAAATTAATCTGAAACTGAAGGAACTGGAGAACTTTTAACACAAAGAATATTAAGAAATACACTTGAATATTTGGATAGTCTGTCTCTGAGAAGGCACATCTTAATGTCATATTTACATAGTCTGTCTGAAGATAAAGGTAAGTAAAAGTCATCTTTTATCTGATCTTTTTATCGACCTTCAAGCAGTGATGTAGAAAATGTAAAATCTCCTTGGTATTATTTAAAGGACAGTGAGCTGAATGCAGAAAACATTCTGATAATCAGTTACTGCAAAAACATTCAGTCTTAAGCTTCCTGATAATGTTTTAATGAGTTTGTTTATTGCTCAATAAATGTCCCTTCTGACTGCGACCTTATTTCTTGCGTGGCTCTTTAAGAATTAACGCAAGGAATTATTCCTGAAGAAACTCAGCGAGCAAGTCTGCTTTGAAGCGTGTGCAAGCGACACTGGTGAGCTCCCCTGCCTGAAGATCAGGGATCACTACGTTCCTGGGGTGCAGCGTTTTGATACTGCACATGTACAAAAAGCTTGAATGACACAATCCTGGGAAAATAAATACGATACCCTGATTGCAATGCCTCTCTGACTATCCGCATATTCCACTTACAGATGTACGTGTCGGCCTGTAGCATGTTTGGATATACATTTGTGTGCAAGAGTCTTAGCTGTTTAAGCGAAAAGTGCATCTCCCCAGCAGATACTCCAGCAAAGACAGATTGAAGTGATGGGAAAGACAAATGTATTTGTTGAATGGAATACCGTTTTTCCTAGTGGAAACTTTGCTTTATTTGTATGTCTATAAAACCCACCCTACAGGGAAATCTACCCAATGCTATACTATTACTCTCCTCTCAAATAAGGATTGTCATAAACAAGCAAGGGTGTAAGAGGCACCAGCTCTGAGATACAATCAGTGCTGCTCTAAGAGCAAGGATTTTACTCTCATCAAATAGCACTAAATAAATGAAAATATAATATATTATATTAATTTGGGCAGGGAGAACACTGAGAGACCAAGGCTCAACTCATGTACCCTAAATTAGAGCACCAATTACCTATTCCTGTTAAACGTTTCTGGCTATGTCAAATCTTTCATCTTAAAAAACAACAACAAAAAAACCCCACACACAATAAGCGCATTCTTTTTGTGCTTATAGGACTATGTATAGCAGAATAGGAATGGCAATCTTATCCTTCTTAGCCTTATCACACTTTTGCTAGTAAAACATCTGCTAAGCCTGCAGCATAAAATACGTCCATTGATAACGCTTTGTTGAGCTCCTTAAGTTAATAAGCTTATTGCTTATAAATTGTCTAAAACAGGGTAATCCATTAAATGACCACCAGTGAGCACTTAGTCTGCAAAACTACTGTCTCTTCCTGATCATATGTTCACTGTGAAAATACATGGAATAGCCAATTTTGAAAGAATGCCCTAGTATTACCATTATCACCTACTTTAGAAAACACAAGAGGATGTTCTCCATCCTTGATGGTGGTAATATCTATATGGTTGCTCGGGCTGCTTCTGCATTCTTACTTGATATACAGCATGAATCCCTGATCACCCAGGATGGCATCAATGCAAAGTGACATTTGGGCCACGGCCCTTCGGTTTTCTGTGAAAACCAACCACTGTGGAGTAGCCACAGGGGCAGGAAGAGAGGCCTCGTGCACGTTACAGAATCAGCATATGGCTGGACACACATCTGGACTTGGACCGGTGTGAAATAAATTGTGAAATACTCCGAAATACATAGCATGAAGGCCTGCTAACTTCTCTTTGTTTCAAGCAAGTATCCCAGTTTGAAACATATATTTTTCCCAGGAGATTTCTGACCCTTTTTCCAAGAATCAGGAGTCTCAGAAAGTCTGGATAAAATTTGGGATTTAAAAAAATTCATTAGCATCTTCTCAAATGCCAAAAACATCACTGTTACACAAACAGAATTTGCCTATTTTTGGGGAAAATAGGGATGGAAAATGAAGTTTAATGCTAAACAGTCCAAAGTCAATCAAGAACAAAACCACACAAAAATGTCTTCTCAGATACAAACATATTTTCAATCAGGCTCATCTGAACAAAACGATACAAACACAATAAAACCACTAACAATATTTACCCAAATCCGGTTCCCACTGAAATCAACAGCAGCATGCCTTACCAGGCTGTACAGTCTTTGCGCTACGTCAATGGAGCGGTCTCCAGAGAATTGTACCTGCGTGGCATTTCTCTCGTAGAAAGGGCCAAGCTGACGAGCAGGATGCAACCTCTGGCATTCAGCGCAATGGCAACATGCCAAAGGCAGCCTTTAAAGAGCAGGGGGACAAAGCCATACTACACCCATCTTAACCTGACTTAACCACCCATCTAACCTTAGGGGTCTAAGAGTTAGCTCTTTAAACCCAAGAGAGTCACATAGAGTCCTCTTTATAGTCAACGGAGGGAAAGAGGAATCTCCAAAGGGTTCTTGAGATCAGCTATCTTAGAAAACGCTGAATTACCTTTGGACGGTATCTACCTCTCCATTTATTATAAAGGCACTTAGACAACCATCTTACATTGTGAATACAACTTAAAAGATTTTGTGTTAGCTGGTAAAAGCAAACCGTCCCCCCAGCGGCTATTACAAATTGCGGGCAAAGGTGAGTCTACAAGAATTATCAGCACCTGGTTTGCGAAACATGTGCCTCAAGTAAAACATGCTGTTGAATGGTAAGAAGTTTATTCTTCTGGTCCTATGTATAACAGAGGATTTCTTCCATGAAAAAAGAGAGTGAAAAAATTCCATCAAGAAATGATGGAATTTCAAATTGAGGCTCGATGGGCCTGTAGCTATGAACCCACAATGCAAGTGTGGGCAGATCAAAAATACTGAGAGACTGAAAGCATCCAAACTGTGTTAACACTTTTAAATTTAATCTCGTGCTCACTGTAGGCTGCTTTTGAAGAGGATGTGTAATTGCCATTTAAAAGGATAGAGAATGAGTAAAATGAGAAGCGTAGAGTCTTTCATATATTTTTCCTTCCCAGCCTTTAAGATCATCCAGCCTTTACAGACATTTGGAAATACTCTGCTTAAAATGAAAGTAGTAAACAACACTGATCTCTACCAAGTTAGCAGTACCAAAAAAGAAATGAAAAAGCAGCTCAAAATGCGCAGGGGAGATACCAAAATAAGGCTGAAAGGGTCAGTATGGGCCAGACTTTAGGTTATAAACTAATCTTTGAAGATTAAAGTGCATTCTAAAGAATGCAAACAGATTATCATTATCTTCTCCAGATATTTGCTTCTTATTGAGAAGCTCTGTTCCTTGCAGCATATTACTTAATCTTTTTCAGAAGTTTCTCTTCATGCTTTCATTGGCTTTAGTGATAGCTACTGTACTTTATGCATGACTTATATGGGAAAAATCCACAGTTAAATTGCTCAAGGCTACCCCTTTAAAAGGATGCTGCTCGCAATGTTGACGGTTTCTGTTGCTTGCTTGTCCAAGGTCTCAGTTTAACTTGCCCCTTCTGGTCGAACAACCACGTGCAACCCTCCAGCTACCAGAAAGGGAACAAGATCCCTGTTTTCATTGACTATATTCTGATCCATTAAGGACACTGAAGTACTGAACTTCCCTAAAGTGAGCTTTTGATAAAAGCTGACAGAAGGCACTTTTTGTTTAGATTATGAAGTGATGCTATTTTAGCAGCGACCTTGGAAATTCACTTTCCTAACAACGGATGCTTGGAAAGAGAACATGCTCGACTGGTTTTTCTTATTTGATTTCTATCATGTTTCTCTTAAACCTGAGTAAACCATGTGCTCCAGCAGACATTATTCCCATTTTCTAACTCCCGTTTTCCTCGAGATCATCATTTTCAGCAACAGCAGGCTCCTCCCGTTTCCTTCAAAGCTCCGGTTACAGCTGGCTGCTCGCAAAACAGCAAGGAGCGCCCTCAGGCCCTTCGCAGCCGAGGCACTGGCTGCTGAGAGAGGCTGCGCAAATGCCCTCGTGTCCTCCCCAGCTACGCCACCATGCTAACTCCAGGTACCCCTGTGCTGGGGAGGGCGGCAAAGCAAAGCACGTTTCATTGGGAATGGCCCTTTGGTTCCTAGAAGAAAACTAATTCTGCTCCTTCCATTCACATTTGGGGCGATTAAGGGGCTTTGTTGTGCTCCTGCGAAGTACCATTAAGTAATATTTTAATGTGAGCGTTACGCAAAGTGTACCAAATTTGCTGTCATTTCATCAGCAAACTGCAAGCAACAACCTCCGTCACAGCCATCTTCAAAGAGCAATTTGGCAGGCAGCAGGAGAGGGGAAAGAACAGGAGAAGGGACAACATTCTTCAGTCTGTTTGAAACAGCTGCCTTTTTCAACGCTTCCCCGAAGGGACGGAGCATTTGGTTTTGGGACAGACACTTGCTCCATTGGCCCGACCAACAGCAGAATACAGTTATTTCTAAATTTAACTTTTTCTAAATGCTACATTTATGTTTTTCTATTACATGTACAAATTAATTCTATTATTTACAGAACCTGAAGCATGATTTTATTTTTACTGAACACAAAAATATTACAAATTGGCTCTGCCAGAGAATAGGGGTGACACAAATAAGCATAAGATCATCAGATCTATAAAATAAGAATGGAAGGAAAAGAATCGAGAAATATACGTCAGATAAACAGCACCACAAAAAGTGCAATATAAATGCTTTGTTTCCTAGGCAAGGAGAGGCCAGACTGAGAGAAATTTTGTGAGCTTCTCATAAAAAGAAATAAATAGGCCTTTTTTTTTTTTTTAACTGCATAGGTAGAATTCAGGTGGACTGTACTGACTGGTAACATGAATTCAGAGCACACAGGAGATAAATAGCTTGCATCCGAAATAAAACAAAACATTACTTCTTGGCAAAACAGTTACAGTGCAACCCAAAAGATAGCCCTAATTTATTCTCAAAAGGGTAGGTCAGAGAAAAATAGTTACTTTCTGGTATTATTATAATAAGTCAGGAGTCTAATGTCTCCATAATGCTATAGAACAGTGATAAACTTTACTGGCTTTATTTACTTTACTTTTGCTTTATTTATTGTAACACTGTCAATTTGCTTTTTTCCGGAGATGGCAAGATAGTTTGTGTCTATTTATGATTCAAACAGAGACAACGTTTTCCCAATAATTTATTGTATTTTGGTTTTGGTGAGCTTTTCTCTACAGAATGGAACATGTCGCACCCTATCAAGCTTTTCTCTCTCCCTTGCAAAACAATAAAAATGCCTTTCAATTTGGAGAAAAAAAAAAAGATAGTCAAAACATCATTTTGAATTGTAATATTCCAGCTCCAGGCACAATGTAGGACGAGAGGGGCATTAAATGTCCCCAAATTCACAATTGCATTGACTAAATTTAAAGAACTTAAATTATTCTGCAGAAAAGTATACTAGCATAGATTGCAATCCTTCAAGCTGCATTAGATACGACTTCAAAAAATACAAACAAGAAAAAAGAGCTTTACGGCAAATGTTGTGTGCAGTAATCGATTTTAGCATTTGTAATTTCACTGTCTTTGCATGACTGGGTCTATGAAGTTTGGCTAAAGTGCTTATAACTATATTTCTTTAGTCAGTTCTTAATTGCTAGATGCATCTCTTAGCACTACATTACCAAGGTTTAGCAGACCTAGTAAGAAAGATGACAAGCTCCTTGGAGCAGGACTCACCTTACTATTTGTGCAACACCTAGAACAATGGTGACAGTACAGTTAAAAACCACAGTATTATCTATTCATCATGGTCTCTTCCGATGAGCCAGTTAAAACTGTGTTTTACTTTTAAAGCTCCAAGTGTTCCAAAACTCCAATATGTAATAAAAAAATACAACTGTAACTGTTTGATAGTGGGTAAAATTAGGTTCAGTTATTTAATGTGCTACAGAAAAAGGACAATGTGTAAATTATGGTCAGAGAAGTGGACCAGAGAAATGGAACCTCATCTAGGCAGTAGAATAGAGCAATGATGAACAGTTGTGCAGAATTACTAACTGTAATTATAAGGAACTTCTAACATTTATTGATTTCCGGGATTATTACCAAAATTAAATGTTACCTCTGAGTAGTTTAATATGCCCAGACTTTTGCTTGACAGTTATTTCAATACAGTAACTACTAAATATTACATGAATTAAAATATCTATTAATTCTAAACAGTAAGATGGCTTTTACGATATGAAAATCTTACACACAGCTGTAACATTATTAGACCCTCTAGAGCACCTTTTCTTTCTGAATGCCAAAGTGTATTAAAAACCATAAGCTTTACAATGTCATTGTTATTTTTTTTTTTCAGTAATTTGTAACAGCAGGGCAAGATCCAGTCAGAAATTAGAAGTAAGAATTGCTTTATATAAGGAGGACAGCTGAATATGGAATACGCCTGAAAACAGTCCACCGCCATAAGGAATCCAGCAGTAGGGAGGCACTTATACATATATGCACAGTATGGGAACCAAGCAAAGGCAAATCCTGGCGCTCCTCTCTCCCACTTTCATCAGCTTAGAGAGACCAGAGGAAATTTCCCCCCAGAGCACCTGGTAAGAGGTGGGCAAAACCAAGCCAAACTGGAGCTCCCTATGCCTTGATCCTGCTGCAAAAAGGTAGCAGAAGGAAGCGGCCACTTTACATTGTATTTCATATGTAAAAGAAAGCTTCATCTTTTTAGGTACTTCTAACACAATTTTACAATAATCTTAAGCTATTTTTTTTTAATCAGAAGGAATAAAACATCATCTTTATAGCCAGATTTACATAACTGTTTACTTAGTAGCTGCTGAGGCTGAATGCTCCAACCAGAGTCATGAAACTGAACTAGACTCACCTCCTTACCTCCACAATTTTTGATGTAAATATTACAATCTATTGGAGACACCTTGACCTTACCAATGCCATTGGAAGTTCTGCCAAGTTTCATCTTGCCCTCCAAAACCTTTATACTTTAACATTATTATAACATAATATATATTTTATATAATATATATATTAGATATAACTTGGTAGGTATATATACCTTGGTTATTTAAGTGGCAACTGAACAAACAGATTAATATGATGTGCCAGTGTTTAAACCAACAAGCTAAATAGGACACAATTATTTTTTTCTTTCTTTTAAAATTAAAAATGTAAAAAGGGCTTGTGTTAAATACGTGTGTCTATAATTTACAAAAACGTGTAACTATTTGACTATGGAGTTCTTTTTGACACAGAGTGAGAAGAGATGCAGATCAATCAAGTGCAAATGTCAATGGGAACTGGAGATTCTCTGCACCTGAAAATCAGGCCTTTAATTTTGAAATTATTGACATTTGTTTTTGAAAGATTTAATCAGGTTTTAAAATCTAAAGAGTCTATTTCAAGCACAGTCATCTTGTTTAATTCTTTACCTGCCTTTTTCAGTTTTCTCAGAGAAGACTACTTTAAGGCCACTTATGCCACCTGGACTGCGAGAAGCCGCTCAGAGCTCCTGCTGTGAGGAGATTCCAGCAAAGAGTCAGTTTAATCTGTGCATGTAAAATAGGCTAGTGCTATTTAAAGTGACAAATTCAGGCCTTGATTTTGTAAAAGAATTATGCATCTGCCTAACTTGACACACATGAATAGTCCCTTTGCTTGAGGTTATTGTAAGGCTCAGAACAGTTTTCAATGACTTGGGGGTTTAAATTCCATTTTCAATTTTGTCTTACACACCTGTAAGACTACTTGGTTTTGAAAATGGAACTTAGCCTTCGTTGTCATTTCAGTGCTTAAATTTTTATACTCACTGAATATATATTGTATGGCACCTTCTATTCATTTTTCTTATCTCCCAATGTAAAGAAGTGAATTCCTAACACAGTACCTCTTTGGAAAGGGCCTGCCTGCCGCAATAAATAACACCTAAAATCAATGACAGTTGAACATTGCTTAAAAATGAGTTCCATTTTTTGTCGTGTCTGTTCATCATTTTCTGACTTTGGATATTAGGTGAGGAAAAACCTGGGGATTGTCAGCTCTGACAGACGAGGCTCTACACTCACGTTCATGATTAATATGACAATTAAATTAAACACACTGTACCAGTCTCAGAATGTAATATTCAAGAAGTAGGTGAATTAAATTAGATAGGGGGAAACAGAAATGCATATACATTTGGCAAAAATTCTGAAAACAACAAACTGGCAAAGCAAAGTAATTTTCTTGGATGTCACAGGCACTACTTCTGTGCCCAATAAAGAAAAAGAAGCTTAACAGTTATATGTACTTGAATGCAATTTTAGTTCTCTAGAGCATTTTTACTGTGGATTGTATGCTTACAGATGAAATACGTAACATAATGCAAAAATTTAGGAACATCCGTAATAGGTTTGGCCAAAGGTTCATCTACTCAGCATGCTGACTCTGATGCATAGAGAAACATATAACACATCAGAAAACTGGTATTTCCCTGTCAGCACACCTGTTAGCTTCTGGAAAGCAAAGATTTAGAGAAATGTACAGCAAACAACATGCAAGACATCTTCTACACCTGGAAATTTAAAAAATTTCATGACAGACAAAGGGTGAAGGGACAGATCCTGCAGCATTTATTTTTATAGGTCTTTATCCTAGTGAGTCCCAGTGATGCTCCCTAATTTTTTGGAGCGTATCAGATTTCAGCTGCATGCCAGCTCAAAAATATACTTACACCAGCACTGGCCAACACCTCATATAACTCGATCGTGACATGCAGAACCGATTGGTTTGGCAAGGGCAATACAATGCACCAGTGGCTAGCGCTGGGAGAAACCTGCGCTCGGGAACCCTCCGAGGCTCGTGCGCGTTCAGCTGACAGAACAAGAGCTTTTTTTCCCCTTGCGAAGCGCAGCTCTTGATCTGAGCCTGCCAAAGTCCCTCAGACGGGAACGCGGGTAACGGACTTACTGGGCTGGCAAGCGGGGCGCTGCTTCACCACGCCGCAAGCACACCGGCCCGGCTGGGACCTTGAAGACATACGGGGAACATGAAACGCAGGGGGAAAGGTCAGAGCAGCAACACGGTAAGGCGCTCCTCAGTAGAGGCAGACTGCTGCGTGGGAAACGCCGGGGCCGCCAGGCCGCGGTTCACCTGCCCCCTCTGCTTGCAGGTGCCTGGACGCCGCGGCAGGAGGGCTTGCGGGGCCAGGCCCCCGCGGCGTCCCACCGCGCCACGAGGACTGGCCCTTATTTAAGGCAAATACTGCAGGGGGAGCGGAGGGAAGCCACCGTTTTTTGTGGGGGGCGCACAAAGTTTCCTGGCACGGAGATAAGTGGGTTTTTACCGTCATTTCAGCTAAGCACTGATATTCTGGGTACTGCTGCTCAAGCCTGGCAGGGCCTGAGCTGTGTCCCCTCCCCCCTACCGCCACCTTCCCCAGGGATCTGGCTGCCGGGGCTCAGGGCCGACCCCGAAACAGTGCAGCCAGGGCTGCCCCCATCCCTTTCCCCATCCCGGGGGCCGCTCGCCCGCCGGGCCTGGCCCCAGCCGCCTCGTGCCCGGCCTGTGCCCGGCCCCGCGGCTCCTGTGGCCCCAGCGCTGCAGGAAACTGGATATATTCCTACCTCGGTTGGCTCCGGTGGCTTAGTCACACGTGGAGCCGTGCCTGCGTGAAAACCTTTTTCTCTCGACTCTGTTCAACCCTCCTGCCTCTCCACGGCGCGCTCCTCCCACCCTTGCCTGCGAGGGATGAGGAAGCGGAGCGACCGATCTGATCCTCTAGGCGACCCGCTGCTCGCAACGGCTTCGCGCTGCAAGCTTTTGGGTAAGCAACCKCATTTGGTTTTCCTCCAGCTTAGACTTCTTCCATGTGCTTTATCATTCGCAGTTATTCTCCAGAAACTTGATAAACCTGAAATAACAGCTTTCAGGCTTAATGTGTGGTTTGGCACCTACCGTTCCAGGAGAAACCACTGTAAACAGATATATACCGTGAAGAAAGATGTTACTATTTTGTTACACTGAAGATTAGCAACAATTCATCGTTCTCACTTCTCCAAGGCTGACTTTCTCCTCCTTTTCTCTTTTTTTTGGGGGTAATAAAAACTACATTCAGTTTAAAATAAGCTATCGAAAACCATAATGCTGCCGTAATGAGTCAAATTTCCCTTTCCCTGGGAATTCTTTGCAAGTTTGAGCTGTCATTTTGCTATATCACACAGGTCGAAGCATCTTCAAGGCTGCCGTAAACTGCACGGTAAAAATGACAACATGAAGGCTAAAATGTACCAAACATTTGCCATGTCAACATGTCCCCAGTGAAAATCCCTTCCACTTCATGAGCTGGACAAGCTGTATGCTTCATTAAATCACAGACAGCACGCTCATTAAAGATCAATGGCATCTTCCAAATGCGTTTTGTTTTTCTTTAGTCCTAACATATGGTCATAATAATGTATCTAACAGTAAGCTTGGGCACTGTTTTTTAATGAAAAATAATGTTCAAACTGGCCCGTGTAATTTCCTTTTATGTTTCTGACCTTGTTGTGAAATGAATCCCCATCGTTCCCAAGCATTCGCTGGCCAGGTTCTCAGTTCTCTTGCCAAGAAAGGCAGATGTCAGGTTTGTAACTCACAATGTCTCTATTTAAATCATACTCCTTCATACAAAGCTGATATTAATTTTCCCTTCCTATACACACACCTACTCCCAAAGAAGATGGACATCCAAAATGTTACCTATAAGCTCTTGCTAGCAATAGCAACACACATATTCCTCACAGACGTGCAACATGCGTCTTTCTAGCACGAGAAATGTCATTTTGGAGACGTATTACATCAGCCTGTTTTACCGTCTGTGTTGTAGCTCTGCAAGTCCAGAAATGCTCACAGGGAAGAGTGATCAAAGGTCGGGCAACTATAGTGACATATTTTCATTTCTGAATGGAAAAAGCGTCCCAGCACGTTTGCTGCTGAGGCACTCCAAAGGCAAACTTCGTACGCTGGGGAAACCTTTCAAATATATCAGACTTAAAGCACTAACTCTCAGCTCACATTTTCTCTTTTGTTCCCATCATCCTGCTAATTATACACACAGGCAGTGTCAATCCCTTTTCCCACTCATTTTCTTTTCCAGCATCCACTTGATGCTGAATGCTAACATGTGCACAGTCAAAATAAGAGTTATACAGCCTCAAGAAATAAAGTTAAATGTTTTAAGATATATCTAGTGTCTGTACACAATCCTGTGGTTCAGGGGTGAGTTGTAGCAGTCACTTGCCTCCAAATCTCTTCAGGGACATATCCAAGTGGTACCTTTACAGGCATTCCTCTTAGGGGAGAATCACACCCATTTTCAGCTGGACTGCCAGACTAACCAGCCTGCTCAGTTATCTGGCTTCTCATCAGTCTCTATGCACAATTTAACATTTTATTGAAAAATCAGTGAAATTTTAAATAAGCATCTCCCCTTGTGGAGACTCTGGATTCAAGAAGAGAACATCAACTAGGACATGTTTTTTATTCCACATTAGCCTACTTGAACATCGCTTTTTCTCGAACTATGCACTGGGTTCATAAAGACTTGCTCTTCAGAGCCTTAACTGTGACCATGGCTTTAACCAAACCCCCACCAACCCCCACCTTCACCACAGTGGCTAACAGTGCTCATGTTCCTCTGGTTTTGCTCAATAAACAGAGCTCCTAGGTTTCTGATTTCCCAAACTCCAACCCTAATCCAGCTCCATCATTATTTCTAACATTTCAGCAACCCTCAGCCTTCGTTGAAAAAGGAAACTAAGACACTCATTCCTCTAACACAAGGACTCTTTGGATAGTCCTACAGTAAAAAGAGCACTTTGGTCCTCAATTTCACATGCTCTGAGACTAACCATAATTCTGCGTTTAACCATAGCCCATTGGCCACACTTCTGCACCAAAACGAACATGAAGCAAGTTACCCATTCTGTTTTCATATCCATCTTCATCCTACCCAGCTATAGAACAAACTGTTTTAAGCTTTTTCTTCCCGCAACCCTAACTCAAGCATAACAAAACGGCAATGATCCAGTCTTCCACCAGGATGAAGAGAGTTGCTTATGTCAATGTTGTTATTCCCTGAGACCCCCAAATCTGCAGTAAAGTGAGTATTTCAATCCTTTATTCCCCAAAACCTAATCCGACCTCCAGCTTTAACCAGTCAATACATCTAGCAGCAGGTAGTCCTGTAGGTCTTCCAGGATTACATAATAAGCAAGTCTTTAAGTTCTTCCTTTCAAAAACCCTTATATTAACCAGAATATTAACCACAGAACAATGGCTTGTACTTTTCTTAGACAGCAAAAGTGAAATTCAGCTATTGCACCTCCTCATACCAGTACTCATCCAAGATCTGGGGCACTGGCATGATAAAAAAAAAAAAAAAAAAAGAAAAAGACATACAGCGCTTCTCTTCCTGATTGCTAGAATCTTTCTCCTAACTCAAGCCCTAACTCCAGCTTTTATAAGAGATCCAGGAATCTTACCTTTACAAAACCACACGTTAAATAATTAACTGTTTTATCAGTAGTGCTCCATCTGGTACCAACAATCATTTTCGTTCTGCAAGCCTAGAGAAAACTAATGATAAGCAGAGGTCTTCTATAATTTCTTTCTCAAAAGAAAGAAATTTTCATTGTTTTAATATTTTAATTCTGGTCCAATGATGCATGTGAAACTCCGAATGAAAGCATCTTTCAGACACTAACCACTATCGTAATCCTGGTAGGTTTGCAAGACTCTGCAGTAAATAGACTTGTGCAGTATCTGAGTTCCCAAACTCAAATTCTGTCTCTAGGTTTAACTATAATTTAATGATCTATATCCTCAACAATATAAGTGTAAAATAAATCAGCTGTCCTTTGCAGAAGGGCATATGTTTGTCCTGTCGATCTTTTAAATATACAGATGACAGGTACAATGTGCAAAAAGTTGAGAGGTATCTCCATCATTCTTCATCCAAAGAGATTTCTAAGAGCCCTTTCATACCTAGATGTCCATAAAAACAAAAATTAAAAGAAAGTATAAAAACAGATTTGGCCTGCTCCAGACTTCCACATAATTTTGATTAGTTAAATTATTCTTCTTTTGTTTCTGATTTTTTCCCTAGAAGCTATATTTAGATTTAACTTTTTTATTTCATGTTATTAATATTCAGAAGTGTAAATCAAGCTTGTATCACAGTCAAATGAATTAATGCTAATTTCAAGAACAGGAAGAAAAATGTTCTGTTCAGTTTTGATACTGCATTTTGATACATCATTTAATTCCAAGCTTACATGTCACAACAGTACAAAACAGACAGGCCATCTTTAATCACTTTATGTTTTTATGATGATGTAATATTTGAGTAGAAAATATTTCAACAGTATGTTTATCTCCAAACAGACTGTTTGGACAGTCTGGAGTTCACATAAGGAACCTAACTGTGATATTTTGCTCAGTTTTCAGTTTTGTTAGAAAAATGTTTCTCTCTTCTATCTAATAGTGTCTTACAAAGCTGCCACTTCTATGTGCCTTTTTAGCAGCATCGCCAATAGTTCGCAAAGTACTTCTGAACTGGGGGGCTGGAAGGCACTATGCGTATTTGTTATTATTACATTTAATGGAATTTATTCTTGACAAGGGTTCTTAATATCTTATTTTTCTGCTTTCCTCCAATTTGTACTCCCTTCGCAAGTCCTTCAGCTGTCTAGAGGGTTTTCTAAGTGTTAGCAGCAACTGTGTATTGTGACATTGCTTTACATTTTCCTACAGCTAATGCTCAGCTTCACTTGCTTTGTTGCTCTTAGAGTTTTGTTAGCTGTATTTAAAGATAACACTTGTTTCAGACCTTAGAGTGGTCTACCTGCTGAGTTAACAGTTATTATTACCTGCAAGGGGAAAATGTATTTTGAAAGAAATGAAAAACATGCATTAGTGGAGAAGCTTTTATATCAGCAATTAAATAACTTATATGAATTACAGTGACTGATTTGCAACTAAACTAAAATGTCACTGAAAAATTGCACTTATGAGAGCAGCACTGTGGCAGAATTACTTGGCTTGTTCTAAATTCTCTTAGGAATGAACTATACTGTAGCAACCTAATGTTCACATAGCTCATTATATAAGCAGAGTTGAAAAGACCTATTTTTTCTTCCTTTTTCATATTCATTTAACAAAAGAACTATTTTGCAAATGTAAATGAGGATTAGCATTTGTTTATGAACCTTGGGATCAGATCTTGGTGAAGCCAACCAATTCTCAGGATAGGCAAGAGGAAACAATTGATAAAAAGCTGAAGAAGGCTCCATCAGAAGTGAGGACTTTGTCAATCTCAGAGACATAAGTTTGTAAAAACAGTTTCTTTCAGTAGTTTGCAAGAAATACAAGTACTAGTACACACAGTACCACTGATGGTAGCTGGGTGTCAACAGGATTACTGGTACACACAAGATATCCAGCACTGACTCCATGCCACTGGTATAGATATATACCTGCATCCAGTGCAACTTTTCAGCCATAATTACATCGACTTCAGTGAAACTATTTAAATGGTTCAAGTTAAGCATGCATTCAATTGCTGTTGCTGTACTGGAGCCATAATTTGTGAACTGCTCTGTACCCTCCTAGGATTAAGGATACAGTGTAATTGTAAAATATACTGTACTAATATCTGTGGTAAAAAGTACTTTTGTATTATTTGCATGTTGCGCAAATAGCATACGTATAATTTTGCTGCAATCAGTGGAAATCACAGATTTCCATATCACATGCTAAATGCTGAGGTTGATTACCATTACATTTAATTTATACTAATCAGTGTGAGCCAAGTGGGGCTTTAATATGACATGGAGTTTTACAGCAATTTTTTTTTTTTTAAAGGCAAATGTATACAGGGCCAGAAATGGGTGTACACACACAACACACTCAATAGGGGATTAGAAATACATAATGTGTATTTAAAAACCTTTTGAATGTTGTTATTTAAAAAGATTTCAATAGAAAGCTTTGTCTTTCCTCTTGTTGATTTCTCCTAAGTGATGGCAAAAGAATTCGCAGCATTCAGTAACCTTTTTAACCCCATGTATTGCTAAAGGTGCCTACAAATAGTTTCTTATCTTTCTCAAATGGTAACAACCCCCCCTTTCTATAATAGAGAAAATTATACATTAAAATCAGATCACTACGTGTCAGCATATGATAAGTATGTATGTAACCTCAATACAGATTGCTTTATTTTATATACTGACAGTCCTAAGGCTATATGTGCCTTGTATTGTAGTTGCACGGACACAGGAGGAAAAAAGAAAATAGAGTGAAATAAAAATGATTTCCTTTCATATCAGCACATGACTTCTGGTCTTTCAAGTGGTGCAGCTGAAAGAAAGGAAATTTCAATTTTCATGACAACACCAAAGCTCTGATTTTCAAAATACCATCAAACAGCTGACATCTCTCACACAACCAAGGTGACCCTAGAAGTAATTGCCTAGAACACAGAATAAATCAACACTGCCTTTTTTATTTTATAATCTCTTTGGGGTTTTTTATTTTAGGGGTGAGGGGGTTGGCACTGGCTGTATAAGGAGGACAACGAAACAATTGGTCTGTACAACCTTCTATGCTATCTCCTCCTTCCACCTGAAAACAAACAGGCTGTTTTTCTTTTTTGTACTTTCTCACAAAATGCACTAGTAGTCACAAAGCCACATCTTATGAGAACTAATGGGATCTGTGTCTGTTACATAATACATTTAGATTATCCTTTTTATTGCACTGACTCCTGTTTATCACAAGAGCTTCACAGGAAAGAAGTAGTAGTTCCTATTCTTTCCCACAAGCTTAAAATCTGCTCCCATATAAAATAAGAAGTTGAAGTCAACTGAGTTAAAGCAGTTCTGAGGTCACATCTATTAAACATCAATTCTGAAACTCTAACAGTGTAAGAAGCCAGAGGGTACCAGTGGGGTAGGAGCACAGACCAGAGTTGGAAGGCCAAGTAAAAATAACAAGATTATAGGATGGATTAAAAAAGTCACGGATGCTTACAAGGCTCCTAAGATTATGGAGCCTATTTCAGGCATACAACGCAACATGGAAACCAAATCAATGGGTAACCTGTGGAAGAAGCAAAGCAAGGAAGTGACATAGCATGTACAGCTGACAAAATATAAAATGCATTGGATGCATGGGAAAAATAAAAGGTTGCACACTTAAGACATAAATGGTGAGGATGACAGTTCTGAAGTCAGGGGTAGGAATTCAAAGGAAAATATAGAATCTTCTGGTCAGAACTTGACAATATGTACAGGGATCATGAAAAATTGTATACATTCATACTTTTCCACTAAAGTCAAAATGACTATTTACTTTCTTCACACTGACTTGCAGAAAATGTGTGAGGCTAAAGACATATGAGGTAAGGAATATCTAATTATCTCTCTAAAATTGAACTATGACAAAATTCTGAATTTAGATCCAGGGCTCTGGATTAATTCTAACTTTCAAATGATTACTTCTTGAAATACTCATCTAATTTAATACTAACAATAGATGAATTAAAAAATAAAAGAGAGGAGAATGTTAGTAAAAAACATTATTCAAATTCTACCAGAAACTGTTTTACTTTGACAATTTACGGAAAAAAAAAGAAAGAAAGAAAAAAGCACGTGAATAGCCTATCTGAATATTTCAAATACTTGAATAATCTAAGAAAGGAATTACAATGTCACATGAAAAAAATTAGGCAGGATATTCTTTGAGATTTATTTTTTTTAATCAAGATTCCAATCCTAATCTTATCTGAACCAGTTCACACTATCCTGATTCAGAGATGAAAAATGGTTTCAAAGAAAAGGATGACTGGGAGAGCAAAGAGCAAACTCTCATCAATCCACAAATACTTCCTTCAAGAGGGAACTCAGAAGGTAAAGACAGAAACAGAAGGGAAGGTATAACGAAGATCAGAAAGCTAAGAAACACCTTTCGAAGGGAGATTTGCTTCATTAAATAACATAATGCTCAAATTCATCAATCTCTTTTTCAAGTGCCAAAATACTACAGTTCATCACAACTTTCACACTCCGTCACATCAGCTTTTGATGAGGATTCCCAAGTCCTAACAGGCTCCAGAAGACATTTCAGAAGTAAAATTTTCCATAAGGAAATACTTTATCCCAGTAAATGAAGAGCAAGCCAGAGAGGCTGTAGTAACGGAGACAAGAAAAGTACAGCCAGCAGCAAAATACTAAGCATGTACTTTAATGTGTTGTCCCAAAATTACACATTTCAGGAAAACGAACTATGAAGACAAAAGGTGCCTACATTTTTAATCCCTTCCCCTGTCCAGGTTACCTGAAAGCTAAGGCGACTCTGAATGTCAGAAGGCATCGTGTCGTGCCACATGGTTACTCCTGACAGGCTGGCTGATATTAATTTCTGCTTAATGTTAATAGCTGCATGGGTAAGGAAATGTCAGGTCAGGTCTGCAGGTCCATATATTAACTACACTAGAGCACACAATTTTGAGAGTTTCTATGTGAAATCTCTATTTGATTGTTGCTTAGAAAGACATTGATTTCTTTATGATAATTCAGTGTCTGCCATCACAGAGCACAAGTGGAGGAGCATAAAACAGGGCCAATATGCAATCAAAAGTTAGGTCCATTATTTTGAGGTTTCAATTTATATGCAGGAATGAAGAACAGCTGTACCGCCATACTCTTTTTAATGGCAGTATACCACATACAGCTATCTTATCACAAAATAATAGTATCAAAACATATTTATGATTCTATAAAAGTATTTATTAGGAAGGGTAGATTTTTGTATAAAATCCTTTACATTTATCAAATTTAAAATGATAGCATAACACTGTCAAAAGTTGCACTTTATCACATAACCAACACTGTTATACCAACCACAAATGAAGATCAGCTATTTCATCAGAGCACTGTTGTTACATTACGTTGCCACAGAAGTTGTTTTCTTATATGTCTTTTTCATCTTTTTATTACTGCTAGAAATTATAGACAAAATTATCTTCCTGAAACCCCTTACAAGAGACTGACTTATAATCACACAGAGAGAACAGAATTTTGGAGTTCAGGTGCACTGAGCATGCCTGAAATCAAAATTCTGCCTGTATTTTCTGCAGCTTTTCATAAGACTCTAACCAAATTTTCTCAGACCTCTTCTTCAAAGAAGATCGAGAGGAAAAGGGCAAGGAAGGGAAGTGGTTTTGCCACGATAGCCTGAAAGAGGACTCTCGGCATGCTTGCATTTCAGATGGCTATCATATTCAGCATCTCAGAATTCAAGCACCAAACCCCACTCCTATTGCAACAAAAGAAAGAAAATGAGGATCTCTGATCTAGTACTACCCAGTGGAAATCATGCATATCAAGAAGAAACACAGGCTATCTTCTCAAGGATAGAGAAAGAAGTAGCTTTCCTGTTAAAACTAATTCAGTCTCAACTGAGACCAACATCAGTACTGGTTAGTTCTATTTTTTGTCTGTTTGTATATGGTTTACCTATTTTGAAGACAAATGTAAAATAAAAGCTAGAAGTAAGGTGTTTATATTAATAATAATGTTCCTTGTTGCTGACATCAAGGCACAGAATTTAAAAATAAATATCTTCTGGTTTACCTACCTTGATTGTATTTCAAACTCCAAGAATATTAACAACAGGAACAAACAATGCATGAGCACTGGAGGAGCTACAAGTATGATCTCTACTCAAAATTATTATCTCAGGTAACAGTCTTGAAAATTATCGTGTCTGGAAAGACTCAGGAATAAGCAAAGCCAGAACTTATCCAGTTGTTTGGATAATGAATTAACACATATAAACTGTATTAGCAGTTCCACACAACATTCTATTTTGGTGTATTCCCTTCCCTTCCATTATTTTGTTATTGCGTTGTTTTCTTCTTAAAAATGTGTTTCACAATTCATTGTATTTAACCAATATAAAATTCAACTTGCTGTCCTGATACTGAATATAGACCTTCTCATTACTACACTGCCGAGTTGTAAGATCATATCACTTTTCATGCTGAGTTACAACATTTAAAAATAAAACTAAATTTTTGCTTTGAAATTTAACATCCAAATTACAGAGAGGATATCAGTCACAAACAGAAGAAGCAGCTAAATGAAAGTAGATTGTAACGGTTATTAAGATTACAAAATTCACATTTGGAACAGAGTGAATCTTACACATTTGGATTATTTTGATCTTTACCGACTCTTGGTATGTAATACCAGGCACCAGCAGTCGGGTTCTGGACCAACAGAGACGGAATTAGGGCAGAAGGAGGTCTAGGAAGGGAATGCAGGAAAGACAGTCCTGTTTCTAACATAGCCAGATGTATGCTCACTCAGAACGAGCAAAAAACGCTAGTCTATGAACTGAGGAATAGGAGAGGGCCCAGCACAAGGGACAGTAAGGCCAGAAGAGCATGAGAGGATTAAGCAAGACAGAGCGAGGAAAAATGTGACGGTGTGGTAGAAATCTGTCCAGAGCTTTCCCATGATTCTGAGAAGCTGAAACTTACTCAGAAAGAGAGATTTAGGAAGGGCAGTAATGAAGCTCCTCAATACTATCAGAGAATCAGAGAGGGAATATTATTCTAATATGTTGGTATTGCAGAGGGAAAGTCAGGAGCATGGCATCTTGAGAACAAGGGCTTCTTTGTGGTTATTCAGATCTGGCATTTGAGATAACTGGGCTTACGATCAAATGCTTTTCGAGTCCGACAACCAAATCATGGACTCAGTAGGAGACCAGAGTCAAGAAGATCACCCATGGCTTGTCCAGATTATATAGAAAAATGTAGGCCAAAATTCCCACTGAAATTGGCTCTGTGCATGGAAGTGGGGGACATTAATGAGAATACAGCAGATATATGGAACAGAGCCTGTTCCAAACAGATGACAAATGCAGTTTGGCTAGCTGTTAGCCACCCAAATCCCATTCAAGAGATCTCCAGAAATCCAGCACAAAATAGTCAATGATGGCTTGCTGAGTTAGATATTCTCCTGTTTCCAGTGGTTCAGCACCACTGTAAAAATCTAATATTTCTTGGCACATTCTTATTGCATTAAACACTACAGGCAAGGAAAAAGAAGAGAAAAAAACCTGGCTCCCAACCAAATCCTATTACTTGGAAGCGTAAATTTACATGCTGAGCATGTTTTTTCTTTCTTATCTCCATTTTCTCATTTTGCAGCACTAAAAGTAGCTTCAGGGTGCTATAATATTTAATTCCATTGAGAACCTTCAACGCTTATATCTAGCTTTGTAAACTTAATTAAAAAAATTAAACAGAAATATGGCAAATACCATTGCTAGCACTTCAACATCTAGTAAAATCACGAATAGAAAACACATGAATTCATAAATCATCCCCTTTAGTTTTTGATGCTAATAGTTATCAATGATAAATGATTGACACCCCCTGTATTTTAATAATGTGTCTTACAATTAACCCTGACAAAAGACAACATGCATGCATAGGTAAGAATCAAGTCATACAGCAGACCAATGAGGATGCAATTAATACAGCAAACTACTTTCATTTTTTTGGCATAAGAGATTTTGAAGAACCCATAAGCAGTATGAGATGCAGGGGAACCCACAAAATTTTTTCCAGATGTAAAAAGGAAGTTTATCCTCAGAGAATTTTCTTGCTCTGTTCTAGGCCACACCAGGGAATCCTTCCAATGAACTTAAAATTCTTAGAATCAGAAGCACATATAGCTGGGAACCACGCAGTTGGGAAAGTTGCTGGGAATAACTTTAAATAATGTACTTGATGCCTAATTACTGGTCTTAGTTACTGAAAAAATGGACTTGTTCTGTGTTTATGCTGAAATGACAGAAATAAAAAATGACTCAGAGTGCACTCTTTTAAAGGGAAGTGTGACATTATATATGTAATACACACACACACACACACACACACATATATATACACATATACCAATTATGTCAGCAGTTCTCAAAATACTTAACTGCACAACAGTTTCACCTTCTTCAATATAAGTTTAGAATTTGCATTGGCCTTTCTACAAGCCTATACATGTTTTTTTTTTTAAAGTGTATCACACCTTTGTGTCCCAAAATGTGACATTAGCTTTAAAATTCTCCTTTTTCAACAAGTTTTATGGGCTTGAGTGACTTTCAGTTTACCAACCTTTTTTTTCCTTTGACTTCCAGATGCAACAAAAGCATTCACACTTTTCTTTACAAAAGTGGGCAGAAACTATTTGCAACAACGCAGGTGGAAGAATTTCACCCACCTTGGTCTGAAAGTTATCACTCAGGAAAAACATCTGGTCCATTTACAAAGAAAATTCTATCCTATTGCACCCGCCTCCTCTGCTGTGCCATTGAAGAATTGTCCCAATATCAGTCATCCTGTATCTCTTAGGGTTTCCTCAGCTCCTGAATATATTGACTGAACAAATTTCCCCACAAATAAGAGACTTAAAACAGAGGACATCGGAGGCCATATTGATTGAAGTCAACAAATACCGCACGTAATGCATTTCTCTCCGGAGTCAACAGGAAGGCTACTGTTTTGAACTTTGTCTTGGCCTTAAAAGTAATATATGTCATTTGGTTTCTCACTCAGTCTTTATTTTCTTAATTGAAGTAGGGAAAAGCAAATTGTAATCATATTCGAAGAATTAAATCAGTATGTGGCTTCAATATTGACAGCATTAGAAGGAAGCTTGCTAGTCAGTTCTGGTTCAAAAAAGCTGAAATCATAGCATATTTCTTCTCCATCAGCTGGGGGATGGAAGGGGTCACTTTCTCAAATATATTCAGGAAAACAGCACATACTTCTGTTAAAACATTTTTTTAAGACTCTGATTATAGTTAATAGTGCCTATTGAATTTGTAGATCAGTTCAGACTAAAGACTTTGTTACAGAAATGTTTTCACAGTAGCTAAGTAAACCTTGGTTTGGAGCCTTTATCGAATGTTTTCTGAATTTTAAAATATTTAACTGTGATTTTTTTATCTTCCCAGTTTTGAGAACATATTAGATCAATTTTCCTATGATTGAGGGTACAAACATCAGCTTAGAAAACAGGTGAACAAACTTATTCAGCAGCTTGCAACCAAAACATTTGGAATAAGACAAAAATAAAGTTTGATAAAGTACAAACATGTACATGTTTGCAAAGGTGGTCTCCTACCCAACTTCGAAAAAAAGCCTCCTCCAGCATTTTACATAGAAATGGAAGGCTGAAAGGATATTATGAATATGAAAGAAAATATATGCTCAGACAATTTCACTGACTTTTAATTAATTACGATTTACTGTAACTAATTGCTTTTTCATAAGGCAAGACAGCCTCACTATAGACAATGCTAATGCTTACCAGAAAAATTATTTTACCTGTAAACCAGAGTATATAATATGCTCAGAGCAAAGATGTATAAGCATCCATATATGGCACAGAAAAAGCTTCAAATGTTAAGGTTCAGATGTCTCAAGAAGTGCATTTAAGAAAGAACTAACAATTTAAACGTCATCAATTTCAAGTTTTCATCACAGACCTTGAACTCCTCCCTAATTTAGCTACCTAAAGGTTGTATGCAACACAACTCATATTAAATAACATTTACCTTTAATGTCAAATCATGTAAGATTTTGTAGTTTTAAATGGGGTTCATTTTTCAAGTATGAATGTCAAAGCAAAACTCAGAGGGCTTGAAAGAATCAATCCAATAAATGAATACAGTTTAAATATTAACCTTAAGAAATGAAAAAAGATGAAATCTGAGCAACATTTGTAACAGTATGTACAATTTTAATAACTTGTATCATTTATGAATTCTTTTCCTTTTCCCACTATATAGCAAAGCAACAGTAAGAATAAAGCAAACACATCTGTATTTGGAAGCATGGACATTCTCTCATAATAGACTTTATATATCTCATAAACCGTTTCTTCCAAATCACGGCTGCAATTTTTCTCATTAAACCCAAGAGCACAGCAGTCTTCAACATAACATAGAAACTGGTAATAACTGGGACTGAAATGCCACCACTGCTGACAACTTTGGGCATGAGCAGATGCTTGTAGATACGGCTCTAAGACACTTCTTCTTCTTTCTCTCTAATAAGAGCAATGATATTCTTGATACCAAACAAATGTGAACAGTAATCTGATCTGTTTTTTCTAAAGGTGTAATTTTTGAAAAAAGAACAGACTCAAGTACACTCGAAAAGTCTTCCCCCAAAGTAGCAGGTAAATAAGCAACCTTTCTGCCTTCCAAGTATGTTACAGTTGGGACAAAAGAGGCTCAATAAAAATGACCTGAAGTCATTTATCCCTTTAAGCACATTGCTTTCCTTTACCAGGAAGGAAATGAACAATCAAGAGTGAGGCCAAAAAAAAAACAAAAACAAAGGAATTTATTAAGACATATATTTGCTGAAGGGTTGAGATCACTTGCTTAGGATGCCAATTTTGCAAGAAACCTTCCAACTCATGTGACATGACAGAAAATTCCCACAACCATGGACTCTATGAGCAGGGGCTGAGCTAGCAGATGAAGATCTAACTATGCAAGTCACAGGAATATGAAAGCTGTAGAAAACTAATTATCAGGCAGCCACCAGCCCATCTAGAGAATCTCATGGGTGGTACTTTAATCCTGGAAAAAACAGAATCAGAGCAGCAAGACATCGACTATTTCTGTAGCGCAGTTTCCTCCTTGTGCTCTGCTACCATGCTAAGCTGCACAGAGCGCAGGCCAAAGTGCGTTTAAACTCCAAATTCCTCCGAGCTTTCAACCCCATTTACAGGGCCCCAGGAGCCCAGGCCTCCTAACCGAGCTGCGCCCGGGGGAAACGCTCTCTTCCATTTGCAAGCTCAGCACTCGCTGATTAACTGAATAGGGGGAAAGCGCACCCAGAGTGAGCTTGCTGCTCCTCTGAGATATATTTTAACTATGTCTTGAGCGGTCCTGCTATTTTGTGCTGGAATCTTTACCGCATCTTTGTTGCCTTAAAACAGCCCTCTCCCATAAATTTACAAGAAGGAATGAGAAGAGGTGCAGAAAAGTACGAGCAAAGATCAACTAAAGTAAGTGAAACTTTCACGCCTTTCATCATTTTTTCGGACATGTGTCTTCCTCTTACCGACCCCCCTTCCTCTACCTTGACTTTTCCTAAACAACCAAGGCTTGAGGACGATATTAGATGGAGAGCAGCTAATGGAATGAGAATAGCTATTTTAGCTTTCTTGATTTCCAGAAATAAGATACCCTGGAGATGAACTCCTAAATACATACTTAGCTACCAAAATAATAGGTCTGATTTTTAAGTGCGGAGTGCCTCAATCACGAGCTGCTAACTGTTCAACTCTTTTCAAGATCAGTCCACTTATTTAAATAACCATCTTTTAAAATCCAGACTAACTATGCAGGATATTTATTTGTTTATCGTCATTCAGATATCTAAACTCCTCAGAAATACCCCACAGGCTAAATGTCACGTCCATACATGCTTATTGACCAACAGGTCCCCCAGGTTTCCAGGTTCCTGTTCACCCAAGGGGTCCAAATGGGAGAAGAAGGAAAAGCTGTGACAATGTCCCAGATTTCTTTTTCATGGAAACAGGCAGTTATGGGAATAGAGAGCTTCCAGTGGGCCTGGGTTTTACCTTGAAATGGAGAAGAAACATATCCAAGATCTGAAGACTAGGAAAACCCTCTTGGGTTCGGCATTACAGGCACAGCCAGAGAGGGAAAGGATACACTTCAAAGCTAATTAAAGTCATCAGAGACACTTTGAAGACCATACCTAAAAGGTATTTAGCAAGATAGCAAGATTTCAAAAACGATTAATGAGTCAGTCAACTCACTGAATTCCCCAGTTGTTTAGTGTTTGTTTTTAAACAGGAAGACAACATTTTCTATGGAAAATGAACTTCTCCAGGATAGTATGCTTTAACTAAAATGTATTTTTCCATTTAATATAATCTATCCCTTATTGCATGCTTTCTATAGTAAATTCCTAATTGAGGCAATCATATTACCAGTTATAGGGATTTTAGAAGGAATTAGATAAACTAATATAGCTTCACTGCTGAGTGTACCTTTGGTAAATATCATTCCTAATATCTGCTTTGTGAGCTGAAAATAAGCATCACTGATGCATACGCTGTCATTTTTTTTTATAGATTCCATGCATGGATGGGGGACAAAAAGATGAAGTATAAGAAACCATTGTTCCTAAAGCTGTATTGAGTGTCTTTAGCTAGTCTGTGACTCTTTTGTAAATATTCTACTACAGACAAAGAAGTTGAACTGGCTGATGTAATGGATTAATTTGCTTCAGCAACTGTGTGGTTCCAGACACAATCCACCTAAAACATAATTAAAATACATTTGGTAGATTTGAAGCTAAGCTTTTTGAGAACAACAGATTACATTAGAAAGATTTTAATGAGGGCAGGGCTGATTAAATCCTTGCTTCTGCTTTTGGACAGGAATTAGGGAATCCTCTGAATGAGGTTAGCATACCATTTACCAACTAGAGGTAGAAGGAAGATAAGAAAAAAGGCAGGACTAAAATAATCATGGGGTCTTTTGAGTTTTTAGGTTCCAGTTCCAGTAGCATTAACTTTTACTCACTTCATTAGAAGAAAAACACACAGCTTATATGCTTTTCTTTGGAGCATCACTGTCACCTGAGCGCTATTCTGTATATATTCTTTCTGTATCACTTGCACAAAATACTGCTGTTTTCCTGTTATGTCAGGTATGTTTCAGCATGCATCCTCCACAGCTGTACTAAATGCTAAGTACTCCGTGAAATAAAAACTGTTTGGGTAGAAATGTGCCACACTTGTGAAGTAATTTACATGAATTAGAATTTGCATTAGCAATGTTAAATACCCTGTGATTCCTCTAGATGAAATGTGAAATTTTGAGTCTTCTGTGGGATGACAGAGTGCTTTTATAATTTTCAAAACTTAATTAAGAAGATAGAGGTAAGATCCTCCCCAGAACCTGAATGTTGTGGGTTCAATTCCCAGCCTTGTCACACAATTTCTGCTTCTTTCACTTTAGGCAAGTCACAGATAATTTCTCTACTGTCTTCAGTAGGTTTGGGAATGCAGCAATACTCAATATTTATTCCTTGCCTGAAAACTGGAGATAATTTTTTACCACCATGCTGCATGGATGCATTCATTAGCATTTGGGAAATGTCCAGATGCTTCGGTGACAGAGATCATATTAATAATCTTAATGTTAATGAACTAACACCAAGAAATTTCAAAACAATCACCTGAATAAATGTCCAGATGTTCAAAAGTATTTACCACCTCAGGGTTCTTGTTATAGACATGTCACTTCCCCCCCAGTACTAGACCATACTCAGGCCATTGATTTTGGTGTCAAACTACAAATTCAGAAGGCTACATTCATTTTTTAAAGATCACTTCCTAAGCCATCTGCATTTCCACAAAGTACAGGTGCATTTTCTGGAACAGAAGATTTCTCTGGTACCTTCTTGTTTAAAAATCACAGGAAAAGTGTAGTCAGTTATAAGCAGTACACTAGTACTTTCTTTTTCTTATATGCATAGACCTTTTAAAATATTTATCTTTACAGATTCAGATGTACTTTAACAATGCTACCAGGTTACCACGTAATACATCTTCAGTGCCACACTGTAATATTTTGATTCCTTTTAGGATATTTGTATAGCAAGATGAACATTGCCCAATTTTCACTTTACCATTTAAACTTCCCCACTGTAATTGCACAGAATTCCTCAAAACTTGCAGCTACTGCAACATATTCAGCATAGGATCATAGGTGTGTAAATTATGATAGACTTACTACTTCTTAGCATCCAATATTGCAATCAGTTGCTATCTTATTTCAAAAAAAAACAAAAAAAACCCAACCTATTGTAGATCACTCAGGTAAATTGTCTAATGCTATGTACAAAAAGAACCTAATACTGTGTTCCTTTTTAAACATCTACGCCATGACATTATTGTAAATCACCACAATGATACACTTACTTTGCCTTTTAAAATTGAAGCAATCTTTCCAACAGGAAGATTCAGACAAACGTGGAGACAATAGCTCTTATGGCTGCTTGGAAGATGAAATGTTTATTATGGTGGTTAAAAAAGAAAAGGAAAAAAGAAAAAAAACTATTGAGTTTACCTGGAAGCAGATTATAACAGAGGGAATGTATCTTGGAATGTTAATCTGTTGTATCATTAAAATTAGGCATAACTAAAATGCCAAACACTCACATGCTGCAGAAAGACAAATAAGCTTATACGCAGACCCCAGTCCGAGCTAGGATCTTCAAACAATATTTTTCAGACTACTGTTAAAAACATCTTCCAATACTGTGAGCATACTCCTCCAGTACGGAAATTTAACTTCTAGCACCATTTACAAATGTGCCTCGAGGTGCTTTTTCAACAGTATAATTGAGAAAACGAAAAACAGATTACAAAAGTGAGGTATAACAAAGGTCTAGAGAAGCTGTTCCATAGAAAGGTGTTTACCTGCAACCATACCCACGTACTTAGTGACAGCAGTGAAGAAGCCAACCCAGAGTGGGGATTATGCACGCAAGATCAGCCTAAGTGAACCCAGCAGCATTCAGCAGCAGGCTAAAGAAAAGGGAGAAATTCAACGGCTAAAGCCTCAAAGCGGAGCGCCGTGGCGCGTGGCACAGCCGCATGGCTGGCCGGGTGGTATTTTTCAGCTAGGCACAAGTTTGCTCTGCGTGCGCTCACAGCTGACCCGATGAGTGAGACCGCTGTGAGCGTAGCCGGAGCCCGAGGAAATAATCTATTTGGAGACACAGCATATTTCAGCCTCGGGTTCAGGACAGTGCTAACCACATTCACGGCCTCTGGGTAGCCCAAAGCCACGGCTGAGGGGACTTGCATCTGTCCGCATGTGGCTGTGCTTGCACGGCTGCACATAAAGAGATGCAGGAGAAAGAACGGAGCAGAATGAGGGAGGGAAGCAAAGGTCGTCCTGGGGAAGGAGGAAGGCCAAGAGGAAAAGAACCGATTACCTAGAACTCCACCAGCACACCAGCATGCACATCTTTTATTTTTCTGCCATGTGTTTCAACATTTCTCCATCCAGTGGCCTAAGACCTTAAGATCTGCCTTATTTTCAGTCATGCCACACCATGCAGAATTATCTCTGTTGTTAAAAACTGCAAGAACAACTACTACAATGAGAATTTTCTAATGAAATATTAAAGGTTTTCTTTACTGTTTTATATTTTAAAATGTTGTATAATACTTCTAGTAGTAAAATTCCACAGCCTTGAAGACTTAAAACAATATCATATCATATAAGAGGATTCTTTCAATCCAAGTTGCTCTGAGAAATTCTGCTTATCCTCTTTCATTTAATTAGTCGTACAAATACTAAACTCTTTTATTTTACTTCTGGGGATCTCATGTTCAAGGGCTTACTAATGATATAGAAGTGTATTAAAATATAATAATAACAGGCAGGTTACTTTTGACTAGGACTAGCATGTCTTCCAGCAAAGCTAAGCCAGACAAATGCAAATTATTTAAAGGCTTAAATTAGTACATAAAGTATGATCCTCAAAATTTTGTCTTTTATTGACACAAGAGCAGTGTTTTCTCCTATATTCACTTCATTAGATTATTTAAGTTTCATAATTCCTTTCCTTTCTGTATTTTAATTATTTGACATCCAAACTTGCCTTTATTTCTGACAGCTCTTTATGAATGGCAGGATTCAGGCTGCGATTTATTTGCTCTCTTCTGCAAGAGTGGAAAATGAAAAACTTGTGCTTGGATGTCCCTGATCCAACGTGTCCTTCTGCAAAACAAATCAAGCCACAGTCTGACACTGGCCCTGGTCTTTCATAGCAACATGAACATTTTATATTGGTTTGCTCTGAGAGCCGCTACTTGATATTGCACACAACTATGACACCATTTTGTATCTGCAGGTTTTTCAATGTGGAAATGTAAAACAATATATAAGTTAAAACCCGAATGCCAGAAAAAATCTGGGACATATGCACAGTCCGGTGACATTACAAAAATAGCACTCGCTTTCTTCATTTTCCACTTCATTTTCATTATCTATTTTCCCCGTTGTTTTGTGTGTTTCTCTGCAAACATATGCTGTGCCATATACTTATTCCTATTCATTTCAAAGCTTTAATTGGTTTGAACTGCAGCGAGGCAGCACTCAAGGAGAAGGAATGAGCACTTCTCATTTTAGAAGCTTCCAAAGGTCTTTTGTTGCCCTATACAAGGGTCAAAATACAAGTCTGGTTAATGGGAGTCGGGCATATTTGGGGCATCCCAGAGAAGACAGAGCAACAGTTGCTTCTTTGCTCTTTACCTCAGGGACACTTTCATGTGTTCTCCAGCACAATTCCGGTGATTAGGTAAGCCCAGTCTACATAAAGGCAATAAAAAAAAACTAAAAAAAAACCCTTAGACAATTTCAATGACTACCAAGTATTACCGGTAATTTTAGTAAGCCATCTTTCAGCCCTGCTCAAGGCAAGAGATATGTCATTCAAAATACCTGACTATGGCCTACCTTGACTAGCACTCCCAGAGATACTAGCAGTATTTAACTAGACCAGTATTCAAACGATGGCTAACGTTGGCTAACAACTAGACAGCACTGCTGACAAGTGAAAAAAGGGACTGAAGTGGGACACCTCTCCGCTGGCAAACCCGATCTCTGCGAGAGAACGGGTTCCAAGCATTGCCTTTCTAGAAATTTTATGTAATGTTTCAAATTTATTTCCTTTAAAAGGAGAGAATTATGTTTTGCAATTTCTGCTAGTAATAGAACTAGAGAGATAAAGGAGAGCTATAAAGAACTGTTCACATAATTAAAGATTTTCATAAATAATCCTTCAGCTTGTTATTCAGCTGAACACTCTTACAAAGTTTGAAAGGGAATTATATCCCTTCCACTGAGCACTGTGGGAAGGTTCAAGAAAGCTGCACAGATTGTTATTCTCTATTCAACTTCAGAGGTATTCTGAATTGTTTCTTTCGAAGCCTGTTATATATCTATAAAACAACTTTTATATCTCACACATCATATAGGACTTTTTTCCTTGGAATTATTTGATGGAAAAATATTAGTCTTTGAGACAATTGCTATTCATGTGGAATTATTTTGACACTAGCAGTTTTTCAGTGTAAAGCCTCTTTGCTAATAAAAGAAGTTTAGCAGTTTGGGAGGACTCGATGAGCCCTACCACTTCCGCGATGCTCGAATCTCCTCTCCTCCATGCAAAAGCTAAAAGATTGCACAAGTCCCCATGCATGCATGGAGTTTTTCCTTGAATAAAGCAAAAAGAGCAAAGTCATACCACTAAGCAGTGGTCATCGCACACTCACCTGGGAAATCCCAAGCCCAGGGCCTGAACAGACTGATTTAAGCTGCACTTAAACCTGYGTCTCCCTCAACACAGGACAGTGTCCGAGCCACTAAGCTGCTCCAAGCATGGGCTTTCTCTCTGCCTGTCTTACTGGAATTATTACAAAGAATTAAACATTATTTAAAGTCACTCACCTATGGCACAGGATAGCAAGGTTCACACTCCAGCTCTAATCAGCAGTTAATTACTAATACAACACGGGACACTTAGAAGCAAGAGCAGCAAGATGGGAGTTGATGCTCAAGACCAGGGTTTGAATCTTGGCTTTTCATATCCCTGATTTACCCCCTCCTAAGTGTAGACCTAACTATTGTCCATTGGGCCTTTAATTTTGATAGGAAATCCTAGCATTGCCAGAACTGGCAGGAGTATTCCTACAGAGAGTTTTGGTTTGACAAACCTGTCTGTCAATTGATCTTAGAAGCAGAAGCAGCAATTTATTTTTCCACAACTTATTCCAAATGTCTGTGCTAATTTGAACTGCAAGAATTAGATCCTTTCTCGGCAGACAGCCTGACAAAAAGGAGAAATACCATCAGACTGACACAAACAACTGCCAGTGTAGCTAAATAATTTAAACAGAAAACAAATTGAACCAGGAAGGATCTCTAATCTCAGATGAACATGAAGCAAGTCCCATGCTCAGCTCATGCCGGCAATAAAGCAGGTCTAGCCTGGAGAGCATAGGAGGGGGCGAATGGCAGCTTGTTCAGCAGCCCACAAACAGATCTCACTAGAATCGACCCTGCATCTCATGGAGAGCAAAATATACAGATAAAAGAGCACATATATAGGGACAACATAAGCTTTTGGATGTAAGGTTTTGGAAACTGCATCCAGCCTACTAGAGAAACAGCCATTGGTCTATCTATAAAAACGTGCATTGGCACAAGAAAGAAAGTGCATTTCTGTGATTTTTATACATGCTTTTCCCTACTTTTTCACAAGACTGAATTGAAACTTAACATTCCTGTATTCTAAATACAGCTCAGTCCATTTCCTCCTCACTTCACTATCCATTCTTCACTCAATTCCAGCCATTAAAACTGATATGACGTAGACTTTCAACAATAATTTAGAAGGAAAAGAATTCATCACCATCACTTTTGCTGATAAACACCCATCTTATCTTAAAAAACACTATTTGCCTTCCTATCTGATACGTTAGCTTCCCAGTGCAGAGAGAAAATTATCTTTGAGTTGTACAGTGCATACAACTGACTCCTCAAGTACTGATTCCTAAACAAAGAAAAAATATTTACAACATTCAACTGTTTCTGCAGTTGAGTCCACTTCTTCCCACTGCATAATCTGCATGCACACATTTAAGCTCTTTTTGATATGAAAGGAATACGTTCTGTCACTTTAAAAATCTATCACTGGGAAAGGGGTAATGTAAAAATATGACAGGCAAGCAGTGCATTATGATGGAATAAGCAATACCCGGAGAACGTGCTACTCTGAATTTCACAGCACTTTGCTAGCATCAATTTTCAGGAGCTTATCTCTCACTCTATGTTAATCGAGAAGGCCTCTGACATCGACTCTGTGGAGCCTACTGATAATAACAATAATAAGAAGAAGGGTTTGGCATTAGGTCCCATGTTTGCTGTTGTATTTTTGTGACAGGTATCACACACACTACTTGCTGTAACAGTCAGGGTTAAATAGCTGAGAGATGCCACTTTCAACCTAGAACCATTCAGCCATAAAACCAATGCTGCTTAGCATGTTTTAAATAAATACTGAGGAATTAGGGAGCACGTGGCACGAGCATTAATCACATAAGCCTCCTAGCATGTATGCTGGCTATGTGAATCCAGGCAGGTGGCTGGGGCTGATGGCTGCCATCAGCTCCAGCCTCGATTTACTTGCAGGTCCTGATTTTCCAAAGCAGCGAATAATCGCATCCTGCCTGAAGCTGCAGGATCCGGCCTGGTTATCCTGCTTCCCAAGAAGGAGCTAGCCAGCTCGCTGCTCCAAACACACTGTTGCATGACGGCAGTGAGATGTGCAGAAGCCCGCCTCGACATGTAACATAAACACAGGCTGCAGGAGCTGTGCCCAGAGCCCCCGGGGTTATAGACAGGCATCTCTCGCTTTCTCTGTTTGGAGAAGGTGCAAAATACACAACCGACAGCTAAATCCCAATTTCAGCTTGTAACACATATTACATAGTAGGACTTCATTAATCTTTATTTTTTTGCAAGCCGCCTGTGCCGATGTTTGGCAACACCTCTTTTCTAGAGCACAGAAGCAACTACTGCAGACAACATGACATGCCAAAACCACATACATGTCCCTAAAACTTGACATGCAGCAACTGAACTAAACTATTTCTTCCCAAAGCAAAATTATCATGCCACCAAAAAAAGCATGCATTTATCTTTACTTTGAATATGATGTTAATGACACAGCCTAATTTTATTTCATTGAAAATCATGGCAAAGCATCAGTGCAACACAGATCAAATTTCCRTCAAGATTTAAAAGTCTTTTGAGATATTTTCTGACCCATTAGCCATTGTCTATCAAAATATAGGACTTGCTGCACACAGATTCATGCAGAAGGCAGAACTACAGCTGATTTATATTTTTATTACTCAACACTAGCAGAGTTTACAGCAGTTCAGAAAATGCCATCTCTAAAATGATTGAGGTCCAGATCATTTTATGTCATTAACATAGTATAACCAGAGCTCAGAGCTCTGGTGGTCTTATTTCTAATTAAATGGAAGCTGACATCCATTACTCCTGAAAATAAATAAATGAAGTCCTTGTATAAGGAATCTAATTCCACTTCCACCCGTAAACTCCACACTATTTGGTTTCTCACTTAAAATTACCAGCAAGATTTCTACAACAGGACTAGCTGTTCTTTCTTAAGAATAAAAAGTTTCCCCTTTTTCACAAATCCCCAACTTAGATGCTAGGACACTGCAAAAAGACTGTGCAGTGCGCGAGCTCATTTTGACAGCTGGTTTCTGCTAGCTACAGCAAATGCTGAAGGTAGGAGACTCTCAAAAGAAGAGAAACTAGTGAGAATGGGAAAAAAACTGGTCCTACAGGGAAATCCTTAGTCATTGTCAAACCTGGGAGGAAATTTAGAAATTTAACACCTTAGAATTTAAGGTGTTATTGCCAAATAACACCAAATAAAGCCAAAAGATTTCCTTACAGTTACATCACTCCAAGTGATGATCACTCCAAGGTTCATTTATGTTTCCTACTTCACGTCTCATTCTTCTAATCCCCACCCCCTCCTTTTTTTCAATCACACAGGGAGGAGAAGAGTGGAAAGAAAAAAAGAAACAAAGATGAAAACCTAGACAGGGCTGTCTTGCAAACTGGGTTTTAAGATGTGTGTGGAAGGGCAAGGAGAAGAAAGAACAGTGAGAACAGTGAAGGTTGTGGGGAATCAAGGAGTTGTCAGTATGAGTTTAAAATATCTCTTTTAAATGATAAAGCCCACAAATTTTCATATTCTTTACTGAACCTAGGACATTCTTGCTCTTTCCATCAATATCATTCTTCCAAATCCACCCTGTCTCTCCTTCAACATGATTTCACTCAAACCTTTCACTGTCTGGGAAATTTGGGTCAGGCTTTGCATCGCATTGCAAGTTTTAAAAATCACGTGGCTTTCTCAATCTACTGCCAAATCTCTAAAAGCACAGAAAAAAAAGAAATATATGAAACTGTAAATATGTTATTTTGCAGAGGCAATGAACCCCTTTTCAAATAGCAAGAAAATAAATATTATGTCATTATGAGCAACATTTTAAAAGTACTTTCAAAATGTTTCTTTTTTTTTTTCCTCCTTACTATTATTTCATCCCCAGAAAGGCCTATGTAGAGAATTATGATCTTTCTAAGGAAACTGTTATTTTCCAGCAGTATTAAGGTAACATCTGAATATGGCTCTTACAGCAAAAAGATTGCTTCTAGCTAACAGTAGAGCAGAGTCCTAACACTTGAACTGGGTCTCAAGGACTCAAGAAAAGGTGTATGTGTATGATCCTTTATTTTGATAAAACTAATTACTGCAACACACATTATAGAATCAAACAGCATGCAAACTCAGCAATCTGCAAATTTGGTCATACAAGTGTATTAAACCCAGGTGCTTACTAACAGGAAACAAGCCAAAAGCATATTCCACAAGAGTCTGTCTGCTTTTACCTTCTATAAGCTTCATGACGTTATCCTGTGACTGTTTACCTGCTACAACGCCTTAGATGTTTCGCTGGGGCTTTCCAAAATACCTACATGACACAGGAGCACAACTCCCATTGATTTTTTCAAAGAAATTGCTTCCAAATTACTTGCACACTTCTGAAAATCCAACTTGATATGCTTAACCCTGCATTCTGTTACAGTCAAATATATATTATGGCTTTTTGTTCCTTGGCAGCAGCAATATGTGCTGCCCATGATAACCAATGATTAAACAGAGTAGGGAGTGTGTCATGCCCCTGGCACCACCAGAATTAGATTTACGGGGACCGAGCCCTTGCCTCTGCTGCATCAGGAAGCTCTGGAGGGAAAGCGGGCAAATACAGAGCCTTTGCATTGCTACAGGCCCACGTACAAACCTCCTCAGCTCACTGCTGCCTGCAGGACACAAAGTCTGCACTTGGAGGTTCAGGGATGGCAAACAATACATAAAACTACTATAAAACCCCTCATATAAAAACAGCTGGCATCATATATCATTTACATGTTTGCCAATTTACAGGGCATAGACATTTCTTCGGACTTTCTGAAGAGTACATTCGATTCCACTAAAATATGTCAACAATGGCAGGTGGCTTCCAAAGGCTCCCACCAAAATACACTGCTCTTTGCTTAGCTCCTAACATATGTTGGCTCTGTTAGGTATTCCCTAACTTTAAGCTGCAAATCCTGTAATAACAATATTTCTCTATTTGCATTTTATATAAAAAAAAGAAGAAAAAAGTGAATGAAATCATCCAGGCTTTTAATTCTCCATGGATGTCAACTAGGCCAAAATATCACATGGGACTCTGGATGAAAAATCTGGCAAGTGCATCTCACAGGTGAAAAGCTGCTTGTGACTAAAGTAGTTAGTTGCAAAAACCAACAGTATCTGCTTTTTTTTTTTTGAACAGAACTATGTGATAAGCGATGCCAAAGGGTTTCAAATAAGCTTCCCAAAACATCATACGTTTACATGAATGCTGCCCTAGTCTCTCCCAGCCCTCATTAGCCAAAGTGACTGACTTTTCCAGCCATACTTGGAACAGTGTTTTGGCTGGCAAAAACAGGGTTGTGCGATATTGTACTGTTGCAACAAACCAATAAATATGGATTTGAGTGCATCTTTGTTTCTAGTTCAGGATTTGTGCTTACCCCTACTGCTTCAAATTTTGTTTCAAACAAACTGAAAAAAGAAAAAAACCCAAACCAAACTCTGCTGAAACGTGGTCTTAGGCCAGTACTGAAAATTGCTGCAGAGTGCCTCCAAACAGCTCATTCGGCTTAAAAATTTCCTTTTGGAGGACATTTTTACAGCAGAATATGAAGCTGGATGAAATTGGTATGATTGTGCGTTTCATTCTAAATTTATGCAATTCTTCTTCAGATATGTTTCCTCTTCCTTACCAGGCTTCTGTTGGGGATCCCTCCCAAATTCCAGAAGAGCAGAACAAAGCAGTTATTAGCCAGAATTTATCTTAAGTATTAATATTCATAAAATAGCATACTGTACAATAAACCAACCTCATTCTGACTTCAGGAGAATTATATGATGCGTTTATCAGATTAGGGCCTGACCTATGGTTGTTTATTTTCATTCTTGCAATTTAAAAGGAAAAAGACAAAGATATGCACTGCCTTACACAAAGTATGGATTATAGTCAGGATAGTATATACTGGGAATTCGAACAAAAACCTCATTTCTACAATGTGAACATTTCTAGAAAGTCTGGATATCATTTCCCTCCTGTTCCTTCCAGGCATCCTGAGGAACTCTGGAAGAGTCTGAACCCAATTCACTGTTTCAAGATTAGTCATTAAATACTGTAGCATTTAAAAAAGTACGCTTCAAAGAAAGAGAGTGAGCTTCATACACACACCTGTGCACTCCAACTAACGTAACACTCGGGGTATTTCATAAATGACAAGCCATATCTTTAGCCTCATCTAAGATTCAGCTTTACTGCTCTAATAGCACAGGTGGACCTACAGATCCCTCATAGAAGTCTTTCAGGCAGATGAAAGGAGAAAGGGAAAAGGGGATGCCAGACCCATGATGGTATTAGGTCTCGGTATCCCAGCTGACCTAGCGAAGTATTTCAGGAGATCCATGCTGATGCTCTACCTAAAGTCACAGGTCGGTTCAGCGCCGGCATTAAGGGGAAAAGGGCGAAGTGCAGGCCACCTGCCTCTACGCTGCACAAGTTGAGCACAGTCTTGCTCTCCTTAAATACCAATCAGTCACCCCTGAGCTGAAGCACAGCTATGGACATGCTGCATTATAGAGTAGATGCCAGCAATTAGCACAAATAAATCCTACTAATTAAGGTCATTTTTAAACTATTATCATTAGCACTGCAATAGAATGAATGAATGGGGATGAAAACTGTTAACAATTTAGATAACATATTGGAAAGAATAATTCTCCTATGTTTTTGTGAGCTGTATTTCAAATGGCAATATTTTATATTAGAATGCTCTTTGCTACCTGTATGGGAGAAAAGCTTAAGTGCTATACTTAGTTATAATTGCAAGTCCACAATTGTTTACTACAACGAGAACAAATACCACAGCTGGGTTTTTATATGATCTTCTGCTAAAACTAGGACTGAAGTATAAATGCAACTTCATACTAATAAGCACTAATAAGCATACTGCAAGCACAGTAGCATAATGACTTTAATAACTGAAGTTGTTTCACTGGTATAGGAAATGTAAAGATAAATCATTAAGATAAAATACAATAGTTTATTTTACAAGTACACTGAGATAATATTTACTTCACTTTGGATTCGTCCGCTGCAGAAAATATTTGTGTTATGAGTTTGTCATTGGTAACATGCAAAAAATAGAAAACAATTTTTTTATTTAAAGCAAGAATTTGGAGTAAAGAGGTGATGTCACGTTCCTGGGTGTTAGCACTTTGCCACAGAGATCACAAAGGAAAACTTCCTCTAGGAATAGCTTCAGGTCGGCAGCAGTCGTTTGGCATGTTTTCTTGCCCCGCTTACCTCTGACACATCCGGCATTAGCGGGATCATAGCCTCAACAGGCCAGTTGTCTGCTCTTGTACAGCAAGTCACATAGCTAGTCCAATGGTGGAAAAGAGCATGTAAAAAGCAAAAAGTGAATTACAAAAAACAAACAAACAAACCCAGCAACCGATGACCAGCTGGAGAACACTGAAAAGTGATGTTATACTTTATAGGTTGGGAACATCACTGTAGTTCTCCTTCCAAAAAGAAATATATTTAAAAAAGTGATGGAAAAGTACATGGGTAAGTAAAGAGGGTACTGCAAAAGAGAAAGAGTCAGGGAGATAAAACCAGTCCTGGGTTTTAGCTGAAAGATCATGCTTATCAGTAAACACGATAGGATGAAAACTGGATCATCAGATCCTGGCTCCTAGGGCCCTAAGACCCTAGGGAAAGGGTCAGTTGCATTTTCATTTACATTTTAAAGACAAATTTACTTTGCCTGATTTGTACCCCATTTTCTTCCAGTCCAAACAGATATTATTACAAGGAAAACATTTTATCGGATTAGTCAGAACAGTGAGCTTTAAGCAAATATTTCTCAAGTGTGTAATCAAACAAGTTTTCAACAGAAGTCTGCTTCTCTTGCGGTATATTCAATGTAAGGCTAGCAAATTCATACAGATGTTCATAGTTCAAGGCAAAATTGTGTGCGACTTCCTAGCATTTTCTAAACTTTGCAGGTTCTTTTTCTTTATTCTCAGAATTCGTTTCGTTAGGTTCATCCCACATTTTAGAAATCTGTCCGATAGGGGTTTTTTTTCCTTTTCCATGTTCATTTTTATGCATAAAAAGTTGAGACTCTAGATACAGTTTTACATAAGGCAGATAAACCAGCCTCTTAGTAGATGTAGACAACAAAGTTTCAAAGCAGTGGTAGTTTATAAAAAGGAGAAAAGACAAAGAGGAAAATTACGTTTTGCTCAAAAGTAACAGGCTAGAGAGTCAAGGCTCTTCTATGAAAAGTGGTCATTATATAATCCACCAACTTGTATACTGGCTATTTCCAATATACGTACATTCTGTAATTTTAGTATTAATTTTTTACTCTCTCGTACTATCTGGGAGCCTTTCCTGAGTCCGTGTCAGACCGCAAACACAGGAGGAAAAGGACAGTCTCTGCCCTACAGACTTGGCAATCTAAGTGCAAGTCAAGAGAAAACTCATGGAGAGAAGCCGGGGAGAATATGAAAGCAGCAAGATGCTGTTAGTAAGCATGACAGGCACCCCGGCCACCCAACCCTTGTCAAGCTTTTTCCAGAGAAAAGGGTGCATTAAAGAAAGCTGGCCTGCACGAACAGAGTGGTGGAGGTTTGTGTGTGCTGCTGCAAGCACTTCCCAAGCTAAAAGGAGGACGCCTGAGCTTGTCAACACGGGGACGATGCAGTCCTTACCTCACAGGCTCACCAAAACACCCATCAACGGTCTGACATCAAATGAACTATAGGGAGGCTGGGAAAGGCTTTCATCATGAACAGAAAAAATAAGCATCTTAGGCTGACATGACAGAGAAGGGAGGGCTGTTAGAGAGATTAGCTGAGAGCAGGTAAAATGCTCAAAGTCACAGGGTAAGAAAAATATTTTTGCGGCAGCTCTCAATAGCTGTGAATCAGAAAATATGGTATCTGCTAAGGCCAGAAAACAGAATATTGCATTATTGGGACATGAAATGTCATGACTTTTTGTTTTGTGCGTGGCTAACAGAAGTGGTATTTTAGAGCTGCCATGTAAGAAGCAAATCTGCAAAAACAGATGCCAGGAGGTAATCAAAGGTAATCAAAACTGAGAGTGAGATCAAGGTTACAGCCCAAGCAACAGAAAAGCGATGCTACTGCACACAGCGACTGGGAAAGGTGTACTGTACATTAGTGGGGATGAGATAAAGAGCTCTGTCTTAGCCACTTTGAAAACACAACCAGTACCCGGTCAAAATTACACATTTCCTGAAGACTTCACCACTGTTCAAAAGGACACAAAGACAGAATCAACACTGTTATCAATGTGTTGATCATTCCTCCCCAAAACATTTTCACAGGAAAGATGTTACTAATATCTCACCCTCTAATTGGAGCTATACTAAGGAGGATGAGCTTTCATTTTGGGACACTTTTTAAGGGAACTGGGGAGATGCAAAGCAGTTCTTATCCACCCACACCCTAAGCCAGATTCACCACTTTTGTGCTTTCCTAAGCACCACATTATTTTCCAGCTAACCCCTTCTCAAGCTGAAAGGGGGCAAGGTGCAGCATCCTTATCATCCTTTGCAAAGATTCAAGAGCATCAGCTCCTGTACGTGGAGCTACGGAGTTAGTCCCAGGGATGGCGATGGCTATCTCTAAAAGCACAGCCCTGCTCAGCTCCTCAGGAAAAGACTACATTAATTCCAGTAATCTGAGTAAATTTGAGAAGAAAACATCATAAATATAATTTGTCAGGCAAACAATTGTAAATACCTCATAAAAACCAGGAGACCTGAGGCAGTTTAGATAACAGATTTTAAGAGCTGAATAAATTAAACAAACGGTATCCCCCGCAGACTGTTTTTCTTACACTTTGTAACTAATTATGCTTCATTTATACAAAACACTCTGGGGGGGGGGGAAGGAAGACACTTCCCATGACGCATTTCAGTTGGGTAAAGCAAATGTTAGTTTAACCAAACTCTCCTGCTGGGGAACGTGTGCAGAGAGGTCGCACAATCGCACGGCACGTCAGGAGGTACTAAAAGCGGGGAGGGATACGATGGACAGATGATAGACAGACACAGTCGAGATGTTCACAAGGGTAAGGGAGCAAATGCCAGTCCAGTCTTACTTCTCTATCTTCAATTTTGACTCCAGATAGTGTCTAATTCCCTTTCGTGACTTTTATAAGAAACCCCTGTTCAGTAACCATAGGAAATCCAACATTCAGGCAGATTCTGCCGCAAGTGCTCACAGTTGCCTAGTAAAGAACATTAAGAGCTTAGGAATTAAACACTAATTTTCATACACCAAGGAACGAATCATCATGCTTTTAAACCCACACAATTTTGTGCATCTGTAAACACACACCCACACTGTTCCTTACATATAGGAAATTCATTAGATTAAATCTGAGCCTATTTGCAAAGCTTGTAATGGCACTGCAAACAAAGTGAAAGGTAATATGGAAAGTTCATAAATAATTTAGGAACAACAGAACAAACCATCACAAGTGTTGCCAAAAGGCAATAATATTAATTTTGAAATTGAAAGGGATTTTTAAAATAATGTGTTCTTAACTAACAAGCACACAAGCCACACTGCCATTCTGAAACTAGATTTTTACATGTTTTTGTTCCTTAGTCACAAAATATATAAATACAACAAGATATTCTAAAGACTTAAACCTAGGCATTTGTCTTACTGTCAGGGGTAATTATAGATACACTTGCTACAACACTTCTCCATTGCCTTCCCACACACAGAGAGAGGATCCTCCTATTTTTCATCATCATTGCAAGACATTGTCAGAGGTGTCTTTTTGCATGGTGGAGCTAAAGCCACGACGGCATGCTCAGTTCTTTGGAAACAATTTGAAAATCACAAGTGGCTTTTTAAAAGAAAAAGAGGGGGCTTGCTTTAATAATATTTTTCATCAGGCTGAAGATAGGAAGAAAAGGATTGCACTTCAAATATTCATTACCAGGGTGAAGTTTTAAGGTCAAGCATAGGCACGCCACATGAGCCTAGACACTCATATTTTCTGTATGCGTATGTTTTTGCTATTGGTTATTATGCTTTCCCATTTTTGGTACATGAATGATCCAGCATTTCTCTATTTCATATGTAGCATTTCTCCCTTCTTAACAATGACCTTTCACAACAGAGTAATCTCATCTATGTGTTTAACCGGGTTTACAGAAAACTGTTTGCAGTAAGAAACATTTGACTGCTACTTGCTGCCCACCCTCCCTCATCTACCTACTAACCACAGTACCTCCACCAGCCACAGCTTTGTAGCTGGGTATGCAGAAAGGAAGAAAAAAACATTGCCTTTATGCCACTGGCAACATGTGATTATTTACAGCTTCCTACTTCAACGCAATTATTTTGTTAAGGCCGCTGTGATTTCCACTATTAGGCTGGTTATCTATATCATCTAAGTTTCATTTGCTCTAAGTTCTGGCAGGATATTATATTGAGACAAGATATTTAGGAGCCACTCAGGTAAAGGGTGAAGGATTTAGATGCAAGACAAACAAACAATAAGACATCCATAGAGAAGACCAAACTTTACAAGATTTCTGCTCAAAGAACAGTGAAACCCACCTAGGGTCATCAATTTTCCTAAGTAAATAAACAGAAATGAGTATTATTATCACTGGTGTTTAATGCCAGTGAATGAAAAAATCTTGTTTCATGTTGGCAGAAGTGTGACAAATGGCAGGCAGGCCTTGGTTTCCGTTAAAGCTGTGAGAGTCCCAAATCACCCCAGAGCAAAGCAGTCACTCAGGCTCCATCCTCCAGAACCTCTCCGGACCAAGACGCAAGTCTGTGGCACTAAACAGCAACGAGCTTAATTCTTTTGCACAGAGTCCACTTAAATCTCAGCCGTTCACAGAGAACGACTGGTCAATGACAATAGTAAGTCAATCTTCAACCCAAACTAACAGTCCAAAAGGGGTTATTTTATGTTCCCTCAAATTAGATTATCCCTAGGCTGAATGGATGCCGGGGGAGGGGGGGGGGCAGTGTTTTTCATCCATAAAACGCTGTGGCAAGTATAACGCTCAACTAGCTAGCAACAGATCTGCTCTGTGAGGAGCCATAAAACACGGCCTCAGTCAGCTTGAAGGATAACAAAGGCAAACCAGTGATTTCAGCTCTGCTCTTACGGATGCGTTATGCACCAAATCAGCAGTTCCAAACAGTTACAACTACTCATATTGACTGAAAATAACAGGGCTGCACAGGTGTAAGTGGAGGGCAATTATACAATGAAAAATATCATTTAAGCACAGCAACATCATTAAAGTTGCTGCACAACCTGATTTACAGCTCCCAGAGGTACCATGCAGGGCTGGCAGTTTAGAAAACATATATTGTTACTTGTAAATTGAGAATACTTTGTATGAAAATCACTGAAATACAGAAGTGAAATTCTATAAGTGTCATGGCTACAGAGCTACTTTTCTGACGCAAACTGTGAATTCCCACCCTCTGAAGACATCAGTGGCTGAAAGAGAGGCTTGCACGTGGGGAGGCAAGAGGGAAGCAGCAGGTACCTAAAACAAAAATAGTGCTTGGATTTTGACCAGACTGAAGAGGCTTAAACCTAGTTTAAAAACCAAAGAGGTAAGTCTTCTCATTTTTAGATAGAACTTTTCTTCCTAGATGTCTTCTAAGCATCTGGGCACATCAGAAGTGTATGTCCTCCCAGCAACGCTCATGAACCAAATGTGCCTCCCCATACATCTACAAAGCCAATACAGGTTATTTCAAAACTGGTTTCTTTTATAACAGGAAGAAACCTGAGAGCAATGGATTGTAAAACACTTTAAGATAACTTAGCATTACCACTGTAATATTTTTGTCATTCTTTAATGTCTCTCCAATGACTGCAGAAGAAGACAAGTCTTCCAGAGAACAAAATCAAAACCAATACTGTACCCACAAGGATAAATTAAGTTTAGAATTTATTGCTAGGTATACCAGTGAAGCATTAACAATGTCCAGAATTTCATTTAAAGTTATGAAGAACATGACCAATCTCTAGTGTTTTTTAAAGAAATTAAGCAATAATTCTATTCTAAGTGAATGTTCCAGAGGGTAAATGACTTCTGCAGTGCAATAAATGGTACAGCAAATTGAGGAGTATATTTTAAAAGTAGGAGCAATTTTCCTTCCATAACCTTCACTTGAAAGAACATTATTACTATTTTATTAAATGGATTAAATGAAAAATAAATTAGAAGGCATTTTATGGGGTTTAAATACACTTAATATCACAGTAAGATATGTAGATTTAAATGGCAACTTTCTAAATTATACTGTATTAGCAGCACACAATATACAGAACATTTCAAAGAAAGAATCAAGCAACATGACGGGACATTTACCATTGTTTCCTAGAGGACTCATGAACAGTATCAAAGATCTATTCTGTCTCTGTTAATGCAACTCATTATTCAAAATTTAGCCTCATATAAATCCAAGATTTTGGCAGGTTATTGCTCCCCTGCTAAAAAAAAAATTGTGATGAATTCTCATATCATCAGGACATACGCTATTTGTACAGTGTATTCTATGGGCTGTAGGAAACTGTTAGATAAATCTTACATGGGAATCTGATCCACTTTCAAATGAAGAGAAAGAACATACCGCTGATGTCCAGGTTCGCTGATCAAAGTTATTTTCTTAAGATGAGGAAAAGAGTTTAGTTCTCAGATAATTTGTGTGGAGTTTTTTATGTTACAAGATGTCCTACAACATAGCACAGAATAATTGGGAAAACAGGTCTTACATTGAAGCTGCACAGCACAACAATAACTTGAGGTGGTTTGCCAAGTTGCCTAGTGGGAACATCAAAATTAAATACTTACTGTTTCATTACAAGAACAATACTAACTGTAGATAACTAGAGTATTTTTGCTTCCATTGATTTGATTTAGTTTCATAATGCAATTAACAAACATATATAAAGCGGCTGAAAAGCAAGGCTCTTTACCCTAACAACCCTAATCCTGAAAGGATATTGCTGCCTTACCTAGAAAGTGAACAGCCACTGAATAAAACCTTGTTACTGCCGTACAGTATTATTTTTCATTGGCCTATACTTGAATCCCTGAGGATTTTACAAGCTTTTACATAGCTATATATTGACTCTAGATCTGTTTCTGAGGTTGATGGCAAAGCTATGGGCCCTCGGGTGAAGAACTGTGTGTCCAGGCACAGTCAGCCTTTAGCATGTGCGAATCTTGAATGCAGTGGCATGGTGTTTTACTGTCCAACACAACACTCTGCATTTCCTTATAGACCTACACCAAAATGTATTCAGCTCCTTTATCATACACGGGCAGTTTGAGACTGCCTCTCTGCCTCTGTTTTGTGTGTTTTCTTGGCTGCAAGTTTTCATATGATGCTTAGCTAGGTATATGAATATTTATATTTATAACTTATGAATATTTATAACTTGATTTGCACACAATGAAAAGGAATATGCAGAGCCATGCACAGAAATATCCATCACTGATTAAAAGCCTGCAACTCTGACTGCTCCTAGTGTTTTTCTATGATGGTGCTATCAGTTTCTTGTTAGTTCCCATCAGGATATTCAGCCTACTGGCACAATCCCAGTTTTACAACAGGATGCAGATCTTCACACTTTTATGCAGATTGAAGGCCACAGTTTCTGACAAACGGAGCGTTTGCTCAGTATCTGAGTACCCAGGAGAAACGTTCACAACTATGAACACAAAGATAAAAAACAGCACAACATTTTAGCCTGATTTTTAAGGAACCAAGGCTCATGTGTGTCCCCTGCCGCTCTTCCCAATTACGTTTTAATTCACTGGCCAATGAATTCTCAAAAAACTTGGCAAAACGTGCGGGTGGGTGGAGGAGGACGGCCACGGAGAGCCCGCTCTGGGAAGGGCTGGCTAGCTCTCCATCACCTGGTGGTGGTAACTCCTTGTCTTGGGGAACAAAAAGTTCACACCCAGGGGTTGAACGCCACCACCCAAACTAGGGCCCTCTCCAGCTCCTCTCGCAGCTCAATTTTGCTCTCACTTGCAAGGACCCTCACGGCAGGCTGCCAGTTGGCCGCGTGCCCACATTTAAGTGGGCTGCCAGGGACGCAGTGATATGGGAAGGAGCAGAGAGAAATGGAGGAGGGCAGACGTCGAGGGAAGACAGATCTGAAACTACATTGGGGGGTTTCAGACTTTTGGAGGGGCAGCTGGAGTTCATGGGAACGTGGAAAATTACCACTGTGAAAAGGAGGCGGAAAGGACACAAATCTGTGAGAAGCTCCGATTCGTTGGCCTCCCTGCAAAGTCAAACAGTGCCTTTGGAGAGAGGGAGGAAAGCAGAGAGTGAAAGAGACTTCTTTATTAAACACTTCTTTTAACCCAAAACCTCTTGAGATGTCATCATATTCAAACAGGCTGGCGCTGAATTCAACAGGAGTCTCTGCATAAGACTGTCCCAAGGGCAGGTGCATAGTGGAGCTAATGCAGCTGAGGCGTAGATGTTCCTGTGCTACAGAAAAGAATAACATGCCTCGAGTGATTTTGTGACTTCCTCTGACTCCCAGTTCTGAAAAAAGCGAATAAACAGTAATAGTTGCAAAGTTTAAACTCACTCCTCTAAATCTACAGTGGGCTATTTTAACCACTTTCCAATTTCTCCAATAGGCCTTTCTTATAACTCTTCCTTGCAAACCAAGAATTATTCCTGATCTGTCAGAGCTCAGACATGATCCGTGCTCCACAAATGCATTTTAAACATACTTTCAAGTCTCCCACAGTACTTCAAATTAAGGATAAAAATTATACACAGGTCAGGAAAAAGCTTAATTCTGTGGGATGGCTATGTTTTTAAAGCATAAGCAGAAAGCTTTTTAATTATGAACATTTCTATATTGATATAGTTTAAACAAATATTTGCTTTTAAAATTGCAGGAGCTGAGGTTTTGGGACTAAAACATCAAGCCTTAAACATAATACCTTTCTGCATATAATGCAACAAGCTGTCCTGCTCCTGCTGAATCCCCCCATACTGCTGTGCCAAGGGCAGCTTTTTGTACACTGAGACAGAGTTTGCAGTGGCAGATGTCTCACCCCTGTAGTCCAAATTTATCTGGCATAGTCAGTAAAGAATGCAGTCTGAGAGAAAAAAGAAAAAAAAGATGTTTCTAAAGCAGCCTTGTAATACATCATTTTTTGGGGGGGGGGTACCTTGCTCTTCCACGCACTCCACCTTTGTCTCAATTAAATCTCTCTTCAGGATTAATACTTGCCTATGATTCATAAAAGCTATTAGTTAAGAAACGATGGCCAAACTGAGTGGCACTTGTGGAAAACTTATATAATTTATTTCTGACATATATAAAGCAATACTTTGAAAACTAAGAAGCTATCTTAAATCATGGTCTTATTTTGTTATGCTTAACTTTGTCATTCCTCCTTCCTCCTGCTAATTTTAGTCATAAGTACTACATTTTGCTTGTAACAGGACTACAAGATTAGATTGCCTATTCATAGGCAAAGACAGCGATTCTTACATGTGCTAAACACAGTACAGAAAATGACAGTTCCTTTCTAATTGGGGACTTCTGGTACTACCACAAACAATCAAACAAACTCACAAATCACTACCAGCGTAAGAGGGAAAAAAAATCTGGCTTCTTCCAAATCAAAATGGTTAGAGAAACCTGCATGCTGTTGGAGTTATTTGAATAACACAGTGTATTTCTTTAAACACATATAATAATGTAAGAAAACAAATTGTCTTTTATTTCCACTGTCTTTTAGTATTTTAGCCCCTTAAAGCCAGAAATGAATGTGCAAGACCATTTCAAAATGTTCTAATTAAATATTCCATCACAAAGGTAGTTGTCTATTTGCTCTTTCAATAAAACTGAAAACGCAACACAAAATCCCTTAGTGATAAAATTTTCAGCTGCAATGTATATCCATGAAAACTGGGAAATTAAAATTGAAAAGGCTCTCCAGAAACAGGAACAGTATCTAGCATGCATTTATTAAAGTAAATAATACAGAGGCACAAAGGCAGTAACAAATACAGCTCTGTGCTACAATAGCTGGGTAAGCACAAGTGGACTTGAGCTGCATTAGAGAGGTAAAGGTTTGAATTTCCAGTAGACAGGAAATTGCTAGAAAGTGGCAATAACCAAGATGTTGCGTAGACATGTCATTTGTTTAGTCGTTCGATAGTTATCTATTTTGAAAACAAAACGATATAAAAAGATCACTTATACCCCAGCTTGATTGATGATTTGTCACTCTTCCTACCCTTTTACTGAGCAACAGACCAATAAATAGATAGTGACTGTGACTGACAGTAAAGCCAGACTTTCAAGTAAATCAGAGGAAAATAATCTGTACAGATAGGAGTCAAAACAAACACCAAAGCCTGACCTTTTTCGTCTTCTTGTATAAAATCAGGATATAGTTTACTTTTGTTATGACGGCTGTGATCCAAACCATCTGCTTTTTTCATATTTTTTATTTTAGTTTTCCATGTAGAATATCGTAATTTCACGTTCCTAGGAATCAACAGCACAGACTAGATTTATGCAGTGGGGACTCTCCCGGGAAGCCGGGTCTGAAGAAGAAGATTTACAGATCACAGCATCTAGCCGGGAGAACCCGAGCAACTCACTGCAACGCTATGAGTGAAACCTGGAGCTTGGAGGCATATAGGAAAGAAAATACTGAGTAGGATCAGCAGAGTCCTAAGTACCTCTGAATTTACCACTGAATCAAAATGCTGCTGAACCGCTGGGTCCTGACTGGCTGTTTGAACTTCAGAAGAATTAGTGAAGACTGAAGAAGATTCAAAAGGCAACCTCAAGCCCCAAGACTAAATAACTAGGAAAGACATGACATAAAAAGGAGCTGCAATCTATTTCACTGATCTAAAGGAAAATGAAGGAGTGACTTGATTACAGTCTTTAAGTACTACATGAAGCAGAAAAATTTGATAATGGAAGAATCACAAATGAATGGCCAAAACCTGAAGTAAGATTAATTCAGTCTAAAAATACAGAGGATATTTTTAACACCGAAGGCAATGAACCACTGAAGCACCTTATCATGGGCTGACATCAGCTCTGCAGCATTAGCAACATTAACATTAAGCTTGGTGCTTCCCGAAAGGCGCAGCTCAGCAACAGCTCCTGGAAAAGAGGTCTCTGGCTAGACGACAGTAACAACCCCACTCAACCTCAGGGACGCTGGATCTAGAGAAAAGTTACTGGGGGTTTGGGGAGAAACTACCGTAAAGTAGCCTTTGTTAGGTGACAGGCACACACACTGGAGCCTCATAAGCATAGCAGACCGTAAGAAGGTAAGATACGCTCAGTTTTCAGCACATAATATAGACAAATTGTTATAGCATCCACTTCCTAATTGTTTTATTTGAATATATTTCAAATTCTGTGACATCCCTGAACGATTCCTATTCAAAAAAAAAAAAGAAACTTAATTAAATTTTATGAACTCAAGAATTCGAATTGACAAAGAAGGCCAAAACCAAGATGTGTTGTCAAGGCAACATGGGCCAAAAATTGCCTTTGATATCTGTTAGACCTGACAGTTGATAATATTAGGCATCATTTGTATGGAATACTGATGCATCTAGCTGTAATTTTAATTTCTAATGAGAGGTGAAAGCAATGCCTATAAGCAAAGATAAAATCTCATGTTTTAGAAATGTGATGTAATTTTTAGTTTGATTTTTACTTATGCCAATCAAGCAATACTGAATATAACCCCTGGATGTTCGTGTCAGATTCAGCACAACACTGGTAGAGAAGTGTTATCTCTAAGGGCTCCATTTAATTTTTAGCAGTTTAGGGTTTGATAAATGTTGGAAGTTAAGCAACAATGGAATTCCCGCCAGCTAACTCAGTCAGATAGTTTATTACAGTATTAATAACTCACTCTTTGTCATGTAATTAGAAAGTAAAATGCAGAAAGGTATTTGAAAAACATACCCCTATGAGCAACCCAGTTTCTAAAAAAAGCAGAGGAAAAGGAAATATAATACAGAAAGGGCAGGGGGAGGGAGGGTATTATTTTAATTTGTTACAAGCTCTTCAACAAGCCAAAAATAAAATCAAGAGACATTTAACAGAAGGAAATACTACCATTTCAAGTGTGCTTCCATACGCTGGAAGACAAGATCTAACCCAGACCATTATAAAGCCAGAAAATAGACAAAATTACTATTAAGGACAAAGTGTGAACATTTGCATCAGAATCCTTGGTGTTCACTAGCTCCATTTTTCTAGCTCTATGAGGCATATCAGTAGTGCTGGACAGCAGATATTCCTGCTTTTATGTCCTTTTTGCTAATTATTCATTGCTAATTGGATTAAGCACAATCCTGGAGCTACAGAGTCATCAGAGAACTTCTACTTTCCTCCCTCCCCCTTCCCTCTTTACCTTAGAAGAAAACCATGTCTGATAAAGCATCTGATATTAATATCTCTGTAGCACTATCCTGTTCCAGTTGGTTGTGAAGGTGAGAAAAGAAATCCTGTAGGAATTCAGGATCAAGCAAATAGCATAACTCACAGAATTATTATACAGATTTGTCGGTATCCAGATGTTATTAAACTCCCTCAAACAAAATTTGCTTCTTAAGAGAATGAAGATTAAAAGCAGTTCCCCAAAGCTTTTCTACTGAAGTTTGTTTTGTTGCTCTGTCCTCAGACAAGCAGGGACATAAGAGGTTCATTTTATCTGTAATTACAGTTTCTATGGATGATGTTCAGAGAAACAGTTTGGAATTTCCACCCTACTTCCTTAGCAAATTAAGGTTCACTGCCTCCATTTCTATAGTAAAGCAAATTCAGATCCTACCTGCCACATGTGTCCACGCAGGTCTGCAGCAGATCTGCTGCAGTTCTCACAGATCAAATCCATAGGCTGGATGGGGAAGGTGCTTTCCTCAGTGATCCCTGCTTATTTTCCTAGCACCTTGTACTTCCCTACTCATTCAAAGAGCAATCTGAGCCACCCTATAAATAACTAACATTACAACCTGAAGGCAACCTGCCAAAGAAAGCGTAGCCCCTGCGCGATAGGTCCATGACTCTTAGTCCAAATGTCACATCCAAAGTGTCCTATTTCAGCCAAAAGACAAAATCCAAAAAAATATTTGCCATAATCACAATGTATTAGTCTTCAGTTGTTGGAAAATGGTTGCACATGTCTGTCTGCATTATAAACAACAAGCAGCAAATCACAATTTTTCTCATGAGTAAACTAATGAGGACACAAAGTCTTAGAAACTGGAGTCTTCTGAATCTATGGAAAAGAAATGCTCAACCACACTGCTTCTGCCCTAACCATAATGGTAACCCACACCAAAATAGTGAGCGGAAAATTTTGCCCATATGGCCCAAGGCTTGATGTCTACCAATTTCCACTTGAAACAGTCCAATATAGGCTTTAGATAAAATCACAAACAACACAAGCAGAAAATCTGCACAGCAATCTTGTATATATAGTACTGCGGAAAAAATCTACAGAAAATTAGACCACACTAGGGCATGCAGGTGAGATACAACCCATTAGAGAAGAAAAAGCATATGAAAGTGAGCTTCAGAAGGATGATTCATTTCCATGAAGTAAATTTAACCTCTGAAAACTTATAAATTTCTAATTAAAAGTCCAGAGGAAATTATGTTTCTAGCTTCTGCCATTAGTTCTTCTCTGTGCTTTTCTTATTGGATCTGATTGCCAGTGCTATCCATGTAAGAAGCTTCATTATTTAGTTGTTTTAATAAAATGGAGTGAAGATGAATGGCCCTTCCATTGCTATTGAATGGCAATTAAATGATCTAAATAAACCTGCAGCTGAAAGTTAAAAGCATGTAAACTTATAACAGACTAAATTAAGGATTATCATAACACATGAAAGAAAATTACTCTCATGAACTATGCCTTTCTTAAAGCCAGACAGCATCCTAGAACTGCATTTCATTAACTGAAAATGAGCAGCGATATCTACAGTGTCACCAAAAATCCACTTTCATAACTGTATTTTAGACATAACACACAGAGAAAAAAGAGGAAAAATGAAAACAAAAGTATGTCTATACAAAAGCAAAGATCACTCGGTATGTTCTTGTCTTTGGAGTAGCATCAGGATATTTAACAGGTATACTAAATTTGTATGTACTGACAGCTCACTTTCAACTACAAAATACATCCGTAAGATCTTCAAATGGATCTCTAAAAAAATTACAGCTGAATTTCTGACCCTTCTTGCTTCCTATGTAACTATGAAGTACACTCACATATCTTTTGCAGATGACATTTCAGGTAGAGAGAGGTGGTTTGGTATTTCTATCCGATAGTCAGCTCTTCTGCCCTGGAAACTTGTAGCAGAGAAATTGAGATGAGAAAGGAACCATCAGGTGCATAATAAAAAAGGAAGTTCGTTCGTTCTTTGTTTTACACAGCCAGCTCATTGCCACAGTGCAAGGGGATATGGGTTCAAAAACAGATTAACTGAATTCACTGCAGCCTACCTGAGCCTGTTAAACACAAAGATGCAGCTGTAGCGGGATGGCGAGAGGACAAAGTTGAGGAAGCACTGCAGGATGCTAGTTTTAGTCCTTCAATTCTTTTCCTAAAAATCTGCAACTACTACTGTCAGTAACTGAGCCGATGGGACAGTTGTGTTGTTGTGTTTAAGAATTCTCTAAAAAAGTTTGGTTTCTTTTACTATTACTACATTAGTTTGGTGTCCAATTCTTTTTTATAAGGCAATACATTTGATCCCTCAAAAGTCGGCTCCAAAACCTCATCATATGCTTAAGACTGCCAAGGAAAAATACAGTCATACGAAAGAATAGCTTTACTATTGAGATGAATGTAGGCAAAAAGCAGTAGAAGGAAGAGAGGATACTCTTATTTGTATATTTTATCAAGAATAAGGAAGGAAGGCATAATCTTCACCTAAAAAAAAATTCTTTGCAAGTCACATTTAAACACATGAGCTTCCACAATATTATACAGCAAACTGTTCTGCAGTCTAAGAACTACAAAAAAAAGAAAAACCATCTCATACCTAGCCCAAAATTCAACTGCCTCCAGCTGTGACTATGAATTACAGGTCTTCCTTATAAGTAGAAAAGAACAAGTCGTATTTCATATTCTTTTACAGTATATAACACTTACATGTGTAGGGAAAAAATGAGGTCATCTTTCAATCTCTTATCCCTAATCTCAAATTTTATCTTTGCACTGTTTTTTCATAAAATACATTTTTGATACCTGCATTGACCTGTTTTGCTTTTCCCATTTGCTAATATAACAGCATGGTTGTATTAGCCAAAATCACACACAGTATTCCAAGTCTGACGTTAATAAGACCATATGTCATAATACTAAACATATTTCTGCCTTATTGATATTTTTGCTTTAATACCCAGTGTATTATATTTTTCACTGCAGCTCTGATTAATCTTAAAAAACCTCAGCATCTTTTAAGTAAAACTAACTAAGGGCAAATCCAGTTCTACAGAAATGAGGGAAAGCTTTGCCATAGACCTTAGTAGTACCATGAATTGGCCACTAGTGTACAAAAGCTGTGTACCTTTTTATCCTTGGCGTATTATCCAGCCTTCACAGAACATCATACATTTCTAGACTCTTGCTTATTTCCTAATGTATTTCAGTTCTCCTGTAAACTCACTGTGACCTGCTGTGACGACCAGTGGCTTTTATTTTTAATTTGCAGTTCATCGTATAATGCATGTTATGCTCCTTTAAATGTAACAAAATGTGGGCGCACACAAGGGAGAAAGCTGTTTTTTTGCTTTGCCCTGCTGCTGCACGTTGGGTCATGATGAAACTTCTGGGGACAGAAAGCATCTCCTCGGGGAAGAGATGATTCCCGACTGCAAGGTGAGGGAAGAGAGGAAGGCAGAAGAGACTGGGAACGAGAGCTCAGCAGACACCTGACCTGGGCAGCAGAAACTCCTGAGAGAAGCAAGGAGCAGGCACGCGGCCAGGCTTCTGAGGTGAGGGAGAAGAGACTTTATCTTGAGACTTGGAGGAGGCTGTATAAATGTTGCTTTCCAGCTGAGGAGTTGCTGGGATGAAACTGAGCCTGGAAAAAGGCTGCGGTGATGCAAGGGAAGCAACGTGAAGACTGCAAGTATGGAGAAGTCGGTGGGAACAGCATTTGCAAACTTTTAACTTCAGTTCCGGTTTACGTGGCTATTTTGAGTTTTCTCTGTTTTAAAATGATAATTGCTCTAATTTACATCTAAGACAAGTCTGGCTTTTGAGTTTAAAAGCCATTTTTGTCTTCTGGGGACCCTTACTATAGTGAGAGTCTAGGCAAATCCACTTAAAAGATGTGACTAACTCAAAGCCTTATCACATGAAGAAAATGCCAAATATTTGTGAGGGTTTTTTTAACACATAAAATATGAGCTCACGAGCTCTCATCTGAAGACTGAGAAGCTTTATTACTCCCACACAAACTTGCACTTCTACTTGAACCCCTCTCTGCCAGAGATGCCACAACTCCCATATAGCAAGCCTCCTAAATTCATGACTCTTGCATGTAGGAACTGTAGCTATATTTATACAATTTATTATGTATGCTCATTGGAAAGCTAGCTTTCTAAAAATGGGCTTATGTATAGTAAGTTTGAATTTCCAAGACACCTGCCTGTTCTACTCAATGCTGCTCTCCTTGATGATTTATTGTTATTAAGTAGAACTCCCTAGATCCTTCCTGCAGGTAACGCTTGATCTCTCTCATAATCTCTGCTGTAATATGGGCTTATTTTACATAATTAAAAAACTACAATTTATCAAACACTTTAAGAAATTCAGGTAAAACACATTTACAGGAAGGTGTTCTCTAGAATTTTATTAACACTTCAAGAAATTCAGTCTGAAACATTATCCTTCCTGTATTTGGTAAATATCATTCACTGTTTGGTGTGTATACCAATATACAAATTTATATCAAATAGCTTTTCAGTCGTTTGGTAAATGTAGTTGGGCTTTCACTGCTAAATAAATGAAGTGGTTTTCAATAAAGAAACAGGAGAGGCATTCCATTTTATAATCGGTCAAAAAATTTAGATTAGTGTATCATCTAAACGCTGCACAAATCCATTGATTCTCCAAAACAGATCCATGGCAGTTTTGGAGGAATCTTTGGCCCTTTACCTTTCCCTGCCTTCCACGAGGCTTGCAGCTGGACTCACAGAGTCCCTGTAGTATGAAAACTTTCAAAAATGAAGGTTATTACAGTCATCTAAAAGCTGTCGTGGAAGCTCCTGTGATAGTTTATCGCAGAACTGAGAGGACTTTTGTTTCCTAGGTTTCTTAAACATCATCCAAGGATTTGGATGATGATGAAGAGAAGCACACAGAAGCACAGTTAGCTCAGTGGTTCAAGGGATGGAGACGCAATAGGTCATGTTTTGAGGTTCTGCCTCATTACGACTAAGGAAATTTGGACAATACAGGAATCAGAAACAAAATTGTAAACAGGACTCAGACTGTAAAGACACACTCAGGACAGCCAATCCTACAAGGGGAACTATCTGAGCACACCTGAGGTACTACCTAACTTCCAGCTTCAGCCTCTGAAACAGCAGGTTACGCATTATAACACCAATATCCAGCCCAGAAATCCACTGTGCACCTGATTCTCTTTCAATCAGTCTATTAAGCAGTTGAAAATATCTGCCTAGAAAAGAATAAAATGCAGTCTGTAAAAGAGTAGGTATGGAAAATATCTTGGCAGTAGTGACTAGTCACTATGTTTAGTTTGTAAGAGAAGCAGAGGAAAACCATAATGAACAGATTCCTGCAGATGACCAACGGAGATGTCAAGATGGGACTGCTCCTCTATAGGTTCTGCCATCTTTTTGCTAAATGCCCCCAAATGGTAACATCACTGAATGCACCACTTTTACAAAAAGAACTGATGAAAAGACTTGTAATTCAAATAATAATCTAATCGAAAATTCCATTAACAAAGAATATTGGAGTAGTGGGGGATTACATATTAATCAAAGGTCATTACAGCTCTCTCCTGCAGTGCTAATGATCCATTGGTTTTTCAGCAGAAAACTCAGGGACATCTTAGCTACTTACAGGAGTTCTCTAAGAAAAAATGTATCAGCACTAGCTAATACTAGTAAAATACTAGCAAAGTATTTCATCATAAAATGGGAATACAGTACTGAAGACTAAGCATGTTCATAGCACATATCAGCATGGCCACACACACGAAGAAAAGCAGATGTTTTAATCACTCAGCTCTAAAAAATGAACAACTGACTCAATTTCCTCAGTAGTCTCAACATAGCAGCAAAAAACATAATATTAGAATTTAGCTAAAATAATGGGGGTGGTAGGAAAGTAGATAAGTGCAAGTTCAGTTTTATACTCCTGTGTTTACCTAAATTCTGGAGGGAAGCAAAAATGAGCATGTGTTTTGCGTCTGAGGGTGTGGGTTTTTTAGTGCTTTTTCTCTGAGGCAATGCACATTTGATCGTAGTGGCATACCTTTTAATAATTGAAAACATTTAACCTGAGTTGCAACCCAAACAATTTTTCTGCAATCTAATTTACAGCTTTTCAAGGTACAAGTTCTTTGCTCAAGAATCAGCAAGAGATGCACTGTGAACTGCCATGATTTTTTCATTTATGTTTTTCAGTTTTCTACTTCAGAAAGTGTCAACTATGCAGTAAAACTAGATGATATTTTCTGCAGATGATTGTTCCAGAGTTGTGGTGGCAGTGACGTGAACAGAGGCAATTTTGATCTCCCCTAAAATACATTACCACAAAAATTGGGTGATATCATGAATCAGCACTACATTTCAACAACAAGAATACAAACAACTGCATTTGTTACCTTTCCTTTTTCCTTCTCCATCCAACAACTATTTATACAAGTAAAAGTACCTTCTGGTGCCTGAATAAATAACAAATAAATATCATAACCAGGCATAAGGAAACACATGTATTGTAGGCTTTACCCAAAAGCAATGCAAAATCCATGCAAGCACTTAAAGAAACTGCTGTTCTACAAAAGACAGAACATGATACCCATTTTTCATCTTCCCTCAATATAGATTTGCCAGTGGCATGGAATTATATGCAAAACACATTTTTAATTTGCCATAGTCTGCAGCTATCACATTGAAGTTGAGGGAATGCTGAATAAGTCACTGAATGAGAAAAGGCCAGATTCTATGCTGAGATGTATAACTTCTGAAATGCAACATGTCACGTGTAATTCTTTTTTGCTCTCATAAACACAATCCTTATTGTGAGCTCAATTAACAGACATGTTGAAGAGTGAGTGAATGAATAAATGTTAATGAGGCCTAGCAGAGAGACAGACTTTGGATGGCCTGGTTTGTCTTTTCTAACTCTGAATTCTCCAAATCTTTGAACCATTTTATTGAACTTAAATTTTTATGTCAATAAGAGAAGAAAAGAAAGAAAACAGGGTATTTTAACTTAATTTAACCTTAAGCAAAGAAGCAGTTGAAAATAACCTACATCAATCTTATATTTAAGAGACACAGATACCCAATTAATTTTTATTAAATTACTCCATTAGCACTGATTTTCTTTGACACTGCAGTGCCTGACCTCCTCTACACTATGGGTTAGCACCAAAGCAGAAGCTTCCGTCATAACAAACCACCTCACCTAAACTTCAGTACGTTGCTGTACTAATGGAGCGGAAAGGATAAAGAGAGCATCTTACACTTCTTGTTTTGCCAACATGTCTGCCCTTATCCTTATCAGAAAGGTACTCTGCTGGTTCACAAGCTCGTATATGCACTAGAAAGATGCTCTGCTACAATAACTTCAGCATAAATTTCCTATCTTCTGCATAACTTATTTCTATCATAACGTGACATCAGGAGACATAAGTTAGCATACCCATTTTTCTTCCATTTTTGCTGCTTAATTCTAACCCACTCACTAGCAATTCTGATTCCCCTGCCACCCTATGTTCCTCTCCTTCCCCCCCCCCACCCAAACCTCCTCCCACACCTGTCTGGAGAACTACCAAGAAATGGATTGTTTCTTTAGCTCAGTGCTGCTAGCTTCAAGTAACATCCCCTGTGTTTATTTTACTGTTTCTTAGAATAGTGTCTACTACTATTCTTTTTGACCTTACTGGAGGAGTAGAAAATTAATATACCCTAAACATTACCTGAAAACTTGGTAGAAAATACACCCCTGTTCTGTTGCCATCGTGCAACATGTCCCCTGAGCAGGAGACAGTAGGTTTCACATTGTGCCCTACAGGCAAAAGAAACATTCACCTGCAGAAAAAAAGCACATTTCTGTCTCAAACTTCTCTATCCATTTTAGTGACACCTGAGATGATGATAACCAAGAGGAATTTGGAGAAAAGACATTGGCCCCATTTTTTCTTTCAAATATATTTATGCAGAGTATTGGCAGATAACCCAGGTGCTAAAAAGGTCCATAGATTTTAATACAATCTCCTATATGGCGATAGTACTTACTAAGACCTAGTAACTAATGTAACATTTTATAGCTCAATCTCAAGGTAGCTCAAGTCTATCAAAAGAGATTCCATTAGACCACTATGGACTCTCCACAGATAATTTCTTTAGATCATTTGAATACTAGGTTTTAAATGGCAAAGTGTGCAACTCTTGAAGAGTCAACATCCTTAAAAACAGTATCCAAAACTGAAATTATAACCAGAAGTTAATATTAAGGCCTGGAGATTCTTTAAAGCCATTTCTCCTAAGAAATGAACCAAAACATCTTGAATTGTCAGAAGTGTTAAATCTGCTTTCAGCAGAAACCCTCCACAGATCATTTCATTAAATCATTTGATCACTGGCTATTAAATAAAAAGGAAACAATTTTGAAGGACAGCAGAGAGGGAAAAGTAGTTATAATTAAGTATAGCAATTTAAAGTTGCATTCTTCACACATCATTACTGCCATTATAAACATACTAATATGCTAGCAAAGGCACATGCTAAAACTAGCGAATAATGAAAAGATGATGCAGAGAGTTTATTTGAAGAGGTTCAGCAAAGTTCATATATCCCTGCGAATAGCTGTGAATTGTTTGCTCAGCTTTATATAGGGAAATACTGAAAACTAAAACATTATTTCAGGTAGTTGTGGCCAAATCTGTGAGAACTCCTTCTTCCCTCTCCATCATCATTTAGTCAGAGATTATCGAATTAGAAGTGCTAAAATATTTTAGGATTTTGATTCATCTTCTGTTTGGTACGAATCGTGTTCCTGTCTCCTTTTTTTAAACAATATCAAATTTCAAATAATTCATATTCTTTATACATTTATTAAAATCTTGAAATGGAATTCATACATTTGTGGCATGACCCTGTTCTCCATTATGTAATTCTAGGTCTCAGAGGGCAGTGATAAAGCACCAATATGCCTATTAGATTTTCAGTAATGAAAACTGCAGGGGGGTAAGGGGAAAGAAAAGGAGAATTCAGCTGCGTGCATGAAGGGAAAAGAAAGGTGACTGTCATGCAGAGAAAAGGGGATTACAAAATTGCCAAAATGAATAATTTACAATTATACAAAAAATGCATTCAATTATGTTTTTCCTTAAGTGAGTCTCATAAAAACCATACAGAAACTGCATTGTTCAAGTCTTTAACAACACAGAGTTTGCCAGACTGCATCAGACTATTGGTCAATCAAACCAGTAAGCCAGTAACAGAGGCTTCAGAGAGCTTGACCATGAAGCATCTACCCAATTGCTTTGGACAATTGCTTTTTTCTGCTAGTATTTATAATGTATCCTGAAAGATGTTTTGCTTACTTTTTCTTAGTATGCAGAACTATAAATGTTATTGGACATAAAAAGAAATCTTTGTATTAAAGGCTGCTTCTGTTTTGCCTGTCTTCATCACTACAAAGCACTGGAGAACAAAGGAGGCCGTACTAGACGGATGATGACAATTCCTGTCTTCACCAGACCTTTAACAGATACTTCAGAGGAGAGCAAAAACTCTATAATACATCGATTGTACATTATTATACAGCTATAGGAAATGTATTCATACCCATTGAGGCTGATCAGTTAATTCTTTGAAGTATGAAGACTGAAAGTCCAAAGCAGTTTTAAGAATCAACAGTCATATCAGCATTTTAGATCTTCCCTATGTAAATGTAAGGAGAAGCTCTTTTAACTTTCTATTCCAAGAAATACAGACCTTGTACCAACTGAATTAACGTGCATGATTCCCTGTGTCAAGAAAATTTTCATGGTACTGCAGCCACATCCAGAGCTTAGTAACTCTCATTGTAATGTAGATGTCTGCTGAAACTGTTTTTTAAAAACACAACAATAGCTAATGAAAATTATTTGTTTCACTGAGATATTTGGAGTCTGCACTGCACTACACTGCCAGGAAAAAGTCCAGTGCTGAGCGCCCCAGATGGGAAGCACCAAAGCGGTGACTCCGGAATATGCTCTGAGCGTGAAGTTTCACAAGACAGCTGATCCAACAAACTGATGTTTATAAAAACAGGCAGTTTTCGAATCCCACAGTCTCCTAGCCTCCTACTCGGTCTTCTTTCACTGCATAGGGGACTTTTTTCTTTTTCCCCAGGTTTGTTTTCTTCTAGATCAGTGAGCTGAATTGTCTCACTGAAGGGAACAGGTGACCATAAGAGCTCATAAAAGGAAGGAGAAAGAGCTTGGGGCCAGGAGTCCAGGGAAGCAGGAAGCTGTTAGATCATGCAACCTCGCTTTTAAGTTAAATGGCATAATTTAAGTCCCAGCCCTCCCAGGACAGACTGAGATAACCCAGAACCACCTTCTTAGTTAATAACCACCTTCTCAAATACATCTGAGGAATGGAGACTAGGAGACCTGCTTATTCATTAACTTGGGCTTTCTCCATTCATTTCCATTTGCACAAAGGGACTGCCATCAGGGTTAGTGGTATTTTATACCTCTTCTTCACGATTTTAATGAAAAAGGTATAAGCATGTTCTGTTCTGGTCCTTTCCGGTAAGGAATATTATATTTTAACAAGCCAACTGATTCATTGTATGATAAAGTAAAGCTGGAATACTAGAAATATGGAACTCAAAGATCCTGTTCTAGGTGACTTGGCTGATGATCAAACTGTCCCTGCTTCCTTCTCAGGCACCAAAAGAGGACAAACAAATCACAGCAATCAATCAGTATTAGCATTCTGCTCAGCAGAAGGTACTTTAAAATTCTTACCTACAAGTCAATAAACAATCATCATGATTAAAGACCCCATCTTAAGTCTTGGCAAAACTTTTGTCTTTGGGGAGTTCGCTTCATCTGCCTAAAGCCCAATGATGTGACTTGCCGACAGCACAAGGTCTGGGAGGATGACATTAGAGGGTTGAGTCGCAATGCAGATTCAGTTTCACAGCCACCGGTGTAAGGCATAGGGCTAACACAGGGCCATGTCTCAGCTTTGCAATTCTTTCAGGGCATTCATGTCTCACAAACCTCGTCTCTGCCACCATTACTCCTGTACAAGATAGTGCAAACATTTGGATAACCTACAAAGTCCTTTCCCCATAGTCTGTATCTGCCCTACATCCAACAGGGAAAGGGGGACATGCTTGTAATGACCCAGCCTTATTTAGCTATTTCTCACATTTAGTTGATAATTTGTATTTAGTTAGTTGAGACAGACAGTGACAGGCAAAAGAGACAGATATTTTAGGGCCTCTCACCATAGCATCTAATCATGGACCTAAATAGTGTTTTCCGCAGAAGAATGAAATGAAGGTTCAGATGTGAGAAGGATGAGATTGAAACTTCTTGACCTCTGATCTTTTAAGCAGAAGAGTGATGCATCCTCTAAATTTCAAGCCAAGGAACATGAAGGGTGAAAATGTGTGCTGTTACCATGGACTAATCATGCATAGTTAGGTGTTCCTAGCCATCAGCACTTTAGCATACTTGACTAGTGATGTATGAAGTAGGCCACCCTGGAAATTGGTTTTCTTGCCCTGTGTCCAGCACCAGTGTAACCAGGGGCCATAAATACTTAGGCTGTTCAATATCCTCTTACTTTTTTTTTTTTTAGAATGATTTATTCACGTAACCAGGTTAAAATTGCAGCAGTAATTCAGATTGGGGATTGAAAAGCTGTCTGGCTTCAAGGCACTTGGGAGTTATTATCCATTTAGACTACAGGCAGAACAAGCCCTGTAGCCTGATTTGCTGACATTTGTCCAAAAAGGTTTCAGCGCTGCTGTGTTAATCGACTGGCCTTGATTTGGGAAGGGGACAGATCACAGATTTACTCACCTCTTTCACCATAATCTCAATTCCTACTCCCATCTTCTTTTAGGTAGCTTAAAAACTGTCACCATGAATAATTAGTGATATTGGAATGAAACACTCCTGTTGATTCTATTACCCAAATTGCTTTAAGAAATGTGGTTCATTGAAATTACCCATTAGCTACAAAATATAGCAAAATAGTGCCTTTAAAATAACAATCCTGGTCACAGAATGCTAGCTATTGCCCTCAAGTTGGCACTAGAAGAAACAAAAGATATTGTATTAAGAAGGAGATAGCTACCTCAAGCTTCGATACAAACAGTCCATTTTAATTTTCAGGCACATCACACCTAGAAAGTAATTGCTCTGAAATTTTCATAACTTCTGGATTATATTCCAAAATGTGACTCGCCTGTCTCTCTGACACAATCCTGTCGCTACGGAGCCAATATTAAAAGCTGAAAATAGCTCATACTATTCATGGAAACCTAATGGTACAATATCTGGATTATATTCCACCCTCCCAACCCTGCCCTGCTCCCTCCAACCATTTCACCTATTGGATTTAGTGAGGCTTCCATGAGGCCACCTGGAAAGTGAATTAAAAATATATCATCTTTTTTGGTAGACAGCAAGACAATTTTGATTCTTCACATATGCTACACAATATTATTAGCTGAGTTAGGACAACAGTCCTGGGAATGACATGTTTAAAGGAGCTGGAAAACAAAAGGACATTAAAATTGCTTATCTACCATTAGCCCTTTTCACTCCTCAGCATTCATGTTACTTTAAAATTAGATGAACAACAGCCTATCCCTTTCCCCCCAGCGATAACACAGTAGCAGCACAGATGTAGTGAAAGGATATTATAAACATGGGCCAGTCACGTCTTTCCATGTTTCTTGCTCTGATTTGAACATGGCTCCCATATGCTATTAAACACTTTCCTAAGCAACGTGCAAGTGTGAAAAAAATGCAAAAAGCAGTGAAGGACATTAACTTGTCTAGGGACGAAAGCAAACCTGCCGCATAAAAGTACGCTCAGAGCTCCTTAGCACCCATGTGATGGATTCTGGGGTAGCCAGCTTGAGGAGCACATCAGTTCTGTAGCGTTTCACCTTCGGTGACCATTTCTGCATTGCTGACAGATGTAATCAGTATTTGGCAAAAGGAACAGATAATTTTTAGAATGGACATCAAAGGATATACACAAATCATCGTGCAGGACTAGCAAGAACGGGGGCAATATCTGTTTTATTTTGTATAAGTATTATTGCTACGTCAGTTTACCTCCTTGATGCTGAGCTGGCTAGCTGCACGGATTATAGTAGAGGAGGGGACAGATCCCAAGACAATTTCTGAAGCGTTGACCAGACCTGGGATAGGACATTTCTAATAAGCTCTAAATCCAGTGACTGGTATCGCCTTTATGTTAAGGCAACATACAGAAAGGTACTAGGGAGAATTTTCTCTGCTTCCTCACGGGATAGGTGTGTGTTCACTTAGCATCCTATCTCAAGCCATAATTGCAGACCTTACCCACACGTATCCCAACGGCACTGTCTGCTTGAAGTGCAGGTCTGTATGTCTTTCCAAAGATTACATTTTTCTTCCCTCATTCTGAATTCATCTGATCAAAGGAGCTATTTTACATCTTTTTAATCAGATATTGGTCAGAGGCCTTTATGCTGACATGCAGAAATTAGCAAGCTGAAACTCTCAAATCTGCCTACAATGGAATAGTCAGCTTTAAAATAACAAATTCAAGGAACTGCAATGGCACAGAGCTCAGTGAGCAAGAGAGACATGAATATTAATTCAGTACCAGGCAGCTCTCAGAGGCTGCGCTGAGCTTCATGCTCATGCGATTACATTGTTTCCCAAAGCAGCCGCTGCCTCTGACTTCAGTATCCGCAGGCTCTGAGAACAGTGGAGTAATAGACTTTCACTCCAAGGAAAGAAGTGAAAAAACGCAATGGATCTTGTCACCTACAGGATGCACTCACGAAGGAGTGCAATGGATACAGAGGTCTGTGACAGGATGTAGAGCAGTTACTGAGGCAGAGTAATGCAAAAAATGTGCCCCCTGGAAAGAGCACGCTTGGGTGCCTAAAACTGCCATCCGGGCAGAACACACCTGAGAAAGACTGGGGGTGCATCAGGGCTGCCTCTCCTTCTTGAACAGCCTCAGCTCGCTTTTGAAGAGAAATATTTTCCAGCACTAAACATTTCACTTGCTATCACCCCTGAGCTTAGAAGTCTTCTGCTGAGTTTCGCTGAGTTTCCTTTTGTCTGATGCCCAGAAACCTGGGCGAGCTTTACAATACCTACAAATGTAAAAATATCAGCCCTCGCTTAAAGACTTCCTCCTTATGCCAGAGGTAGTAAACATTAATTAATATTATTTATACATCTCCTGCAAACATCCAGGAGTCTGTGCTAGACCTAACTGGGCTTCAGCTCATGTTCTGAGAAACGTTCTGCTGGACAGTGTGAGAGAAGAGAGCAAATGTTCAGAAGCTGGAAAGACTCATGTCCGCATATGTGGAGATTTGCTGAAAATATTTCCAATCACTGAAATATAGAATCAATTAAAGAAAAAACAAAAACCAAAACACCCAATCTTGCCAACTGGAAGGAGTGCTCCAAGAGCTTTCCCTACAGATGATCATGGCTTCCAAGTCTGTCTTTGCCAGGAATTGAGTGTGGTGGGATTTTCAGGTGTTCAGCACAGGGATGTCTAAGGAGCCCTGACCTGATATTGAGTATTTCTGTCAGCAGCCAGATTCAAAACTTCTTATCTCCTCTCTAACTTCGAGTTGTACCTTCCTGGCCTGTGCAGTTTTTGCACAGACACAGTAGCCAGCACCTTTTGACCAGCACTGTCCTTACACTATATAAAAACACATYGGTGAGAAGTACTGACTGAAGTGAGTTAACACAGTAGCTCACGCCACGTACAAACAAAGGGGATTAAAAGTTAAACAGATTTATAGGGTATTTACTCTTCCCTCTTCATTTATAAGCAAAAGTATCTTGCTGCTTGATGCCAGGAGGATTAGCCTGCTAGGAATTTACCTATCAACACAAGATTTGCTATACATACCAGTGCAGGAGCTGGGAACCCAAAATTAAAGAAATAGTCAGAGCCAGCTGTTTTCAAGTCTGAAAATCTAGAACTGATATTTTTGTCCGTCCGAAACTTGATGGGGATGACTCTGGACAGGTTAGTTTGCCCTGTTGCTTATGACAGTGCACCAGAAAGTTCCTTCATGTAAAAGGAATCTAAAACCCTAAATAAATATGTATTTTATATACATACTTATATGGACTTATAGATATGTGTATATATGAGAGTCATATAAATGTTTGTCTTATATATACACATGCCATATATATAGTATATAGAGAGAAGGTGTATATACAAATATTTATACATAAAAACACATAAAACATGTATTTTATATAAATAAATGAATATGCATATATAATATATACCTATATATGCTATCACAGCATCCTCTAATTGCTTCTTGAGCCTTTTTAATGATACAAACATATTCTGAATACCTAGCTAATGGAAAAGCTAGATAAATAAGCCATTTTACTAATTTATTTGATGGCAAAATCCTCCTGTCTTTGGTGCTTTGTTGGTTGCAAAGCAAACTAATCTAAAGTCTATGTGCAGACTGCCAAATGGGATGGCTAATTAGAATCTATGAGACACACAGTAGACAAAGACAGTGCTTTACCTTGCTGGCCCTCAGACAAGATTGCTTTTTTTTTTTTTCCCCTCCTGAAGAAACTGTGATTTTTTTTGGTGAGAAGGAAGGAGGCAAAATCACCACTTAACTATATTTAATGAGCCTTGGCTTTTCCCGTTCAGTAATTTCTTTCATTGTGCATAACTTCGTTAGCAATGCTTCTTACAGTGTACACCGTACTCACACTGTTCTAAATTACATGGTTTTTGATGTGATATCTTTCTTATTTTCCAGCCTGAGCAACCCAGTCAATAAGAGCTATAACAAACATAAGGGATCTAAACACCACAGGGAAAAAAAAAATTGTAAAATTCTCCACTGATGGTTTTCATACATGAATTATTGCTTCTTGATCTGTCTGTATGATATCACATCAAGAAGACTCTGCTCAATATACAGTACCTATTATTTCTGTATCACCATCTCATAATAAGTCATTGATATGTCACTGATTTTCAAAGGCCTAACTCTCATTCCACTATGCTCAAAGACAATTAGCAGAATTTAGGAACCTAAACACCTTACAGGATCTGAGCCTTTATCATTATGTCTGCAAATATTTGAAGCCCATTTGTTATAGTACAATAGGCCTATTCTGCAGTAGAACAAATTATCTGAATCATGATGTGAAGAGTTTACACATCTTACTTTTTCTTAATGTGGCTAAGACCTAGTAAGTCTTTTTCTGTTTTTAATAACAGAGGAATAGTTTTCCTTTATAATTTATATTTCTAGAGGAAAATGTGCATGAAAGAAACAATAATAATTAGCAGCAAAGAAGATGTAAAAGAATAAATTAACATTTAAAAGTACCCTCTTGAAATTCTCATTTTTTGTGTTACATCCCAAAGGTGAGAGATTAGTACTAATTGAGGATAGTATTACTGCAGTAATTCCAGGAATAAATTACCTGGCCCTGGTTCAAAACTAAGAGAGACTCACTGACTAATTCACACAATACAGATTAGAAACACTGCCATAAAAAAATGCATCTTTTAATCTCAGGCCTCTCATATCTATGGTAAGGGGTCAGGTCTACCTCTGCCAAACATTGTGTTCATTCCCGTTGTCATTTTTATATATCATCTCTGTTTTGCTTTCGCTCTAACTGCACTTAATAAGTTTATTAAATGTATTACCAAAGGTAAAGTGAATTTACTGAATTATTTTGACCTAGCCATTTGGCTCAGCAGTGCTCATCCTGTCTTCCTCATGCCCCATAGGCATTCATAACAATATCATTGTTCTCCTCTGGGAAGTCACAGACAGAAATGACATCACATAAAAATTAAATCCTATTTGGCAGATATACCAGACATTTTTCCACTGTATCTGCTGCTCATCTTGATATTTTAATCTCAGCTGATGGGGGCTGGTTTTCTCCTATTTAGCACCTGTATAGTCTTTCACAACTTTTGCCAACTGGATGGAAAAATACTACCATTTTAATCTGATAATATTTTCCATCCAGGTCTTGCAAATAAGAATTACCAAAAGGTTAATTCTGAAAGGTTTTGGGGAGTCATTGATTTCTCTTTTATCTGGTATGCCTCAGTGATCCCATGTAAATAATTATAACATTCTCTTGGTTCACTATGTGGAGTTCTATACCACAGATACAGGTAGACAGGTAATACAAGTCAGTGGACAATCCCAGCCATATTTCTGGTAAAATTAAGGGTATAAATGGCTAAATAAGTCACAGACATCATATTTCTATTCAATCCTAGAGCAGAAATTTACAACATTTTATGGCATTTATAAGATTTTCGTTCGGGTTTGAGTTATACATGTCAGATATGCAAATCTCCACTTCCAAACTTGCATACTGCTCAAATGAACAATTCTCATATCTTGGGATGGGGCCATCTCTAGCTGGGATGCAGTCAGTTCTGCTATTTACCATATATTTGGTTAGATTTTGTATCACTGTAATTTCTCCACTTTGGTAAAAAAAAAAAAAAAAAAAAAAAAAAAAAAAAAAGGGTACATACGGAATGATGGTAAATTTTAATGTCTAAATCAAAGAATATCCAAACTGGTGAAAAGGAATGTGGAGAAAGCAACTGTTGTACTTGTTTGTGGGAAGAGAGGAAAACGCATTTTTTTTTTAATTTCTCACATCAGACTTCTGGCATTTCTGCCAAGAAAGGAACAGTATGCCTGCTCTAATGAGAAGCCAATATTGTAAGTAATGGTGAATTTTCTCATGAGTTTAATTTATAATAATTCCAAATCCACATATACAAATAAAAAAGAAAAGGTGATTTGGCCAAAGTCTACTGACACATTAGGTCACAGCATATATCAAGAGGAAAAGAAGCTTCAAATTATTAACATTACCATATTCAGCAATTACCAAGAGTAACCCTAAGGAACTATTTCTATTGACACAGTTTTAGTTTTCACATCTCAAGAAAATTGAGAGTTTAAGTGATTTGGCCAAGGTCACACAAGGAATACAAGTAGACTACATCCTCCCTGGTTTATGTCTATCTGAAGTTAAATGGTCAAGGTAATACACAAAGGACTCCATAATGAATTATATATGAATATTACCTTTGCAATGTGGGTAATTTTGTACTTGCAAAACATTTAAACTGAAAGCAAAACATTGCTATCGTACTTCTACTGCCTAATTTTGCAATGCACTGCATTCCACTCTGTAGTTGCCTGTATCTAATGGACATCAGTTTGCAAATAAGGAAATTATTCTAGCAATGGTACTGGATATGGAACATATCAAATGGATGAAAGGAAGGAAGAAAATACTTTTTCTTCTTACCATCTCTTCATGTAGGTCAAGAAACCTTAACAAAAATTTACACCCGTCTCCTCTCTCTCTCTCTCTCTCAAAAAAACCCCACCAAACAATAAATGAAAACTCACCCAGAAACTAAATACAGTGTCATAGCTTTTCCACACCAGAAGAACAATGGGAGAAACAGAACTGCTAAGCGGGTAAATAGTGTAAGTTGGTGGCAGGAACTTCTGCCAAGGTAGTTACGCACAAAAGGACAATTGACTTACAAAAGCATCCTTCTGCCGGTATATTTTCCTTTGCGCCAGGAGCTCTCCCAGCAGAACACAGGCAGACTCATGTTTCTTTCTCTACATGCTTCACTGACTACTTTATGCTGTTGGAAGGTTTCTAATACAGACCGGCTCTCAGTTATTCCTGGGATACATCAGACTACACTACGAATGGTTTTTCCCTTGCAAAAATCATATAAGATTTTGTGTGACACCAGAAACTTGTCTTTAGCTGTAGTGAAGCAAAGAGAACAAGGTTTTATACTCTTTGGGCGTGGGACTTCACAAAGTCATACATGACTGTTGGAGTACTCATTATCCAGTGATTAAAATGAGCTCCACGTGAACGCAGGTGCTTTTCTACCAGCTCACTGTGAAACCTGGCACGAGTCTCAGCAAAACTGAAAATGCCAGTGCCTGGTACACCTACAAAAATAAAATTAAAAACAAATCCTTCTAGTAAATATAACAGGTGTGAAGTTCTACTAGTCCTGATACACTCTGAAAAATCTCTTTTTACCATAAAAACAAACAAGCAATAAATTGATGTTAAACAATAAAAAAAGCTTCTTAACTATTTTGAAGAAGTGTCATAATTTTGCTTGTACACTAGTTTGATGAGCAGAAGTTGAGCTTCTCACTATACTCAAAGCTGAAGCATTAACATAAAAATGTATGACATCTATAAAAGTTAATAGGCATAACGCTAAAAGCTGCCAAGTGTAAGAGCAGAATAAAAATGAAAGCTCTTGCCTAAAGAATCCCCGTAACTGCGAAATCCATATCCAGCACAGCACTGCGTGCTAGGTTTTTCTGCTCCAAATATAACACTGCCAGAACGTTATTTAAGCAGTGCTGCAAGAGCTCATTACGTTTTAGAAACACAGCAACTCTTCAATAGACAAACTAACAAAAAAAAGATACATATACAAAATGGACATATTTCACGAAGGGATTTCAAGTCACACACCAAGCTGGGAGTCTTCCCAGTCTATTTTAAGTACGATTGCTAGCTTGTTTTAAATGAAGTCTGATATCATGCATTACTTGTATGCATGCTTCCAGACTGATGGCACTACCCAATAAAGAACAAGTGTAGTAAGCCCATTAATGAATGGTTTCTTCTTATGATCCTGAAGTGTAGAATGGCTCCCATCTGCAGTCTGTCGGCTCCTCCAGCAAGATCTGATGCCTCAGAAGAAGGGATAAATTACTCTCCAGCTGACCTACTCATTCGTCTGTAGGCATAAATTATCGCCATCAACATATATGGAAGGTCAATAACAACAGAAATCCAATTTTATGTGGGTCTATCTCATTCCAGAATCAAGCCTCAATTGTTTTTCATGCCTATAAGTGCTTGATACTGTCTCTGACAAGAAATATAAAGCATAAGCTCAAACCTAACTGTGTTTAATTAAGAAAACCTTGCACTACAAAAAGAGATTGTTGCTCAAATTAGACTTATAAAGTCACCATGAAAACTTTTCAGTGCAGAGGCAAAGACTCATTGTTTCCACTTATAATGATTAGGAGAAAAGAGGATGATCATCCTAACAACAAACCAGGCAATGAGAATAAGTGCACGTTCATCACTATCACATCAAACAAGTCTGATGTGCTAGGCTGGATAGGCTGGCCAAGTAGAATTTCATGAGCCTGGTAATAAAATATTTGTTGAATTCTTTCATGGATTTCTAGTGAAATGGACATACAAGAATGAAAGTTGGCCATTTGGTCAGGCAAAAAATGTTTTTCTATTTCATGTCGCTCTTACTAACCCAGCAAATATCATTCTAATGGAACCATTAACAAATTCCCCTTTGACTGTAATACTGCAAGTAGAAAAGTAAGAAAGAAACTAGCTTTTATACATCAGCGAAGCCTACATGAGCTGGTTCTCTCTACATAGCTTGTCTCATCAAATAGGATCTCAAAATACTTCATAAACTTCATAAGGTACAAAAAAAATTACTGTTGAGAGATCAGTGTGTCTAACACAATATCCATTCATCTATGGATGAAAACAAAGCCACTATTTGATAATACACAGCAGCAATTTACAGAGCTTTAGGCGGCATAATTCTTCTTCTAGCCAATCACAAATAGAATTAGACAAGATGACCTCAGTTTATCCCTTCAACCACAATTTGCTCTTTAATTCAGGCAAGATAGAGATTGGCAGACGGAGGAAGGTGGACACACAGAGTTAGCTAAGCGTGTCACGAACCCAGGAAGTCCAGAGCAGGCAAAAAGAACCAGAGTTTGGAGGGGAAAGTCATGGAGCAGGCAGGCAGCCCCCGAGGACTCAGCACTGAAATCTCTGTTCAGCAACCACAAAGAAGAGCTGCAGCCTCAAGGAGGGGACAGGCATTGGTCTGCAAGCGCAGGAAGCTGTGCACAGCAAAGACAGATGTTGCCCAAAGCTTCTCCAGTATGCAATCTGCTACTGAGATGTCTGGAGAGCTGAGGCATCCCAGGACTACTTGAGAAGGAGTTTTGGATTTGGCACTGTGCTGATCTGATGGCATGAAAAAATAACCTCCTACGCCATAATAGCAATCTTGGCTGCATGGAATATGCCGCTATTGGGACATCGGCTTTGTATCTCCACAGATGGAAGACAGACATGGGTTGTAGATTTTGGAAGTGGAAATACAATAAACATTCTTAAAAGGTTTCTCATTAGTCACCATTTTATATTTCCTTTTCCTTCCATTGCTGGAATCAAGAAAGACCAGCACCTCTTCCTCACTCCTCTCACTTGTCTACAAAGATGTGTATGTGACGGTTCTTTTCTCCCCTTCTCTCTCCCTACAGGAGAATATTAAGGACCTCTTTGGTTTCCAGCAGCAATTTGTATCCTGAGATGCTTGTCCTATGCTGCCAGGTATATGTGTACCAAGTTGAATAGAAACTCTTCCTACAACCACATAGAGCAATGAATGAAGTGATGAGATGAAAGGAAACAGCAGCTCCTTCAGTGTAGGAGTATCATGAGGCGGGAAGGTGTCAAAAATATGTTCCTCTAGTCTAAAACTGTTGCACTGGAAGAGTGAGATAACAGAAAACTGCCTGTGGTTACATTTAATGATATCCTGAATGTCAGTCATTCACAGAGAGTTGTTATACCACTCAGGCTTTGGGTTCAGTTCTTTCCCAGGGGTGTGGGGATCATTTGGTACATGGATGTATAGAATAAGTACAGAACTAAGGCAGAATTATTTCTCAGATGAGAATTTTTCAACTCCTGTCCTACGATTTCTTACAGAAATAAATAAATTCATCTAAGAGTAAGCTGAGCCCACATAAAGTAGTTTCAAAGGTACCTAGGTGAGTAACAGCGTTCTGCACTTTTGTGATGTTCTAGGTACGAAATCCAGCCTGCTGAATCACACTATTAGGACGTGCAAGCATCAGTTCAGCAAAACCTATTGCCACAGGAGGAAAAGAGAGCAAGCAGTTGGTCTTTTTTCTCTTGTAACAAACTGGTCATCACATGTTCTGTATCAAAGCCAACAAGCCACATGTCATTTCCTCAGTCTGCTTACCTCCTCCTCTCTCCCTTATCTCATCATACTTTCTGATTTGCTGACTGAGCCTATTAACACAGTCAAAGTTAAACTCTTGGGTGGAAAAGTGGTTTAAAGGACTTTTGATATGTGGCAGATAAAGAAGTAAAGTCTTAATTCACATACCAAGCATTACGAAAGGTTGTTAAAGCACCTGTTTGCTGCAATCTCATATCTTATTTATACACATTGTGGGGTGTAAATGTGCGCCCGTATTTTAAACAGAAACACAGAAATAAAATATGCAACAAAAAGACAAGAAATTCTTCTGTGCCAAGGCTATTTGTACAACTTCAAGGACAATTCTCAGCTTTAAGAGCTTCTACTTAAGGCCTTACAATATTTCCTTGTAATAATGTTTCTAAAAGATAAAATCTCCTGTAAAACTGTATTTGCACCTAGACAATTTTTCTGAGAGCTCTTTGGTTATACTGAGCAAGATAACCTGAGGGGAAAAAGTCTGTATCACAAGTGAAGGAGTCTAACAATGACTGATTTTTGCCAAAATACCCTGCAGGACTCTGCTCTGTGTTTTAACCATGCCTGTGACTTTCGCTAATGCCATTATTTAAGCCAGTTCTTCAGATGCAGGATTATCCTTTCGCTAGAAATACAGAAACCTCCTTGCACAAGTGGTTATCCACCTCTGAACGGTGCCCTTCAGGCCTCTTGCAGTACAATGAAATCAAAACTAAAATAAAGGCACTTTAAAGCAGTGCCGTGGCTGTCAACCCTGTAGTCAAATTCCCACCATCGCTTCTTTGAGGATTATGGGCTCATTTAGCCAGGGATTTTTGTTCATGGTGCTGCCAGTGCCAGGCAGGAGTTGATGGGTACGATGTCCCACTTTTCGTCCCCAGCCCAGCATAAAACTGCAGCATACACAAGTGAATTACCCACTCTCTGACTGCTCTTCATCTGAAAGCGCTAGTTCATCACAAAAAAAATTACACGTGTCAAATGGCATAAGTGTAATGAAAATAAATTTGCTCTCCTTTGATTTGCTTTTCATATTTTTGAATAGGTTATTGCACTGTATATGTTTGTAATAATACAATTTCCGGTGGGCCTTGATAACTTGTTAGCAGAGAAAAATATATTACCCTGTGTGGCAGTATCTTCCAAATGCAAATATCCTTGGGGGAAAGAAAAGGAAAGAGTGAGGAGCAGAAGAAATGATAATAGAATAAGCAATAAAAATTAAGTAACTTCCAAAACAGCTTAGGTGACTTAGGAAAAAGCCACAGACGCAGACAATTGTGACTGGAGTTTATTACTAAGGCACCTGTGACAATCATTTTAACGATTGCCAGTAGGGGTGGGATGACACAACAGTACCAATACAATCACTTTTTCTCCTCCCTCTCTATCTAAATGCGGGCATCAAAAAAGATGCTGCAGATCTGCATTCTATTAATGGAAAGAATAACTGAAATAATTTAAAAGCTTGACAGACAAATTTCTTTGAAGTTTTCTGCTCTAAAGCCGAATATTCTAGTTGACTTTTACTCACTGCACTGGATAGATGGGTGAACAGGGAGGCCTCGGAGTGCTTTCCTGGCATGTCGCCATTAACTGAACAGCAGCTGGTAATAAGCTTTAACTAAACAATAATTCATACAGGATTAAACTGCCTTACAAATGCTATGGCTTGATGTTGTTGAAATTATTATGACCTAATTTTAAATAAGTATTTTCAACAAAATCATCCCCTGACCCATTCTATATGTATATTTTGGCTTACAGTGGGGCAGTGCGAGGTGCAAGGATATTTGATAGCCCTGTATGCCCACCTTTTTTCCTGGAGACTCTTATGCAAAATAAATGAAAGACTTCACCGGCTTAAAAATAAAATTAAAAGAAAAGTCTGTCTAATGAAGGGAAAATTAATGAATAAAATGTCAGCCTACTGCACATTGGACAGAGCATCGTCAACAACTCCAGATAATTAATAATCAGTAAATTCAGAATTCTGTCTTCCAACATACAAAATATAAACCAGAAGGATAAAAATAAAATTTATATATTTATATACATTTAAATCACTGCAGGAACAGCTAGGGGAGGAAGCTTGGGAAGACTCGCTGTCAGGTCACAAATATTGTCTTAAGACACCTTGACAATTCTCATATTGATGTTGTAATTATCAACTTCATACTAAAAAAAAATCTTCTGTTTCAGGAACTCTTCAAAAGAAATTGTAGCTTTAGACAAAAGAACAAAACAGGCATGATGTGCAGGGAAAAGAATTTTGATTTTGTATTACATACTAAAACAGCAAACTGGACTGAAGATGCAGAGGCAGCCTTGGAAGAGGAAAGCACATTCTCGGTAAGGATGGGGTGCAGCACTAGGGCATCAGTTTTGCTGGCATGCATCTTTTTAAGCAAACAAAGACTTAAGTTCATGACCAATTCTGTAAGAAGTACAAAAAATGGCAGAGGGGACTCAGCCATACTGAAGAAACATTGCAAAAACAGTACCTAATTTACTGTTTAAGTGATCTCTATTTTGGTAATCACAGCCTGATAAAACGTGAGCAGTACAACTACACATTATAGATAAATAGGCTCTTTGGACCAATTTTAATTACTTTCATTTGATTAAAGAGATTTTCTATCTTAGCTCACACTCCAGAATATTTATTAGATGGTTGAAAATATTATCACCTCAGCATCTAATCTGGAGAATGCAGAACTTCTTCCTTGATAAAAATGCCCACTTCTCCAAAAGTCAGGAACAATGTACTAACCATCAGAAATCCTGGGTTGTATTTGTGGGTCTTTCATATCAGGCAATGTACCCAGGATAACAACTGCAAATGTGTCCAAGTGACTTAGAAGCCCTGATCCTACAGCCAGACACTGGGTTAGAGAACATAAATTCCACTCTCACAAACTTTTTATGTGCCCTTAAAAATTGGCCTGGTTTTGTTTTTGTTTTTTTTGTTTCTCAAGTGTACAAAGAGTTAACAATACTAACATTAAAAATTTCCAGTGACAGAGAAATTAAAGGAAGCACTCAGCAATTTCTGTAGGCCTTGGTAGTCTCTATTCACACATTTAAAATTTTGTTTCTCCTCCCACAAACATTTGAAAAGCAATGACCAAAGAGGCAACATTGAGGCAGCTTCACAGCTGTAACTCCCTGCTAATTCATGGGGTAACAGCATGGCACTTTATTAAAGGTGAGCTTTTGACTCGGATTCTTGTTTAAGGCCCTGCAAGATTTCACGAGGAAGCTATTTTGGAGAATCTTAGGATTGCCCTACAACCAATTAAATTACCACATTCGGCACTGCTGACATTGTTATTCTTCACCTTGGAAAACATTAAAAATGCAAATTAAATATATATTATATTAACTGAATAAAACATGAAGCTCTTTTGCCCTCTTACAACAATGTAGAGCAAGGAGCAAAAAGTGAATCAGGCAATAAACTTGGGCTCGTCTATCCCACATTCAGAGTTTTAGCCGGAACATACAGATTTAATTTGTTTGCACAGCTATTGAAAACCAGCAGACCATGACACTGCAGAGAGCAGGCAAAGGGAATGCAATGTGTTCATGAAGCTCAGGGTGTCAAATTCTTGCTGCTGAGGTCCCATCCCTGCATTCCTCCACCTCCAGCAACACACATGGTGCTCGGGTGCAGTCCTGGGAGCCTCCGAAGCTTGCCAGTGGCAAGCGATATTAGCTCAGTTTGGGGAATGGCTTTCCTCTCGGATGTCTGCATGACGTTAGTGCGGCCTGATGGTCATCGCAGAGCGCGGCCAGCCCTTCAAACGGACTGAATCTCACTGCGGTGACCAGAGAGGAAGGCTGGGCCACTGGCTGCACACCGCCCCAAAGAGGCTGCAGACAGCAGGCCGCACAAAAAATAGACATATTGGCAGTATCTGTTTATTTTCTGGAAACAATCTCCTTCATTAAGGAGAAAGGCTTTCAAATCAGTAAGCCCAGGTATCCATAATCCAAGAATCCTAAGAGTTAGCTGAGGAAATAATTGCTAATATGCCAATACTAATATTTTAACAAATGTGAGAGTGAAGACACTCTACAACACTAAGAATAATAATATTCCAACAGTGAAGGAGGCTGACCCCATAACTATAGGCCTCTCACTGTGGTATCAATCACTGACAGAATAATGAAAAACTATAAAGCTGATACAGAATTAGAGGATAGTTTATAATCAGTGCAAATCTATCTGATACTTGCATGAAGCTGAGACACAGCGCAGGGACACTTGTAGAGAAATATATTTTAGAGTCTAAACTTCCAAATTAGGCAGTGTATAAATTGCTATTGACCTGGACAGGCAAATCTTCATGAGTGGCAACTCTCCCCAGAGCAGCTCCTAGCTAGATCTTTAGACAGTTCATCCTTAATAAAACCTTATTTAAGTATCCTATGTACGATATATCATATAATTTTACAGAAAACTAAATGTTGTGTAAAACTTCATGCTCTGTAACTAGGGAGCTAAAAAACACTGCAAACAAAAAATAAGAAAAGTTGACTTCCAGGAGCCCTAAGAAATTTTCTTCTGCTCCCCCCTCACCCTCTTCTTCCTTCTTGTCAAAACCAAACCAGGTGTTTACACACAGAAGAATGTTAAGCAGCAAAAAAGTCAGAAGAAAAGTATCCTAAAGCAGAGTGAGGTTTTTTTTAACCTCAAAACCTGAATGGAAAGTCATTTTTATGTTATTCGCAAGTACTACTCTCATAATGTTTATGATACCAGAAAAGGAGCAGTTAACAAAAAGTTATCTGGGGTTTTAACAGAAATACGTATTAATATCGAATTAAAAACATTACTTAAAAAAAATTTTGTGAGATTCTTACGCGACACATGTGGGCACAGGCAAAGTTACAAAGTGAGATTTTTCTTCTGTTTCATTCCTCCCTTTTGCAGAAGGACAGAGATGTTGACTATTCTTGCCAGAGAGGATTTATGTCTTGGGTAAAAACCAATGTCATCTGTGGCTGCTGTTGACTAGTTGTTATTCAGGAGTAGCTCTCTAGCACCTCCTAGGCATCAATGAATCGGCAGTCCTCAGGTATCCCTTTGTTTATTCACAGCTCACCAGTAATATTTCCCCCTTCCTTTCTGAGGCAAATGTTACTCTTTTGCCATCACCAAGCTAGGAAATCACCAATATTCTTTTTCCCCTTGAAGTAAGCTAAGCATTTGGCAGTGCATCAAGAACACATTATGGTAAACCTTTGTCTCAGATGCTCTGAAATATGAGGATCTTTGATTCTAACTACACGGAGCCTTGTTCCAAAATAGCTGTTCTTAATTAAATACCTTCATGGACATTCTTAGTTGATATTCACATCAGACCAGAAGAGACCACAAAGAGATCGGATCAGAAACAGTTATTGCTCTTCTAATTCATGTCCGACCTTAACACAAATGAGCTTCTCTGTGTAGAAAGTAACCTTCATCCCACTATTGGCCCACTGTAGAGCTCTTTCTACTAGTCCATATGACTCCAGTCCTGCAAATCTGTAATGAGGATGCCTGCAATAGGGAACCTAGCCAAGCAATATGTGCACTTTCCAAATCTACTGAAATCTAGTACACGCTACAGGGAAAGGCAAAAGTTGGTTCAGTCGCTTCACGAGGCATGTCAAAAGTGGCAGGGAGGAAATAGCAAAGGTAAAGCTCCTAAAACAGACATCTAAATTTGCACTTACATAATTATGCTCTATTCAATTCTATAGTGACAGGCCAGATATAAAACCTTACTATTAAGTTGTATTGATATGAATAATAGAAATACTGAATAAATTTAAGAAATAATCAGACTGCAGACTTTGAATGAGCTCTAGCAGAGTTGACAGACAAGCTACCAAAAATAAGCAAACATTTCAAAGTTTACTTTCATTATAGGAGTAATATACAATCTGTGAATCATACTTTGCCTTTCCAAAAAGTCTGGGATCTCCAAAACTGCAATATATTCTATCTAGATATATATTCCATCTGCCAGATGTAATGACTCTGCATGACAGACACTTCTGCCAAGTAATTTTTATGCCAGGTAAAGCTTTAGGAAATCTCTATTTCCAAGTTGTTGTTACAATGATAGGTTTAAAGGAAAAGATTATTGAAGCATTTTAAGATGACATCATGTACATTCTTGTAGCCTTGGTAACTATATGAATTTTACCACAAGTTAATATCCTGTATGTACCCCCACACATATCTATCCAAAACTATTCTTTTTTTTTCTATAATGGTAGTATTTAATTTTCTGTTAATGCATTACCATGTACAAATATCAAGAGTTTATACAGATGATTGATTTGAAACAACATCCTCAAATTCCATATATTAGCTGAAAAACGCAAGCCTTTCTCCTTCTTGCAATGTTATTGTTCAGGCTTTCTGCAGTTCCAACAGAAGTTGCAAGCATCAGTTTCTATTCAATTCCTATTTTGAAAGGGAGAGCTAGGGAATTACGCTCAAGTCCTCCATTTCTGTGATCTAAACACAGTTAAAATGATATAAACAACCCCATGGAAGACAGCTTTTTGTCTCTGTTAACAGAATTTGAGATTCCCCAGGAGAAACTGAGAGGAAAAAGAGGTCTTGGGTCGGTCAACCCTATTAGACTTAAATTATTCAACTCATGACAAGTAGGCATGTTTCATATTTTTATAAAGATTTGCTTTATTATCTGTTTCAAAAGAACTAGGTATGCATATGCATTCCAGATATTGGAATTATGTAATTTAATCTTGTTTGATAAATATTTACAATTAAAATAAATGTCGTTAATTTTGCTTTCAGGTGTTTTTGTGCATATTGCAAGTGAGACTGTCAGAGACTCTGACCCTTTCTTCTTCCTGTTCCACAAACGAAGACAGAAAGAAGCAGCAGAGAGTTCCCGTACACGGCATCACCAGGATTTCTCTAGCTGTTCTATGCTCTGTATAGACTATAGCTCTACAGAAAGGAAATATCTATTACACTAAACTCCTTTGACTTAATCAAAAGTCAGTTAACTCCTTTCCTAAGGTAAGTCAGAAGTCCCAGGATACATGCACGCACCAACAACATACGCACTTCCTAAAGCTCTCCAACTCTGCAAAATCTTAATAGTAATATATGTGTAAAGACTTGCACACCTTTGATAAGTGATCTGATGATTTTTGAAGTCAAAATGGCTAGCGTAATTCACATTAAGGAAAGGAACAATTTACAAAGCTGGAGAAAGTGATAATTTCCGAGAAAGGAGTATTTTAATTCATTCTGTAATTTTGCAGCTGAGCAGCAAGCAAAGATCTCCTGTGATACAGGTATCTCATCACCAAAAACTGCATTCAAAAACTCTTGCTTCCAGCTGCAATGTTTATCACACAAAAATTCACAAGGCCTTTTTATAGATGCAGTAGGATTCTTGCAGACAATCCTGCACTGCTTGCCAAGTGGCTCCATATCACCATTAATATTCAAAATCTGAGGATGTTGCAGGGAAGAATGGCTTAAAGCCATTTTTATTGTGCTACAGTCAATAAACACCTACACTTTTGTTTATTCCACCGCTGCATCTTCCAGAAAGTATTAAAAAAGCCACCTTGAACTTTTTGCATTTGCCCTTCGGATATTGTATCACAGTCTCCAGCGCTAACATCACTGCACTCAAACAAGCATGATATTAAGCATGTGTGGAAAGGCACTAACAGGCCTTTAAATGCTACTTTCACATTTTTCTCCTTACAGCCTCCCTCACTATTTTCCTACAGATCAATGGCACAGTTCAGTTTGTCAGGTTGTGAGGAAGAAATCTTCTCTGAAAAAATATGTTATCAGCTGCAGTCTATCCTATTTGCTACATTAATTCCATTTGCTCTTGACAGACCTTTCTCAAATTTCCCCTATTTCAGAAGACAGTTTTGTGTATTCCTCACTAAGAGCTCTGAGAAAGTAAACCAGGCCAATTTACTACAATAAATAGTAAAATGTTCAAGACAAACCAATGTGCTATTTATACTAAGATTGAATACTTCTTTGCTTTCTGAAGATCAGCAAGAGTCTGAAACTAATCCTGAATAAATTCTTCTCAAGAATGGCTCCTACCAAGATCTCACGCAGCAAACAAACACTGCACAACTCACAAAACACTACAAAAAATTGAAAATGTACTCTGTTTCTATTATTTTCAGCATTGACTTTTAATAAAATCATTATGACAGACATAGCATTGAGTCCATGGGTACTTTACATGTAATATTCTCCAGCGTACTACTGTCAGAGGTAATCTGTTGAACAACTGATCTCACTGAAGTTTTTAGGAAGATTCACTGAACCTGGTGCTTCTCCCGCATGAGTAATCATGCTGATTTTCAGACGTAATTTAGAGTCTGGAATTTTGACTCTTTTGTAATGCACTTGAAATCTGCACACTTTAGTTTTAGATTATTGCACGTTCATGTTATAAAAATTGGCCAGATGAAACAAACACTGTCAAAAATAACCAATAACCATCCAGAAATAACCAACAAGAATAAATTGGGTCGGGGAAAAGTACTGGATATATTATGGTCACCCCTTAAAAGAAAGTTCAAGGAGTTCTCTAGAACTTGTTTCCTTGTTTCTGGAGCAAGATGGTACAGTTTAGCAAAACAGGAGACATTCACATAAAGAAAAACTACTCAAAAGTCCACTTTTCATCAGCAAATCAAATGTGCAATTGCTTATCCAAAGATGACTTTGAACTCAAATTTTTTTTATGTTCTAAAATGAATTACTTCTTCAGTTTCAGGTAAGAAAACAGCACCTGCTGACTCGTAGCAGCTTCTAACTTTTCTATAAAGTTAGTTAGATTGCTTATGAATTGACTGATTGAAAAGCAGGAAATCACCTAAAGGTAGAGGAGAAATGTATGTGAACTTAAGATTTATTACCTGTTTCAACCTAGTTTAGACACTTGATACAAGAGTCAGAGTCAGTAATTCCTGAGATAAATCTCAGTATGATTAAATACATTTAACGTGTACATTCTCATTTCCTTTAAAAAGGGATTTGAGCTTTGGAAGTAGTTCTGTTCAGCCTCCCCCAAGTCTTAGCATTACAGCACTTGCTAAAAACAAGCATCTTAACACCTTGTCTTTCTTGCTGGTTCCAGCCTACCACAGAATTGTGTGAACTATCAGCATAATACTGTCATGCCATTTCTAAAGATACAATTTGCCTATTAGGAAGGAAGTTGTTGTTACGGTCCGTCTCCTGAGAATGGCAGGGACTACAAAGAAAAGTCTTGTTTACTGCAAATGCTCTTCTAAATAGTTACGTGTTCTTCACAAAAAAGGTAAGGGAGAGCAGTACATCTTTTAAAGTCCCTCATGAAGTAACACTGCAAAGAAAATGACTTAGCAAAGAACTTAAAAGCATTTTCTTAAGTTAAGGATTTCAGAGGTTTCTTTTTACACTCAATTACTGCTCTTCTAAAAGAAGGTCATTGTGCTGCTCTAACTCACCAAGTTAGGCAAGACATTATTTTGCTCTTATGCGGCACAGGTATCTCCAGACTCTCTCCCTCTCTCACCACAGGCAGCAGTTTCTACCCGCAGATGCACTGAACTCCACAATCCAAGCGCACAAAAGAGTCCGATTTTGGCTCAACATTTGGTCCATCAAGACCAAAGAAGATGATATGAAAAATAGGTAAGAAAGAGTTAGAAAATATTGGAAAGGCAAGAAAAGAACCAAGTGGAAATTGTCTTCATCCCTCGTCTATACCCATTTACCTCCTTTCCCTTCCTTTTATCAGAGATTTAGGATTAGCAAAGACTTCAAGAGGCAATTCGCATTCCATATGTTTTCAGTTAGTAAAACTCTTGAGACTTTTTCAAAAGATCTATTCTTCTGCATCACCTCACACTTCAGATTGCACCTCTTAGAGAGCATGTTAGCTTTTATAGCAAGGGTTTTTTTTCTTTTTTTTTTTTTTATATACACTCCTTTTTGTAGTCTGAATGGATTTAATCTTCTCCAAACATTCTGCTTCCCTGTTCGAGAAATGAAGTCTCTCTTAGGGTAGCTGCCCAGTTAACAAGGGTGTGCTTTCCCCTCCCGGTGCTAGCGGCCCCCCTGCAGCCCCTGCGGACGCTCCTCTCCCCTCCTGGCTTGTCAGTGAGCCACAACTCTGTATTCATCTGATAAAAGGATAACATTTTCAGAAAAGAAAGCACATTGTTTACCTGCAACATGAAACTGCAATTTCTGACTGCGCGCTCTGGTACTCGTGACTGTGCCCAGTGTATCACAACTCTCTTGTCATGAGACATAGTGTCAGAAACAAAACCTCTCTGGGCTTTTGCTTATTTAATTGCATTTTAAGGACTGGCGCTCAGGAAGATTTGTTCCCATTTCCAACTTTTTTCCTGGTATCACAGAGCACAGCTGTGATCTGCAGCCGCTTTTTGTGCTTGGAGCAACCACAGAGGAGCTGCAGCCGCCTGTAGCGGCCATCCAGGCAACCAGAGATGCGGGACGTGACAGTGCTGCTAAGATCTACAAGCTTCTCAAGAAACCATTCCAGGAGTTCCCTTACAGTAAACAAAATAATAAATACCAGCTGCCAAAGGAAACAAAGTCCCTGATTTGGGATTGCTTAAGTTAATCCCTGATCAAGAAAACCTTTAAGCAGGTGCTTAATTTCAACACGAAGTCCCACATGCCAGTGCTTTAAATCACTACATAAAGATACCCCCCCACACCCCCAGAAGCAAATTTGCTCATGTGTCACCAGTACGTGAGACGTTCTGCAGGACTTTTGTGTTTATTCTAGGCTCAGAAAAAATAGTGCACAAGGAAGTTTTCTCATTAGCATCAAAACTACTTGTTGCATCTCTTCCACACCAAACGGCTTAGCTCATCTCAATACTATTTTATACTACTAAATGAAAAATTGCAGAAGATTGTATTCTAAAGAGGAAAAAAAAAATTCAACAGGGCCAGTAATCACAAAGGCTAAAGTTACACCGACATAAGGACTAGAATGAACATTAAAATTCTATAGCAGACACCCTTTCAGAAAGATAGCGTGAAAGGTTATGGTTTTCTGATATGATTAGTGTTTTAATAAAACACTGCCTAGTTTCCAAATCTGTCCTTGTAACTGCTCTCTTTCGCTCAGATAATTTTTCATAAATTGATATTTAGTCAAAATTACTTGGTAGTGTACAATATAAAGGGACTGAGTAACAGTGAACCTGGCTAAAATGTAATTAATTTCCACATCTAAGGGAATGACCTTCATAATTCACTTCAGATTTCACCTCCAGAGTGTCATGGCTCATTTCCTCATTATCAGAATTAGGCTTTAAAACACTACTGCCCTCCATAAAGTACACTTTGTCTCTGATTATATGCATATATAAAGAGGATTACGTTTAAGATTATTATTTGCATCACATAAATACCTAAAGGCCTCAAATACAGAGCAGCGTACTAAGAACACATACCATGCCCAAAAAGCTAACAGACTACAGCAGAAAAAAGAAACATTTAAATGAAACAAAAGATATTTAAGAAGGGAAGGAAGAAGGCTCAAAGTGGAGTCTGAAAGTAATTAAACAAGTATATCTTACATTGACTTTTAGGCAAACACAGATATAGATGTACGCATCAAATACATATCAGTATGCGGTTAGATACATATTTGTATCTAAACTGACAGCTGTAATGAAGATTTAATGACTTTTTCTTAAATTAAGAGAGCTTAATCCGAAAAAGCAAAAGCAAAATCCCAAATTACAATTACCATTGTTTTACGTAAGAACTTGGGCGATTACCTCCATACAGCAGAGAACGACTGAAGGCAGCAGTTAATTGCTTTGTAGGTGCCACCCCGTGCTGCAAACCTGCATGCTGTGAGGCCTGTCTCTGAGCATCCGTTTCTGGCTGACCAGCGATGACTGACTGCTGTAGTGATCTTGGTGGACAGTGTTTCATGAAAAGACGGGGAGGAAAATCTGGCTAGGGTCTCCAATACTTATTTAGGCGATTACTTTGGGGGACTAATTGCCTAGGGTGCTAGCTAAATAATTGGCATCTGGGAGGATCAAGCATCTCTCATTTGCTTAGTCTCTGTACTTCTGTTTGTTAAAATACCCCAAAAGCCTTCAGGCATGGTGGCTTTAAACATTTCAATGTAGTACTGATACTATTTAATCACATCGCAATTTGTATAGCGCTCTTAAAAGTAAACTGCTACCCGTGTGTCAGAGTACATTAACACAGAAGACTGAAACACTGTATTAAATATATGAAAACATATCTTGTGAACTCTTGTGAAGTTCAAGTGCAAATATGCATATCACAAATTCAGAAATGATCCAGTCTGGATTTAAAGTGCGAGTAGTGCAGAATACCAGCCTATCTAGCTCCTATGATAACATGTGATTTTTAAGATGGGAAAATTCACTTTGCACTCCAGCACCAAAGAACATCACACTTGTCCTGTTATCTACCCAGTTCTTTATTAGATTCACCTTTTTAAAAGAGGTAAAGAGTAATAGCCTGCTTGACAGTCACGTGCTTTTTAAGCAAAAGTCCTAAAGGAGGTGCTTTAAGGCCTACTAGAATCGCTATCCTTCATTTGAAAGCGGAAGCCCGGTGATAAAAATTTCAAAAATTGTCATAAAAACTAATGTTGAGCTTTGTCAACTGGGAACATTTGCTTTAAGAAAATCTCTCTTGCCATTTCAAAGTCATGAGCAAGCAGAAGGGAAAAAAGACTGCAAAAACGTAGTGTAGTAGGTAAGAGAAGTTCTTTAACACTAGCCCTTGTTTTGATGTGTGGTCCCACATAAATACCGCTAGCCATATAATCACACCTGAATGCTGTGGTGTGGCAAAATATAAAGCTGGGATGCTACTGGGTTTCCTGGTCACCTGAAGAAAGGGGTTTCCATGGAAACGCTAATATTCTGTCCTTAAACCGCGACAAAGACGCGCAGCAGCCACAAACCACGCGTTCTGCGAGACCGCACGCGTAGCAGCAGCGGCAGACGCCAGGATTTTGCCCTGACGGGCACTGTCCCAAGCCCACACTTCCTTCTGGCCAGCTATTCGGAAAGCACGCTTCCGCCCGTGCTCTTCAACTGCACCAGGAGCTGCCCTTTAAACTTTTTAGATTTGCCCCCTGTGAATGCTAAGGACTATTGAGGTTTCTGCCTCTTTTCCTGTCATCGTGTTTTTTACATTGCATACACCAGTCTGGGCAAATCCATTCTTGATGGACAGGGTGATTTTTTTTTAATTTGTGTGTGTTTTGGGTTTTTTTTAAGCTGAAGATAAAGGATTGATTTTTATCTTCAAGTACCTTGACGTCTAGTGCAGCTTAAAGCTGCCAGAGATTACTTACAAACTGGAAACTTGTACTGCAATTGGAAGAAAAAAATAACTACAGATAGAATTAGGAACTAGAAAACACTGGAGCCCAAAATTCAAAAACTTGAGAGTTGCGGAGGTCTTGGAATTACTACTATAACTGCTGAAGTAGTAGGAAGCCTTATTTAAAATAAATCTGATCCACTTTTACAGTTTGCAGTATACTCTCGGTAAATTACTTGCAGGCAAATGAAGGTCACAATAGCTTTGAAGCTCTTGCTGAAAAATGTGTTAAATATGCATGTTGCTCCTGCTAAACTCAACCTTTTTTACACGCCCTTTTCTAGTTCAGTTAATGCTCACTCTTCCCTTCTCCCTGATCTTCTCCCATGTAACCGCTGTCTTCCCAACTGTCACCATTTTATCACAAGCGTCGTAAAATCTGTTTTTTCTTAAGCTGCCAACACTTGGAGTCCCATGACATCATATTTATGCAAATCAGAGATGTGACTGATTATTTGGGGTTAGCAGGACTGAAACAAGAACAAACACTGCGTAAAAGTACCGTGGTTCCCATCCAACACTTTGGGAACAGGGCAAAATGCCACCACTGCTGATATATTACATGAACACACAGAGAACTGGTAATTCAAAAGATTTTTGTTTTTGTATTTTCTGAAGTCCTGAAGTGCAGACAAAGGTCCCCTGCTACTGCAAACTTTTCCAGTAGTTTCTGATTTTGCAAAAAAATCTTCTATTACTATTGAAATGCTTCTACTCCTCCTCCCCCCAAACTTTCTCTAGTTCAAATCCTAGTTGAAAGTGCATTTTTCCCCCCTCAGTATTATTAGCAATATCATTTCATATCAAAATCCATTTTATTGGGAAATAAGAAAGCAAACCAGGAATGAAACGGAAGGGCAGTAAAGAAGTGCAATCCTGTAGAGGCTTAATCTCAAACCGAACATGTACTGGTTAATAAATAGCACCAAGAAAGCTGAGAAATTTGAAGAAATAAGTGACAGAAAGTGACAGAAAGTTTAGCAGTCCATGAAATCTGTGGATTTAAACAGGTTTCTACAGCAATCAGAAACAGGAAAGAACAATCCTATCACATTCATCTAGCCCCAAAGGCCAAAGCGGATGTATCCATCAGGCCATAATTTCTGACCATAAAACTTTGCTTGAATAAAATCCTGGATGTGACCTTCATACATATTGCTGCCCTACAAACCTCTGTTACTCTACAGCTGAATCGCATTTAGTTATGACTCACTGCCTTATTTACCTCACTGATCACAACCAACTTTCAAAAGCCATTACCAAGGCTTGAGTTGGTGTCTGTAAGCATTCCCCGGTGACTAACCTGAATGACAAAAAGGTTGCTTTAAAAAAATAAAAACAAACCCCACATGCACAGGATTCCGATAGCGCAACTTGTCGAACAAAGGGGACTTCAAACAGCATCGAGCAAACCTGCTTGTGATGTGCATTAGGTAGCCTACGGAAGAAAACACTGGATTACTCAAGAGATATTATTTCAGACATGTAAAACATGATGTCAAAAAAAAGGGGGGGAGAAAAAGAGTAGGATAAAAAATAACAGCAGCAAATAAAAATAAAATGTTCGACATGGGGTTTAAAACAATGGCAACAATCTCTGAGGAGTCTGCATGCATGACTGGCCATGGGTCCTGCCGAGCTCTGACGATCCGGCAGCTCTCCAGATGTTACGGATACCTTGAGCACTGTGAAGACCTGCAGGGTTTGCTCCATAACTCTTCGTGTGCAGGTGGAAATGGCAGCCTGGGGGTTCCAGAGACTGTGCTGCCCACGGAGGCAGATCAGCAGGAGCTAAAATTTTTCCTCCAGTTTAAGTTATCTAAACCTCGCTTCCCTCCCTCCCTCCCCTTGCCTGCTCTGAGGTTTGGGATAGGAATTATGGAGGACAATAACATCTCCATCATTCAAAAATGCTTTCCCTACATATGAGTAAAACGGTATTGCAAGAATATGACTCTGTGGAAAATATTTAGAAGACGAGGGTGGTTTAGAGAATCATGAGTGGTGGACTGAAACATATTTAGTGGTTTGTCCACCAAGGTAACTCAGCTGGGAATCCCACGAAAACACACATGCTACTGCATATTTCACATTAGCCGTTCAGCAACCATATAATATTATTAATGACAGATTAAGGTTGTGCAGGAATAGCAGGCCTAGAATCATAACACTGAGGCTTTAATTATTAGTGTATAAAAGCAAGCACAAGAATAATAAAAGAAAGAGAAGGATAAGAGAAAGCAGTGATTTCCTGGCAAACCAGAGTGAGGTGATGCATTTATTTTGATCAAATTTCCCAAAGGAAAAAAGAAATACAATCCAGCCCATTAAAAAAAAATTACAGAAACATGTCTCTCTTCAAAAACAATTATGGTTCAAGTATATTGTAGAACTCAAAACCTTTTGAAGGCCTGTGCCACACGCAGGTATTTAAATAACCTCTAACCTAAAGTCTCACAAGAAAGAAAGTGAAGTTTATATTGTCGTAATATAGATACTATTATGAGCACTAATGTGAATGTGGCATCCTAATTCACTGTTTCACAGTGCTTAAAATTTGGACTTACTACCCCAAGAAAACTGAAGATGCGTATTTCCAGCATTGCCCACGCACAGAAAGAAGTCCCTGCTTCCCGTAGCAGCACCCGAGTTTGACGCAGCCAAAACGGTCAGGGGCGATGTTCTTCCTCTCTCACTCACACAAACGCTTCGAGAGCCCGAGTAAAGGGCAGGCATCACCCCAGCCGCGCCGCGCGCTCGCCCGCTGCCGCCCCCGGCGCCCCGCTCGCCCTCCCTGCCCAGCGCCCGGCCTCGCCGGCCCGGCCGGTGGCGACGCAGCCCCAAAACGCCGCCTGCAACAGCGAGCCGTGCCGCACGACGTCAGGCGCCGCTCTCGCTGCCGGTCTTCCAGGACAGAGCGCACGCTGAAGGGGAGAAAATCCTCCCGAACTTAAATAAAATCAATTTCATCTCCTATTTCCGCGCTCTGTAACATGCCTATAAATTGTCCCCGGGGGCGCTTCCAGGGGCATTACGGGGCACACCATTCACAGCTCTTCGGGGATGAAACCACTCAGCTTTGCAGAACCGCTTCGTAGCTCCAATCAGACCTGTTAATGAGATGCCCTAAGGTACAAATGGAAGACATTTCAGGGCACCATAATAATTTATAAAAACAGATTTCAGAGGGAAGAACATTTAGTACAGTACAGCAGTCGATCCTTGGAAATTAATTATCTTGCATAGAAAAATCAATATAAAGTATCTGAGTGCTCATGTGTACATTGTTCAGGAGCTACATGCTATAGTTTTGCTAATAAAACGAATTAAAGGTAGAAATAAAATATGCTGCTCATTAGCGGATCGTTATGGAAAACACATCTGTAAATTTGCCTCTGTGGCAATGTCTTGTTTTATCAGATCTTTGCTCATGGCTTCATGATTTTTGAACTTCAAAATCTGACACAAGCTTTTAAAAAATTTCAGTATTCATTAAAAGGGGCATATTTTGGACAAATGTAGACCAATTTTAAATTATCGTTCTGGGTCTAACTATAAATGAACATTTAAATATTAAAAGTTTTTTTTTTAAAGGCTATTTATGTTTTTTATAAGACACCTGAAAAGAAATCAAAACCACAAAAAACATTCATCATGAAATAAAACAAAGCAAGCTTCAGGCAGTTTATCATAGCATAATTTTTGTACCTTGGAGCCTGTTTGATAGGAGAGGCCGTGGTACCTCGGTCTCTCATCAGTGCTGTTACGCTTCCAGAAAAGGGCCGCACTAGCATGGAAATGGCACATTCAGGCGTACTGAATCTCACGCACATTTGATACCAAATTTTGCCTGGTTCTAGTATTTCTTTTACAAACTGGATACAGATATAGCCTGACTATTTGGTATGATTATTTTCGTGTTTAGGATAGTACTTTTTGGCTCAGTGTACTCTTATTTATACAAGGTCTCACTCTTTTTTTCTTTAAAGGGAGAAGCTGTGAAGGATGTGGCCACAGTTAGAGAGGTCCTCTTCTCCGGAGACAGCACGTTTAAGAAAACCAGTCAGGAACAGGGGCAAGCGACAAAGGATGGGGAGGAAGGGAAAGAGGGAGGGACCTGGTGCAAAGTAAAAGAAATATTGAAGCGCAATTTATGGATTTAGTTAAAACAAATTCAAGGGAAACATATCAACTGTGAAAAACAGGCCGATGAGAAGAATTTCGCGGAGATACAGAAGCAAAAGATGAGACCTTTGTCCTTCAGTCAAATTATGGCAAACAAAACCCAGGGCACTTAACGGACAGCGTATATGAGGCTTTGCCCACTATGTAGTTGTATTCAACCATGCATCTACAGGAAACAGCTAGCAAATATTTTCTTGGGTTCATCAGTATCACAAGAGAACCTTTCCCCCTGACATGTAGTAATAAAACATGTCAAATCTACTCCATTCACATTTCAAATAAAGCCTGTATTAAGATATTTTCAAAAAATGACAATCGTATCTGTTTGCAAAAAGTGATTAATTCAGTATTGAATTATGGAGTCATTAATTCCTTTGGCATGTTCTACTTCACTAGACACTTCTACTTTCTCTAACTAATAAATAAATAAATAAGTTGCTGAACTAACACAGTGCTTAAAAGGTAGTTCTGTGAAATAATTTGTTACTGCTCTAACACTATGATAAAAGCAATTTATGCTTAAGTGTCAGTGTTAATCACAGAAAAGTCAGCATCACGCAGTGTTATCCATCCTGGATGGATTGAAGAAAACCCCTAAATATTAACAGTGCAAAAAGCATATACAAATTGTGAAATTTAACAAAATCAAGAATTCCTAAATTTCCAAAATTAAGGATGCCACTGACAAAAAATTATCATATAAACATTAATTACATTTTTATTAGCACTACCTTGTCAATAGTCCATCAAAGCCAAAGAGCTATTTACCTTTGATTCACAAGTATCAGAGCAAACATTTGCAAGTTAGTTTCCTCATCTTTCAAGATCTATTTACCTCAAGTGTGAATGTAGCGTAGCCAATAAGGATATAGAAAGTCAGCAGATAATACTGTTTCTTATAAACAAAATAATTTAATAACATGCCTATAATGAGCACATGTTCTACATCTCAGAATGAAGTCACTGTGCTAGAACAACAGAAGAACTACAAATGTTTAGGAAACAAATACAAATCTCTACTTCCAAATACTTCATATAGCTGTCTTTCCAGACAACTGTTTAGTCACACCAGCGGCTTACTAATCCATCTCAGAAGGATTTCAAAAATTGAGTCGTGTTATCATCTGACTGCTAACACATGAGCTCACACCAACATACTCATCTCTTGTGCAGTAACTGAGAAACGACAAAGGATGGAGTGAGAACAAAATCGTACTGGACAAAGGTAGCTTGCTGAGTCACCAGGTTATCTCTAAGCCCTGCTATAAAATTGGTAATTTTTTCAGGTGTATGTGCTGAAAAGATTATCCACAGCAACCTATGTTTTCCAACTAAGTAAGCACTGGTATTTGTGTGAAATGAAACCAAAAAGTAGTATTAAGAGGTCGTAAAGTAAGGACTATCTGTTTGACAATAGCCTCAAAACAGCCAGCAAAAGAGGGAAGATGTAGGCAAACTGTCTTCTCACCGCTCTTTCAAGAGCCTTTACTTACGAAACAGATGAAAACTATGTTTATTGCTTGAAATCACTAGAGCAACACAAATCATAGCACCCAAATCCAAAAATAAATTCATGCAATTTTTGATATTCTATGTAAAAAGAAGCCAACACAAATCACAATTTTTTTATAAAGGTAGGAAGCTATTAGTTAGTACTATTAGTACTTTGCATATCTCTGCAGAAATAATATCAGAAAATCAGTTCACACGTCCTACCTTCTTGAACTGCCTGAAATGGGTTGTTGCCATCCACAAAGGTCACAGAACATGTGATTTTCTCTGTCTGTAAGATTTCATCATTCTGGTTGAGATCAGCAACTGCCATTCGAAAAACTTCCTCATCTTTTTTGGCAGATTCATCAAAAATTGCCCCTGGGAAAAAAGAACAAAAATCGTGTTGCACCTTTCACCCTGCATTAACCATAAGAATTTAACACACATTTTATGATATAACCTCATCCCTTGCTCATTCCTGAAGAGCAGTTCTCTCAACACAGAGCCCAGAAAGCCAACCCACAATATACAGAATTTCTACATAATAATTTAGGACAGAAAGTGAAGAGAAGCACTAATTCCAACTAGAAACATTGGGGAAATCTGCGTAGGCATAAAACAAATTATCTGTATTGAAATGCAGCCAAGAAATGAGAACTAATTACCTTGCAAAGGTGCCATTTAACACACTGAATGGCCACAACTGGCTAGGATATCTATTCAACATCTTGTCCAGAGGCAATTAAAAAATACAAAGTTCAAACGAGGTAAGGATAAGCACAGAACAGCAGCAACACTGGGAGAATGAGTTAAAATTGACAGTCTCCATCAGGAGACAGGTCAGTGGCTGGTATAAACTATTTTGGTTCTAATTTCTATCAGATTTGTAAAATGATAACACCAGCGAAACATCTGACTACTGAAGTTAGTAAACTAAGTTTAATCAGTTAATTAAAAAATTTTCTGACTTTATAGATCTGACAGAAAGCGACTGCTCTGCCTTTCCCCCAAAACATTCAAGCTGAGCATGGTAAACATGAAACCATTAAACTCAGGAGGAGTTGGCAGAGTAAAGGCTCCTCGGGTACTTTCAGTGATTGCACAGCCAATTCTTCAGGTGCACTGAAAAAGGATTCCAAGGCTAACCCGAAGATTTTAGCTTTTCCCTTTCTTTAAACTATAATCTGTACTTTTAGCATCACTAATTTCCCGTTATTTTACATTTGTTTTTTTGCATGAAGTGTTAAAGGCTCAAATCACAATGTTATGAAGAATGCTACATTGTTAGACCCTCAAATCAGGGCCAGGAAGACTTTCAAGAACCTTTAAAGCTTTCTTTTCCAGTCAGCGGATTAAACAGACAGAAGGGATGCTTCAAAAACAGATTTTGGAAACTAATTTTAACCATTATGAAACTTCTGCAGTTTTCAGGTTTATTTATCCTTGAACGTCTGTTGTCAATAGTAAACTGAACTAAGGCAGCATGTGTGGTGAGGCAGCCAAAGATAGTAAAAAATGCTGATCACTGATCATTTAAGCTAAATACCAATTAGTGCAGGGGAAAAAAAAGGAAAAAAGATCCATTTATAGGTATCTACTTTAAGAGAAATAAACTTCATATACATTATTTATATTTTTTCCACTGACCTCCAACACTCATCTCCCTGCCAGCACCACTCATCCTACATGAGTGTCATCTCTTCATACAACCTGACCGCGTTGACTCGAGCGTTTTCCCTCCCGAAGCTGCTGCCATCTGGAACAGCTGTTCTTTACCTCTCCACCTCATTCACCTGTCATCTCTGTGCAAATCTCAGTTGAAAACATTCATTTTCTCCCTTGCTTCTATTTCCCTTGTTTTATTTTACTCCATAAAGCAAAGCCCCATATGGCTGAGAATACACTTGTTATGCAAGATGCCACAAACTATGCCTTCTCCATGAAGAAGGCTATTCTTGTATCCAGAGAGCATTTAAAGGTACAAAAGACATTTTTCAGTGGAATACCTTAAAAATATTTCCCTTTTTAATCTCATAAAACAGCTCTTTTCAAGCCAAAAATACACATGCTTGCTTTTTGGGGGCACATCTACACTGATGACAACTACATAGCCTAGCAAATATTGTTAATAAATACTTGAAGGAACTATTTTACAGTGCAAGTAAGTAACAAAGCTAAAATCAAGGAAAAAAAAAGACGTCAGAAAATAATGACAGTAGGCTCTAGGGTAATTCTGTAAAAAACCTGGAAGGAAGCGAAGGTGCGCCCATTTCATACGCGCTCACAGCGCAGCAGACGACTCTGTCGCAGAACAGCACAGCAAAACAAAGGAAACCTAGCCAATGTCTCAGAGAATAGCTCTTTTTCTACAACCGGGAGATGTCATCTTAAACCTGGCTTTGTCCCCTTGTTTCATTTAGGGCTCCATATATCAGATACAAATTTCCAAATTTCCTCTCTAACCAATACTGTGTCTGACATTTTAAATGAGACATCTTTCAAAAATGAGACATCACTCATGCTCTAGTCCAGGAATATCTCCACAGGTAAAATAAACAAAGGTATAAATGAATTACAAAAAAGTTGCAACCACAGCTCCTGCCTCAGCTTCCTAGCAGGAGTTACACTGTCTTCTTTCAAAAGTTAAGGCTCTATCCATTAGAGTACCTAATTTAGCTACACAAATAAGCCTTTTGATACATACGGCACCGTTCCTTTCAGGAGATGGCAGTGCACAGCAGCTTATGCATTCCACGTGGAAGAGCGAGGAGAAGGGAAACTATTTCCTAATTGATTCTGAAATGTTGTTTTCTTTCAGTTGTTAAATAAAATTGGAAAACTCAAAAGTATCTGAATCATTCTGAAATTATTCCTATTCTTACATGCACGTTTTTAGGTCCAAGTGTTTTAGGAGTCCTGTTTTAGGAGTCCTGTTTTAGGAGTCATCTTCTTGTTGGCACAGGTGAACTTTCCAATGTAAAATGGGTCTATCAGAGTTTTTTCAGCTAGCTGTAAATGCAATCCTAAACTACTTTCGTATTGGTTTTAATTTTTTTCCTTGCCGAGAACTGCAATCACACTGAAGTTTTGAAGTTTATTCTTTCAAACTTATTTCTTTATCCATGACAAACAAACAAGCAAACAAAGGGTATCACACTTGAAAACTAGTCTTATAGTGGGAGCTACATACTTTCTCATTTCCTCCCATATAGCTACAAAACGAGAGAGCTGGCATGACCCTCACACTTATTTGGACTTGTTTCAAAAATGAACTCTCTCTCAGCAACAGGAAAAATTGTTATAGAAAGTCATGAGCGGTTAAGAGAAGGAGCAAAATTATTCCTCCATATACTATATGCCACTCGCTCTCTAGAAAATGATACAACAGTTCTATTGGGGAGGGAGGGGGGGAAAAGTGTTCACAATTATATGAAATTAGATGCTGTTCGTTTTCCTTCCACCCCCACAGTCCACCTCAGCTGAAAAAGGCCTCATACTAAATGTGTCATTTCTAACTATACTCAAGGAGTATTCCCGGTATTGCATCGGCAGCCAACATGCTGACACGGCAACTGCTTTGCACCAGTTTTCCCCCCCTGTTTTATTAGCATGTCATTACTTTCAGCTTTATTTCAGAATCTGGATGAGGACAGCACAAATGTAATTCTCTACTGGCTTTTTAAAAACCCTCAGCACATCAATAATGTCCTGTAGCTTAGTAGAAAATTCTGTGTGTTTAACTACCTCATTCTCACTCAACAATATCACCAGAAACCCATCAATTTAAATGAATATATGCACGTTCAATAAGTTCACTAAGTACCAATGACATCATTAGAAAGACTTATCAAAGACCACTTGTCATATTGACCTATACTTATTAAAAATTATATATCATCAGCTATTTCTAGAATCACTTGCACTGTCTACCAGAATCAACCCAGAAAACAGACGGAAATGCGTCATTACTGCAAGGATGAAATGTGAAGAGATTTAACCAATGTTCATGTTTCTATTGACTAAGAAAGGAGCAAGTCCACTGCCTGCAGTGGTTTCAAATATTTTAATCTTATTATCTATGAAAGCATGACATTTTTGGACCTCTGTGCCCTGTATTAGCCTCACAAAATTAACTACCTTGTTTCAAAAGGAAGAGGAAGCATACAGATTAAATGCCACTGTAAACTGGATTCAGAGTTCACATTGCAGCATGTAAGTTTGATTTTCACCTCATAACATCACACGCACACATCTCGTCAACAAAAGCTGTATATAGATTGGCCAAAAATTTACTAGTTCACACGTCTGGGAATGTTTGGAGAGAAAAGGAAGATAAAGGTAAACCTTAAAACACACTAACTTTTTAAGCAATTGTCTGATGTTCTAATAACTGCTGCTTCCACAAAAATTCTTTGTCCCCACTGATATTTTGCCAGTTTGTTCCAGTGTCTGAATCCAATTATGCCGTATTTTCTCAACTGTTATCACATTATTATTCTAAATGAGAAACTTAATGCAGCTGCTGGAAGAAGGATGGCCTTGCTGTTCATACTCTGAACTGGAAGCCAGGAGTTTTGAGTCCTGACCTCATCCCAGAAGTCCTGCAGGACTATGAGCAAATCAGCACAGCTCTCACTCCCCAACGTGAAACAACGCTAGGAGACATGGATCTCTGGAAGCTTAACTCAATCAGTTGATATTTGAGATACAGAAATACAGTGTAGAACAAAATCCCTTGTTACTACTAGACCTAAACCATAGGGGTGTCCATTTGCTGGGAAAAGTTGTATAAAATCCATTCATTTTTAATTATAGTAGCAAATGCCTGGCTAAACGGCATACTATCATGCTGCTTGAATGAATATATACATAGAGCATTAGAAGGCCAATTACATAATAGAATTATTGTCAACAAGAACAAGAGGGACTTGACATGTTTGACAGTCTGGCTGCTCTCATTTAGGAATTTAGAAGGTCACGTAGAGACCTACTCTTCTGTATGCAGCTCCTATTAGTGCAGCACTGAGCCTGCACGAATACAGCTGGACCCTGAATTTCACTTATGACACATGTAGAGCTGCTGTAGATTTCTCTGTTGACCGACAGGCAGTCTACTACATGCAGTCGAGTCTTGATTCTGAAAAAGAAGGGAAAACATCAGTGTGCTTTACCTTTCTCTTTCAAGATGATGAAGTTTTAGAAAAAAATCTTACTGCTAGAGGGCATCTCAACATCAAAGAGAATCTAGGCCAGAACATGCTGAACTATTTGAGAACGCTATTGGTTTGTTTGTTTGTTTGTTTGTTTGTTTTTTAAGACTTTCACAGCTCCTGTGATGATGGCAGACAAGAATGCAGGGAAGGCCCAGGAGCACCAACACCAAATCCCCCATGCATGGAATAAGCAGGGCAGCTCTTTCACTCTGGAAGAAGAAAGCCAACTGCCAACATAGCTCTGTCAAACACAAAGAGCAAACACACTGGAGAGGAACAAATGGAATATAATGGCCCCCCTCAAAAAAACATAAAGGTAGGAGTTCTCCTCTACTAGTATTTTTACAAGTGCAGCACATGAAATTGAACTATACATTAGCACATATTTTTCATTATATATGGTCAGGCATGCAAAAGAAAATTAAAATAATCAATTTAAGACAATGAGTTTGCATACACTAAATCTATGCGTACATATAGAAGGTCCACTTGTGACTTAAAGTGTTGCGTGTGAGATCAAAGAAACTGCACTGTAGCTTCTGGATTCCACTGATGCAAAATTGCTCAAGTTAAAGAAACATCAGGCGCGCTGTCCCCCCCCCCTTTTTTTTCTATTGACTTCAGTAAAGGTTTATTTCTATTTTTCCTTATGAGCAGACTCCTTTGGCTCCTTGGCCTTCTAAACATGAACAATGCCAGTTTCGCCAAGCTTATTGACAGTGCTCAACTATACATTATAGATGCCTGCATGCAGAAAGGAAAGGTTGTTGCTATCTCCAAAATACATTCATTAATCATTTGTGATTCCAAATGACATCCATTTTTAATTTTACTGTCCAATGAAAAAATTACAAAGTGAGTAAATACAGTCTGCACCTAATGAGACTACAGCAGGCTTTTACACAAACACACACACACAAAGCCCACAAACATTATCATCCAGAGAAGCCACCCTTCCCTCATTTGCTGAATATCGGCAGCTTTATTCTGCAATCTGCTGGATGTACGCAAATGAATTGTATGTTACTAGTATTTCAGGAATCAGAGAAGCTATGCTTTTAGTAGGACAAAGCACTCACTCAAATTAAAGAGCTAGACTGGAAAATGAAACAGTTTTCCACCATGTTTCCACATTGACACCTGAGTTCAGCAATGCTTTTGATGCACGAACCTAACTTTAGGCATATGAATCATCTCTCTCAAGTCACATCTCACATGAGGTAAGTGATTAAGAACTTTGCTGAGCTTAATATGGCATCGCTGACTTTGTAGGGCACCACTTCCCTTACCACTGCAGAAGGTACCTCTGCTCATTGGGTGAGCTACGCCTTAAATACACATGGTCCATGTCTCTGCCGTTTTAAAACTACTAACCCCCTGTTTGGAGTGCAGCTATTTAGCTGAAACACCATGCAAATGATACAGCAATTTGTCCAATTTTTGGCTTTTGTTTTGTAACTTTAAATATTTGAAACAAAGAGGAGAATGAGGAATTTTACAGGTATTTCAATCCATCAAACTGCTAGAGGCAAAGTCTATTTCAAATACAATGAAAGTAATAAAAATGCAGTTATCATCTAAACACAGAGAAGTCTCTGCATTCTGCTGCTGAAGCAGGGCTGTTTTTTAATGTCCCAGACTCACAGTAAAACAACCACATAGCATTGCCTGTTTCTGAGGTCTGTTATTTGTTTTAAATGATTTGACTACAGAAGGGTATTCCACTGTATTACATTTTTTTTCTAAAGTCAGCAAGTCAGCTTTTTTAAAATCCAGCTTTGGCAGTATTGAGGTGGCTTGACAGGTTGACAAAGAAAATAAAGACTCAGCTTTTTATGTTACAAGCTTTTCTGAATGGATTTAAACATATTGAGAGCCAATGCTCCTGGTACTGTATGTCAAACCCATTAATTATAGAGCAATAAAGAATTTCTAGGAAAGAAGAGGCACAAGCCTGAAGGTATGGAACCAACTGTCTTTGCTTTGCCTTTTTATAAGATTTAGTTTTAATAAGTTTAGAGGCAGTCTTGGGTCCATTCATTTGGCAACAACAGGTGCTGGAGATGCGTGGAGCTCTTCAGAAATTGTGAGAATTACTACTCTCACAATTTGCAGTGCTATCAAGCACATTAGATCTTTTTTTCTGTTTAATTCTATTGCAGCATTGTGGATACACATCAGTGTCACGGGGAATTATGTTCACATTTGGAAAGAACAGACTCTCAGATCTTATCCTCTTTATTTACACAGTCTGTCGGGCACATACGCACAAGCACGAACACTTTCCAGTCACTGCTGATTTATTTTGAGCTCATCCTGACAGACATTTCTAATTGTTCTCAAGTTCTAAACCATCATTTAATACAACAAATGATACAACTTATTAAATTCTTCTGCTGAGTCTCATCAATCGCATTGTAAAAATGGCTGTAATTTGCTAATGCATTTTTGGGAAGGCACATTCCTGACTGAAGAGTACAAGGAGGAGGAGGGCAGAGGAAAAGGAAGGCAAAACACTGCGTTCCCATTAAAAATGTATTTGTTCAGATGCATTTATTTTTCTATAAAATCTATAATCAAAGTCATCTAAAAAAAAGGCGATTCTGGAAAATTTCCAGGAAAATAACATAGCGTCTTAATTGCTCTACATTCTCATTAACTTAAATAACCTTTCAGTACCACGTAGGTGTAAAAACTACTATATCAAAGGAATAACAATTGACATGCACCTTGCGTTTGTTTGTAGTTATCTAGTTGATTGCACATCCAACCACAACGCACTTCCTGCTAATTCATAAGTACCGTGCAAATGCCAACTGTGGAGTTGGAGACTGCTATCTGCTTTTGCATATGCAGCATGGCACAATATTATCATCACATAAAAAATGCATTTTATGCACTATATACCTTTCATAGGATAAGAATAAAGATGCGTTCTATGCGCTGTTCCACTGTAGACTTGATGTGGCGATTAACTACAGCGATAATATCATCACATTCATTATGCAACAAATGAGCTGATAATAATGAATAGCTTTTCATTTTTTCTATCATATTCATAACTATCAAGTTGGGGTCTAGCTGTGAAAATCATCTGGTTTGGTAGATATTATTGCCATATTATTATTAATATCCCATACAGAAAGTTAGTGCAATGATAATAAACTTGCTGAATAGTATCTGCATTCTTGAAAGAAACATTAGAAAGAAACTTTATAATGTACATTAATAGCTTGCTTATATGTTATTTTAGAACCAGAGTAAATACTGATTCAAGAAAACATTTCATCATCTTTACTAGCCTCCACTGTGACTGCAAGGACATCTCACAAGACAATGTCAATATGAATGAATGCACCCTAAAAATCCTAAATTATTCTTGAGCATTTGTCATTGCTTACTATCTTCTGCTCTCGTACTCCGTGCTCTATCTCTGTGTGGAATTCTGCTTTGTAATTTTTCAAAGATAAAATAATGTTAAATCATCAAATGATTCATTTTGCTAGCTAGAGATGGAGTGAAGCATGCTGCTAAGCCATTACTTTATGGCATGGAGCAACTACAGCACCTTACTCTAGTTGACATTTATGGACAATAAGGTTACCAATATGCTGGAGATGTTGTTAAGACACAAACATATGCCTACTCACATACACACAGCCTGACATGAAGGTACAAAGATTTCAGTGAGATTTTTGAGGATATTTTTCTCTTTTTTCCTTTCTATTTCATTTTAAAATTAACTCAAGCCTTTTGCTCCAAAAAGTTTAAGCATTTAATGCTGTGGTGAACACTGGTTTACAACACTGAGACACAAACATTGACGGTATAGGTTGTCAATGGGATGATATTACTGCATAAGACATTATTTCTCAAATACTGTAAGAAAGCTTCCTTGTTGTAGACCTCGTTCTTAAGAATGAGTGAGAGGTGCTGAGCCGGCAGCTCTCAGAGCAGTTCAGATGAATACCTGCTAGATAGATGGCTTTCAAGAATTTAACTGAGCCCACATGTAGCATTATGAATACCATGGCCAAGAAGGAAAAGACAACAGGAAGGAAAGCAGTGCTGAAAAATTATGTGCCTGTCTAAAAATGTAAAGGTTGACTCTGAAATTAATCCTTTACTTAAACTGCTTTTCTTTCTTTAAGGTAGGGTTTTACTCTGCTGGAATAGAGGCATTCAGTAAATCTGCACACAAACACACTCTTTGAATGGTAAAGGGAGAAACCAAACATATGAAGGTCTCATAGTCAGGTAGCCCATTTTCTTGCCAAGGCAGGATTGTCCTGTCCTGTCATTTACATTTCAGTCGAAAATTAATATATGTAACCTCTTGCACTGTCATGTGACCCAGAGGGTAACAAGTCTAGAAGCAATCAGTTTTTTAGAGAACTCAGAGAAACTCAGAGAAATGGAAGTTACTTTTACTAATGGGGATGTTTCTGAGAGCTAAATGGCCTCTTAACACTAACAAAAATTATTGTTGTTTTTCACAGTGATCTTTTTATGTAAAAACAAATACCCACAAGTAGAATGACTACATAAAGCTATCATGCACTGAAAATGTTTTTTAGAGGTTTAAAAATTCATCATTGCCAGAATGAACAAGGAAAAAATTTCACTTTCCAAAAAGGTCACAAATAACCCTGTTTCTGCTCAAACATTTCTTACTTGCTTCTTGGTACAGATTTTGCTGAACTGGTGTTATCCCCTTCATTGTAAACTTGATATTTTATGATTTTGCTAACAGGACAATCCATCCTGCTCTAATATTTGATCTCCAAACTTTCAGAGCTATGGGCTCACAGTGACCTCATGAACACGGATGTTAAATACTTAACCTGCTTGCCATTTTTATAGAAGACAGTGCCATATCTTCTTTTCTATTAATTATATCAAAGACAATAAAAGACTAGTTTCCCGGTTCATAATTTACATCTGTGTCTATAAAATCACAGAATATAACTCACACATGAGCAGAGTTAGACTTCTTTTTTCAAAAAATTCTTCCAATAAATTCTGCTAAATGTGCTTATATTTGGTAAAGGGCATAAGTAGTAGTATGGGAATTGAGAATAAGGAAAGTTTAATGTCATCCTACATGATACTTGCTCAATATGACCAAAAACACCTGCTTTAAATGCCTTCAGTTCTCAGCTACAATTTGACTTTGTTTTGTTTTTAATAACCCTACAGTTCTTCATCAATATAAAGCGCTCTGAAAATTATAACTCTGTCATGTGAAATGTCTCTGAATTTATATTTCCCAAAGCCTCACTGCAAGTGAATTAAATGTAGTCAAGTTCTGCTGAAGAGTAGTTTCCAGGGTGCAGCATATAATAAGTCTGTAAAAGAAATTTTAAAGTCATAATTTCCAATTTTAAGACAGTGAACTCAGTGAAGAATTAAGAACAGCTGTTTCTTCAGGTGGCTTCTATTATTTTTATGATCTTAGCAGGCAAACTTAAAAGGTTCGAGTAAGGTAGCAGTTGAGCTATTTACAGAAATTGTGGATATGTCAGACACCTCTTTCAATCCAAATATTCACTTCCAATACCTCTTTCCAACCTTTTTAGAAGGCTTCCTAAGACTGTGCTATAGAATAGGCTATCTGCTGACCTGAGGCTGAGAATGCCTAATGCACCAATCTCTCTTCTAAAGAAACATACATTTCTGAAGTGAAAAATTTACTTTGTCTGTAGAAATGCAATAACTTAGCTCTATACACTGATGAACAATTTATGGAATTGAAAGTTGTGGAACTTGAAATGAACCTAGTGCTCTACCATTTAGAGAAAGAACCATAGAAGGAATAAGTTAGGTTCACAAATATTTTTGTAAAACTAGACAAAAACTAGATTTTTGAATTTCTAATGAAACCTAGAACCAAGCGTTTGGTTTCAGTTGTCCCCTCATAAGAACCACTTCTTAAGAGCTATATGCAAGTGAGTAATTATATTCCCATTTAACAGATTAAGGATAATCAGATGTATAGTGACTTGCTCAGACACACTGTAATTAGTTGTGTGTTAAAATTAGAAGAATCTAATGAATAAAAAATGATAATTTATTCCATTTATGCAATGTACAAACTGGAAAATAAATAAAATAAAACAAAAAAGAATTCCAGAAGTGATATATGTGGAGAGATAAAATCATTTTTACTATTACTTTATCTCTACTAATTGATTCAAGTTTGTGAAAAGCCAACCGAAGTTAAGAATGAAGTACGTTGGCAGCACAGTCGGTTGTAACCAGCAGAATAATCCGACAAAATTTTCTTATTATTCTGCAAAAAGGATTAACAAAGAACACATCACTGCTTCCCATTATCATAAGAATAGATTTTCTTTTTTAACAAAGTGCTAATATAACCTGAAACAATTCCTGCTATCAACATACCGGGAATAGCTGAAGATCTTGTTTTCTTTGCCTCAGCAGAACACTACCTGTAAACAACATGCATTTTATTTTCTGATGCATTTGATTAATATCCAAGTGAGGAATGCACAGGGAAACCCATGCAAGAAGCATAACCTTCATACTATTCTTCCTGCAGTCACTTTTAGTATTAGCAACTCTCCTAGCTCACTAGTTCAGGGAAAGATGTTTTTTATAAAACTATTTCCTAAACTTTGAGAAAATGATCCCAATAATCAGTATATATAGGAAATCTGAACATCAAGAGAAATTGGGAAATGATTTTACAAAGCACAAGCATACATGTTATATTCAACTCTATTACTATTCAACTCTATATTCTGCCCTCTTTTTCACTTAAATAACTTCATTTGAAGCTCAGACTTTTCCAACCACAACTGATTTCTTAGGGGATTTTTTTTTTTGGTATTTCTCCTTGTTGACCTGTTTCCAAACTAAAAGAGGATGCCTAAAATGTCATTGCTGGATATTTAATAGTAATAGACATGGCATTTCTAGGAATTAGATCATTCACTGCAAGCCTGACTCTGAAATTCTCATTTTTAAGGGGAGCTTTTCTTTACCGAAGTCATGATTTTCCACTGTAGAGCCACATTGTACAATCATTTCCTGTTAGCAAAGCAAGGTTTACTGTACAATAAAATTCTTGAGGAAGGGGAAAACTATTCTGCCTATAACTTGAATTGAGACCTAGGCACTTAACATGTTGCATAATAACAAAGGATGCATACTAACCTGGCCCTTATTTAAGAGGAATATCTACTGAAGAACTGGGATTATAGCTAGTATTCACAACCAGATCTCCTCTCCCACATCCTCTGTGCCAGATATAATGCAGTATGAGTCTGTACTCAGATACACAGTTCTAAAGTCTAATTGTAGGTTGCAATACTTGGTGTCATGAACAAAATTCAATTTCCTCTCTCTGCTGCCAAAAAAAGCCTCATAAAAATACATAATACACCACAGAAAAAGATTCTTTGGATTGACAGGGTAAGCAAACAGCATTTCCCTCATTCTTGGATTGCAGAGCATTTTATTTTAGCATTACCCTTCCAGGCTCTAGTCGTCTCAGTGCAACATCTCCTGATGGTTCCTTTCACAGGTTCTTTGAGGAAAAAATAGTCTTGAAATGTATCTTATCACTTGTACATGATAGCACTTCCACTTTTTTTCTAAGGCACATAGATAATATTACTTTCCTCTTTGGTCTTACAAACAGAATGCCAAAACAAGCCTCCCTTAAACACTAAGTAAAATTTATGCCGGGTGCTGAACAAGGGCAAGAACGAACATCCCTGCCAGGTAAGTCATCGCCCTACAGAGTCTTCCCACATTTCTCTTCCCATCCCTCCTTTACTTTCCTGAATTTTGTATCAATGACTTTCCAGTTACCTTCCGGACAGCAGAACACCTTGAGCAGGGCTGAAAATACCTTTGCTGAAGATCAGTAGGACATTGTGATGGTGACCAAGATCATATGATGGGACACAGAGCTTAAACTTCTGAGACAGAAGAAGAAACTGAACAGGGATCTTTGATACCTTTTCTGAATTCCTGAAACAATACTCTAATATACAATAGGAAAGGCAGGACCACCCCACTTTTCAACGTGTTTCATTGGGAAGGGAATTTATGCATCTGACTCCTGCAGAAGGTTCAGGGCTGTAAAACCCAGAGAATTTTCATAATATGCTTCCCTGCTTCTCATTCTCATAACCTTGCTCTTTTCTGGAAGAAAATATGTCCATTAAATGAGTCCACATCTCAAGATGATCACAGAGATGATGATCACCCCAAAAAGTGATACAAACATCCAAAAGATCAGTAAATCAGAAGAAAGCTCACGGGGTCAGTTCTGCTTCATTTAAGTAAACCTTTCCGTTACTGAATCATTATAAATCTTTATAATTTTCATCTATATTTCCACAAATAACAATATCCAAGTGTGGCCTTCCCCTATATGACTGCAGAAAAGCCTGCCTGGCATACTACAGGTATGGATTTGCATATTGCCCATATCTTTTGCACACAGTTCATTTTATTCTCATTATATTAGGTCACTTTATTCTCAGGAAAATTAGAGAGTATTCCAGGATCAAAAATAATATCTGAATTCACTTTAAGAGAAGGGAAAAATCATGGACTGTATACATAATTAAATAATGATTAAGAGTGATTGAGCAGCATTATACACTGTTTAAATGCCAAAGGGAAAACACCTTACAATAAACTCTTATAAGAAGATAATTTCTTCTAAGAATCTAGGAGATACAGTTATCCATGCACTTTTCATCAATGGTATTTTTATTTTGTAGCTTATGTTTCTCAAAACATTTGAAGAATCAATGGCAATCTGCAGACCTAAGTATCACTTTGCATTAACTATGGTGAAAATACAACTTATTCTGGTACCAAGGCAGGCATTTTAGAAATCTCAAAGATACTACAACATAATTTAGGGTATACACTATTAAGATAATTACAAACATAGATCAATAAAAGAGAGGTTCTTAAGGAAGATTCTAAGGATTTAGTTTACAATCTTATAAAGGAATCAGTTAAGATAGATATCCTAATAGATTTTGTGAAAATGGCTGCAAACTTTGAGAATTATTTTACCTTTTTGGTATATTTCTGTGCAAATACATCAAATGAAGTCTTATTTAACTAATATAACCAGTGAGCTCTTAGAGGGCTATTTTCAGATTTCTGTAAGTGTAGCAAGAAAAATATTATAGAAAGGTAACCTGAAACTTAACTAAAGGACTATACTAAAGGAAGAACAGATTTTTTAATTAGTATTAGATTTCCATTATTTAGTTATTTTTTCCTCTATTCAAAGCTAATTAGTGCTGACCAGATCTTACGAAAGAAGGTCTTGCAACTCTGTTGTCAAATGGCTCCATACAACCCCTCTGTGCTTAAAACAGTGCAAGGTTTACTCTGTAGTCAATGGAGTTTTGTTTCTTTGGCTGTATAGTGATTTACAACATCAACAGAAATGGACAACAGACAAAAAATTGTATTCCATGTAATTACTGAACAAGTCTGTAGAATGGGCCATAGTCTCCCAAACAACACTTCTTCTCCCAGCGGTAACACTTCACCGGATATTTCTGTATACTGTCCACGTTCCCAGCCAACTAGTTCATGACTCTTAATTGTCTCACTTAAGTTGACTCAAACTCTGACTGTGGTATTGCCAGAATTCAGTTCTGTTACAGTTCATTACAAATTAAATTGATGTAGCTGCATCTTAGAAAACTGTCTTGCTTTTTTTTTTAAATAAAGAAAAGGAAAAGAATACGTGAACTTAAAAGAAAATCCACCCTATCAGTTCTAATTGTGCTCTCGCTTAAGCAAGAAACAAATCCCATATTTGAAAATATCCTCGCTTAAGCAAGAAAGAAATCTGATATTTGAAAATATCCTCCAGTATCTCCTACTGCTTTTTGCAACTTTATCACTATTGAATACTGTTTTCAGTTTTAAGCAGCCCTATCAAAATCTGTAGCTCCTGAAAGTAAGGGGTTGCAGAACCAAGCCTATCCACAGTAACTTCTACAATGATCATGTTTTCATGCAAATTGCAAAAACTGTGTGGTGATTCTGCTGCAAAGCACACAGGTGCCATGTTATCCTAAGATACTGGAGATAATACTTATATTTAAAAAATATTTATTACAATTACAGTAAAAAGAGAGTCTGCAAAAGAATTTTAAATACCAAATATAATAATCACTGTAGAGAGACTGACCCCTGTCTTTCACCTATGTACACTGCTCATGTACTGAAGCAGTATTGGTAGGGATATAACCAAAGGGTTTGCTTGAGAAACTAGAACTAATTTTCATAGAGATTATTTGTGACACATTTCTAGAGAAACCTGAAACATGCAGTGGGTTTCAGGAAAAGCTTGACATTTAGTCTACATTCTTTAATAGATTTTCAGAGCAAGCAGGACTGCCCAATAACTCTGCATGGCTTGAGCATGTATCATCATCTCCCAAACAAAACCATTCAAAATCAGGTTCTCACCAAAGCCTGGGGATTATCTGAGGACTGAATTCTGGTAGGGCATGGAAACTAAACAGACAGAAAGGTTTGTATCAACCACAGGAAACTAATGCTAAGAACTTCGCTTAGCTCTTACTCCATGGAGCAAACAAATCACCAGAAGATATAGACTGAAACCCCTCATCAAGAATTCATATACATTCGTCAGTTTAAATTACACTACGAACACAACAGCAAATAAGTATTTGTACTGAATATATTCACTTTTCTATTGCAAATCCTACAAAGAGGAGTCAGGGTGAAAGTGCCGATTTGGAAGCCATAGATGAGACTAAAACAGAGGCAGAAACGGCAAGCAAGTTACTTGAAGGGAGTTTTTAGCATTGCATTATTTCTCCTTGATTTGCAGTGGGGTTGGAGGCATCATCCAGGCAACCTGAAGTGGAGGCAGCTGTTTTGCATCATAATGCTGTCGTGCAAATCAAGTACTGCATTCAAGTGCTTCAAATGGAGAGTAATTGGGGTTTCACTTTTTACGTGTCATTCTCATGCCAGTCTCTTGCCAAGTTAAGGGCTTGGCAGGTGATTAAACAGCCCCTGAGGTTCTGCTCAAAGAAAAACGTGCCTTGGGCTGCATTTCAGCTGCAAGGTAAACATGTTCTTGAAGAGCTGGTCATGCACCACCCTACGCTATCAGACCCAACGGAGCTGAAGTAACCTGAACAAAAACAGCATTTATAGGGTGCAGACAGTGTTTTTCCTGCATATTTCAGCAGGCTCAAATGCGCATGCTGGGTAGCCACGAGAGAAGGGCTTACCCAGGCAACGTTCACCCGCCCGATTTATACAGTGAGCCTTTCTCATGCACGTATATTATTCTGCATCACTCTTACAACTAAGTTACCACGTCTTTTAAGGCCGCTCACTAATCAAAAACCCACCAGGACCATCAATTTGCAGCAGAAGAACATAGGGTAGGGGAAATGCCCCTCTCTACACCGTGTGAGCCAGGGAGACTTCCTGTAGCGCTGCTGCCTGGGAGAGGCAGGCACGCCAAGCGCTGACAGCGGGATGAATAGCGCCAGTCATGCCAAACATGCGTCCTATTGTTTCCGACTGTGTCGGTTACATACACTGTCAACACATTTTCTGTTTCTCCCTCTGCCTCCCCCACCACCATCTTTTGTTGCCGGTGCTGGCAACTCACACTCATCCCGTTGGACGCAGTCGGAATATACTGCAACCCATGCTGCATCTGCCCCGGCCGCTCTTTTAAAGACGCACATGCGCATTTCCCCAACAGCGGGCATTCAATTTTTTCAAAAAGGACTCCCAAAAATAACCCCTGGGGGAGCAGGAAGTACGTTTCCCTTTCTGAAACTAAAGCAGTCTCTTGGGGAAATTCACTATGTTCCCACTACGAGAGAGGGGATTTCAGAGAAAGATGCCGACTGGGAGAACGTGCATGTCCAGTGTGAGCACAGGTGCTGACCTACATACGTATACGCGCATGTGTGCGTCTTTACTGTTAGTGCTTTACAATGGACTAGGTTCTGAAGGGAACAGTCTTTCAAAGGAAACATGCTTTTTTTTTCTTAAAGGTAGGTAGACTGACTACATTTCATCAAATAACTCCGCTCAAGAGGACTCTGCATTTCCAGACAGAGAACACTTGCTTGTGTCAGAAACCTCTAGAAACGGTGCAACATTCAAGTTAGGATCCAAACGTGGGCAAAGTCTGAATGCACTATAAATGTTTCAGGTCATTGCTGTTGTACTAATTTTAATGAGAAACGTTTTTTTACAGTTTTCTTTTTTTCACATCCATGTAAAAAATTAATTCTTTACATTCAAATGAAATGTTAAAAATAAAATGAAACTTAGTAAATGCTAATGAAAACCCTTTTACCTTGTAGATGGATTTATAAACGGTGAGGAGAAAGGAAGAAGAAAAGATGTTATCCTCTAGGAGGATATTTTACCTGCTGTGTCACCAACCAACATACCCATTTCCTGAAAAAAACCCAGCAGCATTAAGTGCGGCAATGTCTGGACCTCATTCAGACTGTTTTTCCTACTAGTGTAATGAACACTTGGGTGAATCATCCCTCAGAAAAGCATACCCATGAGGGCTAGCATATATTCAAGCTCAGGACTTCTGGAGCAAGGACAGTGACTGCAAGACCTTAAAAAGTCAATGATAAGCCAGGGGCAGTTTTGGTTTTGGTTTTGTTTTATTTTCAAAGCAGATTAAACTGGCAACCAGCCTGGAGCTTAAAGAACAACAACAAAATGTATGCACATTGCAAACGGGTTCCTTGCACGCTTCCCTGGAGGGGAAGCAACATGGTCGTCAGAGGAGGGAATGCCATCCTTTGCCTTTCTTATGGCCAAGGAAAGGAACTGCCTAAAGAGATATTTATACCTCGGCCACTGTGAATGAAATCAAACGATGATAAAAAGGTAAGTTGCCAGGGTTCTGGCCTACCCACGTCTGAAGGAGGACTGAAATTGCAACCTACAGGGAGAGGCTGTCAAAGCGACGGATGGCATAAAGTCACGCTGCTAGACAAAACAGGAAAGACGGCGGTATCTGTTCTTTATCAATCACACACACTGCACCACGTTACTCTTTTTAACCCTCAAGCTTCAGGAAGGAAGACAGGCTGCTAAACTCCCCGCGGTTATAGTGATGACAGGGAATAGCAAAAGAAATAGATGATGGAGGGAAGAGCAGGATCAAAGAAACAAAGACGCGTCAACCGGTTTGGGGGAAGTTCAGACACCCACAAAAACAGGTGGATGTTTTCTGCCTGAACCGCAAGATATCCTGAGTGATATCCACCACCTGAATAAACTGCATGGCTCCTCCCAGGGTTGACTAGAAAGACAGAGATGTTCACTTATGGTTTGCTAACCTAGTTCTTTGCTCTCTATAAGTGGAGTGCTGCCTTTCTCTTTAAGATCTATGGCAAGAATTTAGAAAAACTACTAAGAGATGATTCAGTTACAGGACTTTGAACAGGTCATCTCTGATCACAAGATCATCCACTGAGAAATCTTAGAATTTTACTATTGCCTCCCAATGTTATGCTGTTTCTCACGACACCACTGAAGTCCATATTCTGATGGAATGCAAATGAATCTATCAAAGTGAGAATTCAGGAAGTCAGGAAATCTTAGCTGGGAAGAGAGAGGATAGCAGAGTATAGACTAGGACTAGGACTTCCAGAAATGCTCTCTGTTGTCATCCAATAGCTAACTCCAGAAAAACTTCAGTATAGTTATGAGTTTTCCTTTTTTAGAAGTGCACTAGGCCAGATTTTCCCCATATACGAACCTCTTTTAGTGATTGCATATTTACCATTTTATCGGAGGAAGATTTTTACCTCTTATAATTACTGTTCTCCACGCTGCAGCATTGCTAATTTGATGTTACTGGTTGGCTTAATGAATCCAATATTAGGTATTAGTAACTAAATAAGTTTTAAACATTTTTATATAAAGACTTAGTAATGTGGAGTATACATTTTTATTTATTCTAGAAGGAATTGAAAATAATGTTTTACATCATTAGACTTAGTCTGGCTTTATTTGATTTATATAGAAATAACACATTAAGATTGAAATGAGTCAGTCTCAGAGCAACAGCAAAAAGCTCTAATTTTGCAGTCTCCATTTCAGAGATGACATTTCTCTTTTCACAGAACAATGGTGCTAATTACAATATGCAACCAAGAGCATCTGGAATCTAAAAATCAGCTTATGCCTGTGTAAAGACATCCATTAGCTTCACTGGGCATCAGATCAGGCTGTTACTGCAGATCGGTCAATGTAATTCTCAATGTGTCAGACATTAATGAAGTTAACATGGGAAAGAACCGCACACAGCAAACAGCTGATGACAAAATTGCCCAAAGCGCTCAGCTACCACTGAAGCCTGCCCATCAGGCACTATTTCATAACCTTCAGAAAAGCTTTCAGACTCCACACAATATTCTGTTGCTGTCATTAGAAGCTTGCTCGGTGACTTTTCTTAATCCATAAAAGGTTATTGCTCACTGTTATTTCTAGTTACCAAGAGGCGGCATTCTGACACTGCTTTACAAATGATGATTAAAGTGGGGATTTTTTTAACCTAAGTTTGCGAAAAGTTTCACTGTCTGCCACCTACGGAATCAAAGTAACAATGGGCCAGACGAGATCTTTACCGCCTTCAAGTTACTCCTCAGCAGACAGAGAAGACTCAAAACCCACGTCTCGCTTTCCTCCTGCAGGATTGCTGCTCTGACAGAATTTCTCTTACTGGTGTGGACATATTTTATTGCATAAGTTTCATCTCCACTCATTTGGGAACGGATGATTTTGTTAAAAAAGTAACATGTATATTAAAAAAAAAAAGAAAGGTACCATTAATCTTACAGTAGTGAACTTGTCTTTGAAGACAACCTTTTAGATTTCTAAGTCAATAGCTACTGACTTTACTGAAAGCCAAGTAATACTAGCCATTGCAATCAGGAACCTCAAGTCTGCTGGCCTACTGATAACAGACTAATGCAGATGGACATTAACTAGGAGTCAGTCAGCCTATAGCCTCAGTGCAGGGTATTAACTGCACTGAGGTGAATGAGGTATATACTTCCCTAGCCAAACCAACCCGAACCAAAGACAGCTATAAGGCTTTTAGTACTCAAGTTACCTCATTTCGATGCTCAGTAACCTCCATAGCGTACTGCAGCATGCAGTGTGGATGCCCTCCACATTTTTCCTAATAAAACAGCTTCATCAGCAAACATTTTTATTGCTCTTCTGTGAACTCCCTCATACCTGGAACTCAAAACACTTTCTTTATTCTGCCCCACATCTGACACATGTGAACTCAGACTCAGCACTGCATTTCCTAAAAAGAAAGGATTGCGTTTATTTAACTTCATGCAATGGTCTTATTAAAATCAGTGGTATTGCTCTGATTTGTAAAGGGAGGCATATGCTTCAATGAAAGTGGCATTTTTAGAAGACACTTGAGAATGTGCTCCATTCAGCTTCTCTGTGGGAGATTTGGGATACTCACGTCCTACCATCAGACCGGTACTGTACGCTAAAGAGCTTCTTTGTCAAAGGCTCCTCTAGGTTGGCACACTCAAGAAGTTGAAACAAATCAACAGAAGTAATTCTAGTGTGAAAGATTTTGTGCAGAGTATACTTTGTAGTAGCTTTCTTCCTCAACACAAGTATCTAGTAAGGACTGATTTACAGAAATGACTCTGCCTCTGAATGTGGGCACCTTGGTGGGGATTTAACAGCTGTCATTCTATTTACATTTATTTTTCACTCTCCTCTTTGATTCACCTTAACTCTGTTTGCAGCCAAGATTGAGTGGCTACAAGAGGTGAATTTATGTTCCAGAGCAGAGCTAGCTCACTGCTGCTTTGATTCCCCTAAACCAAGTCTTCAAAGACAAATTCTAGGTAATATCTATGCAGTGCTAGATTCTTTTGTTCCTTTGTTTTTATTCTTATTGCATCCTTGTCCAGAGTAAGCGTGACAGTTCTGTTAGGGCCTCCTCATGCACCTCTTACATAAAAAGTTATTGTTCTAAGTTTCCTTCCTAAGACAATCTGAGACATAGCGGTAGGTCTTCAGATGAAAAGACTTGCATAAAAATGTCAGTGAACATAAAGCCCTGAGAGCTTTGGGGAGCTTTTTTCTTGTCTGAGAAACACTTCGCTTCATGACTGCAAGATCTCTGCTCTGTGTCAGCAGGGCACAGAGGGTGTCAAGGAGCTGGAAGTGAGGCTTCCCCACTCACAAGAACTGGGGTCAAGGCACTGAAAAGCTAACACCCCTCTCTTCCGGAAAAGGGCTCACAGATTAGAGCAACATCTAGGTGAATGAGACTGGCCGGGAGTAGATTTGAATGGTAACAAAGAATAAACTCTGCAGTCATTCAGGCCAGTTGCCAAGCATGCAGAAAATGAATTGGCAGGAAATTAGACAAGTTTCTGATGGATACCTCTCAAATAGGAAGGTTTGTGCTGGAACCCTGCCTGCCTTCTATGGGATTTTCATCACAATCAGTTTCTTATCAAAACCAAAACATCCTGCAACTGGCAAGTTTCTGCAGAAAATATTAACTCTGATTTTTTTTCCGAGCATCTTTACGCTAAACGGAAGTCAACCTGATACTGCTTATGGTTTAGCAAACCTCAGATGTCTCAAAGACTGAATCCTAGTCTCCATGTCAATTGCTCAGGGTTAGGGATGTTAAATTTGTTAACCTTTTTCTGCCTTCACAGCCAAACTGTTTTCCCTTTGCATGGAACAGAATCATATGGCAAGAAGAGTCTTTGCAAGGACTCTGCATTACGGTAAGCAAGTATAACTGCAGCTGACCCCGCACATGATCCTCTCTCTATTCAGTAAATCACAATAAAGTTACATGATTCTGAGATTGCAAAGGCTAAACTACCAGGCTTGCCTTCTAGCTCAAGAAGTAAAGGTTCATGTTTCCAGACAAGAGGACCAACAGTTCTCTAGTTTCAGATGACCAGTCCAAGGAACATTATTACAGTCTGAAGATATATTAACCCTTAGACACAGCTGGCCATTTACAAATGCACTGTAGTGAATGCATTTTCTTCAGTTAAAAAAAGGTTGGTGTTCACATCTGAAGAGGCTTCATCTGTGAGTGTTACAAATACACTCTAAATTAACTGTGTCTAAAAATACTGACAAAAAAAAAAAAGCAGATATTCTTTTACTCCTTACATTAACTTTATGAACTACATAGCTCTTCATGCAGTAATTTTCACACCTTCTCTTATAGTCAACTTTCATTTTCATTGGTATATTATTATTTCAAACAACACAGCAAGGGAGATAAAAAAAACATGAAATTGCATTTATAAGAACACAACAAAATTGGCAGGGTGATCCAGAAGCAGATGTAGTTTTTGAACCACTGTGAAATCATTTTTATGAAAATGACAAGATTTTAAACCGTCAACATCCCTTTAAAGTACTACTTTCCACTAGCAATCAGAAACACCTGTTATGAAGGCACAAAGAGAGAATTAGGTTGTAAATTAATAACATGGTAAAGTTAAAAGGGGAAACCAAGTTAAAAAATACAAGAAAAAACAGAACGCTAAGACTATCAGGCTTCCAATGTCGGCCAGCCCCAATACAGAAAAACAGTAAATGCTGCCATATTGCTACTTTCTTAGAACCAAACTGCATAATTTATGTGCGAGTCAGGACATGCTTTGTCACAGAGTAAACGTGCTTGCTACAAAAGCTTCAGAGAAGGTAATTTTACCAGATTATATAATCCTCCATTGCTATTTTAACAGTATAAAAAAATTAAAATACAGTCAGACATAGTTAATCTACGGTTGGGTTAGCCAGATGGCTACATCTGAGGAACTTAAATTGTAACTTGCGTGATGACCTGGGGATATATTGTTGATGGTTTATTTTAATCCATGTTAAAATGTAATATACGAGTTGATGTCAATCGTTTGGGCCTGGTCACAGTCACTTTTTAAGGGACTTAACATGATTGATGAAGCACCGGCAGCTTTTTTTTTTTTTTTTTTAAATCAGCACAGACAGGCAAAGAGAAGCTATAGATCTGTTCTTTGAATTTAATTGCTGATGCTGGTTTCGTGTAATAAACTGAAAACAGTACACAGTCTGATTTTGCTCCTCTTCAACCACACAAAATTTAGGGCTACCTCTTCCTGCAGAGTGTTTCTAAAATATCAAGTTATTTTCATTCACTTGCAATAAACTGAGCATGCCAGCCACAATGTTTAACCATACAGGATTTCAGCATCTATTTGAGAGAATAAAATAGCCATTAAATAAAGGAAAAGGCACACTTTGGTCATGCTGAGCAATGCTGAGGCCAGAACCCCTGAACTTCTCATTCGGATGTTAACCAACCAACAGCATCTCACGGCAGTTCACACACAAAAAGAAGAGGCTTAGACAAGTCTGCCAGTAGATTACAGCATGAAAAAATTCATAGCTCCTCAGTTTTCTCTTTTCTCTTACGCCTTATTAATGAAGTAAAAAGGCCTTTATTTTCCAGTTAACTGCGCTGTTGGAGCCTGGGTCTTTCCTATTACAATATAATTCAGAGAAGAGTAAAGCAAACACCTGCTACCTGCCAAACACAAGTCAACCAGCAAAAAACTCAGCTAATGCCCCTGCACAGAACGCAGGCAAACCCCGTGAGGAGACAACCGCACGTTTCATGCAGCTATAATTAGCTCTTCAAAAGGTGGATATTTATAGAAAAGGGTTTACAGAAAAACATACAACAGATTTGTAGAATTTAGATCAAAATGTTATGAGGGTATATTTTCTCTCATCCTCTGTGCTTTTCTCTCTGTCATTTCAGATATCTGTATAAATCTCCACCTTAATTCACAAAAGCAATCAGAGAAGGGCTGCGGTTGGGTTATCCAGGGCACGAATAGGTGCCTCTGCAGAAATTCTCCCACATTACCTTCATCAGCAAGCCCACGTCCGAATTTTGGTCTCTGCCATATTACCAAAAGTTGTCAGTCATAAAACCCAATGAACCTGGGTACTCGGCTTGCCTGAGTACTGTCGTGACCAGTAACGGTCTGACAGAAGAACGTGTCTTCTCAGTGCTATCTCTCTTGTATGCTTTTATCATTCAGCTGGTCCACATGCTTCTGGATCAAGGCAGCAACCCTGCATTGGCACTGCAGCTAATATTACGGCTGATAGCCAACCACACCGACCTCTAGAGAAGCGCCTGGAGGGCAGGCATGCCTTCTTTCAAGTAAAAGAGTTATTTCATTGCTTGCACAAGCAGGCCTGCTGTCAGCCACAGGGTATTAGAAATGGGAATGCTTATAACTTTGTTGAAATACAAAAGTACTTAGGTCTGGGGCATGTACAGCTGCAAATAAGAACTAGATACTGCGGATTATTCAGTCAACTCGACCCCAAGTCACCCATCTCTCTGGTTCTTTTTCTTTCTAGTTTCTCCAGCTAACAAAATAGATGTGACATCTAGAGATCTTTGTATTACAAGTGTAATTCAGTGCACGCCTTTTTAAAGTTAAGAATACCTGCTTTTCAAAGATGTCTTCATGTGGAAAGATAAATCTCATCTTAGGAAAGCCAGTCACTCCAAATCTGCAGCTGGCTCAACCAGCTTGTTGTTAAAGTCATTGCACCACCTCTGGTACCAGATAATATGCTCTGAACAAACAACATGAAGGTGGAAAACTGCAATAAAAACAATCATTTTAAAGGTCACCCTAACAAACAGCAGACAGATCTCTTCTTCCCCTTTCTCTCTTCCTCAACAAAAATGATTCATCATCATCAACAACAGTAAGTGATTCAGGATGATATCTATCTGCTACATTAGGTAAAATTTGGGACATCTGCTCAGGTTAATAATCAGGTGGGTTCGACAGGTCACAAAGAAATTTCCTGAAAGGCTGGTTTGCATGCATCAATTAGAGCGGGAAGTTGGACCAACTCAGTTCTAGAGTAAGCTAATGATTTTTGTCTGAGAGGCCTAAAGCAAGAAAAGAAAAAAGAAAAAGGCAGACCTGAAATGAAATGAGATTCTATAACACCAAACATAAATACTTAACAACATAGAAACAATAGTCTGCATGTATTTAATTCCTATCTTATTTACTGTATTAAGATAAATCAAAGAAAACTCATTTGGTGTGAGGATATGCATCATAAAGCAGAGGCTGCTGGTATCCTATCTAAATTTTAGTGCTTTTGTAATTATCATCACATGTAAGTGGTGGTAAATACTACTATAATGAATTTTCACCTGCAAAGCTCAAAACTATAGCTTACAGCCTTACGCAGCAAGACAGGAAAAAAACTGAGGCTTGCATGGTAAGCAAGATTTGGTCTTGATGGCTGAACATTACCTTCTACCAGAAATAAATGATCAAAAATAACAAAAAAAAAAGAACTAGGCTCTTCTTTGCATAGAAATTCTTCTACGGATCTGCATTAATTCTGCATGCATATTGTAAAATCTTTCCCTATGGCAGTTTTCTGTCAGATGACCTTGTGCAAAACAACAGGAGGGTAAAAACAGAGAGCTGGAGCTGTGTGTGACATGGGAGTGCTAAAAGACCAAAGCTGTTCGTGGGGACTGGGAATAGAAAAATGCTTTTCTCTGCTCTTCAGTGGTAAGCAGTAGCCCTTGTACTTGCTTCCCGCACCAATAAGATGATGCTTGCCCCATCATAATTGGAACTGCAAAGCTGAAAGCACATTTTCTATTTAGCTGGCTTTCTGATCTTGACAATGTTTCCTGGGGACAAGGGAAACTGTTGAAAAAAACATCGCATAATGTAGTGCAGCGGACTTTGTTATCATCCTGTAGGTGAGATGACTTGCTTATTTCTGAAGAGTCATCAGCATAGTTGGGCACCAGAACATTGTAACAGCAGCAGCAACAAAAATCACACCCAAAGGTTCAAGCAGGAAGCAGGATGGTGTTGGTGGGAGCTGGAAACCTTAAATACCAGAGACCTTGATGATACTGTTTCTACTACTACTGAAGAAATAAAGTCAGAGAAATATAACTGAGATCTGTTTTCTTAGCTCCTCCAGCAAAATGTCAGCAATCTGACTCAAATGACTGTGACAGTTGCTAAACCTTTCTTCAAGGAGTAGTTCAAAGCGTCAGCGTGAAACAAACAGGACTCCCATGTTTTCTATAGTGATGCTTGTTGCATTTCCACAGTATGGGTTTTTGTTCTCTTTATGTTTTGGCTTCTTTTTTTTCATCCATTTTCAGTGCAGCCACACTGACAGGCTGAATTTTACAATAAGGCTGAGAAAGAGAGTGATAATGTTTCTGAGAGCTTTCAGAAAATACCAACAGAATAAAGAAAATAGTGTCTTCATAGAGCTGGCTACGAAGCTCAGCTCCTCCTGCTTCCAGCCCAGCTGGGAGGTGATCTGCTATTCACTTGTACAAATGGACAGGGAAACCATGCAATTTTCTGGAAAGCCATGGAGCATATCTGAAACCTTCACAAAGCTGGTTTTCAGGTAACTCGAGCATGAGACTAAAAAGCACATAACCATCTCAGGGCTGAAGCAAAGCTCCTGTAGATGGCAGAGTGCTGCAGAAAGCAGGTACTCGGGGCAACCAGCACCCACAGCTTCTACATTCAGGAGGCAAACTTTAGTCTAGACAGTTCTGGAAAGTACAGCATATGTTCAGCTAAATTTTGGGTTTGTTTGGAGATTTTTTTTATAGTAGTGCATTTTTAAATATGTATGTGGCTTTTACTGAGATATTGCTTCAATTTTGTTGTCCCCCCCTCCCTCTCTGATCATATAGATAGACAGTATCGTTAAGACCTAATGAAACTGAACTTCCTAAAAAACTCTACATCCCTATATGCGCAAGAGTCCTCATTCAGGAGGATTTCTTTCCTTCTCTAAATAGCACCAGTGGGTCTACCACCTATATCTGAATCCAAACCTAAACAGCATTAACAACTCCTCTAGCAGTCCCACAGACACCACTGAGGGGAGCTTGGCTCCTGCCAACAGCTTATGCCGACACTGTGCCCACCTCAATGCCCGAGATGCTCTCTTTCGCGAGAGCTGGCATCACATTCAGAGTCTGACAGCAGGGCACCCTGCCTACCCATGAGCCAAGACACAACTGCTCAAGGATTTTTAATGATCCAGACTGCACTCTAACCTGGAAACTTGACAAACGCTTTGAAACACCAAGCAGATTTAATCTGGCAAGTTTAGATGCCAGTCAAAGTTACAATCAACGTCTAAGTACACCAGAAAGCAATGGTTCTCTGGATTTAACACCATGTTCACTAGACAGTGAGAAGCAATGTCATCCAAATACTGTCATCTGTTCTGAAAAGCTCAGCAATATCTATTCTACTCTCCTGCTGCATTTCATAAAGTTTATAAAGAACATTTCTCAAAAAAAATGCCAGTTCTTCAGAATTAATACCATTCTCTGGAATGTGATCAATCAAGAGAGTTTCTGAAGCCCAGGAAGAAACTTCTGGTTGGGACAGAGCTAGAGACTCAGTCTGGATTTGTAGCTGGGTCTTCCACATCTCAGGTGAACATGACAGTCCATACTGCTTACCTCAAAATGTGTTTTCCCTTTATTATTTTCTTCCAATATGGACTGAAAAGAAATACTAAAATGCTTGATTCCTTTTCACCCTACCTGTAAGAACTCTGGGGGCTAAATCTGGTTAGTGTGGGTTTAGTCTTGATGGTTCTTACAACCTGAGAAAATCCCTGTCAAAGGATATCCTGGATTCTTTACATAGATATCTAAGTGATGTGGAAAAGAAGAAGTAAGCAGTAAATGATTTACGTCTTTCTCTATGTTAAAAAGAGACTCAATAATGAATCTCTTCAAAAAGATGCAGAAAGACCTCTCAAAAAAAATTTTTTTAGCATTTTTTCCTCAGATGTATATCCATTGGAAATCTAATAAGCACTATGACTTCAGAAGCATTGAAGAAGTGATATATGACTTAATAAGGAAGAAAGTGACTTTTGTTCAGTTTTCTTAAATATTCTGTTTTGGTGAACACATTTAACTCAGACATGCAGCAAAGCAGTTGGAAGGAAATCCTTGTGACTAATATCCAAAGGCACTATCAGTCATTAGAAGACCTGGTAAGATCTTCAGCAAAAGAAAAGTTTGAGCTGAAATTAAAAAAAATAAAAATCAAAATCAAAACCTTCTAGGCTTACATCATAAAGAAGTAGAAGAAAAATAATACAGCACATAAACTATACTTTCCCCTCCTTTTGTTTCAAGTCATTTTCAGCTCTTTCTCTTGGTCTGATCCTGTAATTTTTTTTACCATTTTTATTGCCAGTCTTTGGATTCAGATCAAGCTTAATGCCATCACAGAAATGTGTAGGCCTAATAACACAGTAGTACATGGTAACACACTTTCCCTTTCCCTTCAAATGAATGGCAGGAGACAAAACTGGCTCAGCCTTTGAGTGTTGCATGCGTCACTCAAGGGCTGGGTGCCTCATAAGATGAGCTGTTAGAAGTAAGTAGCCTCTCTGCTCTTACGTCTGTATTCCATTAAGGCTTTTAGGGCTGTCAGACATTAACTGCAGAGTCAACAGTCAAACACACTGTATGTAAATGTGAACCTGAACTCTTCAACCCAGCCGTCTTTCAGCCCATGAAGAGGATGCTGCAGCACCTTACTCATATTATGCTTAACAAAACCTCATGATTATCTCTTGTTCATTTTAATCCTTACTTAATTAATATTAAAAAAAAATCAAATAGCTGTAAGAAAGCAGCAGAGAATTGCTTTAACGAATCATCCTCTCTCCTCCTCCCCCCAAAGTTGTATTTCATCTTTAAAATTCTTTGAGAGCTGATTTCTAGAATTTATAGGCTATTCTAAGAGCTGACTCTTCAATTCATCCCCAAAATTTCAAACTGCTCACTAAAAAAGGATTGCTACAGGCAACAATGAAACTAAAAGCTCAACAGTGTGGTTGCTTGAGGGAAACCAGGATATCTTTGAAAAACTCAGGTCCATTAATACTTAAGAAAGAACATGATGAACTTGATCTGTAACTTTCAAAGTTTCTCTAGAAAGAGCTATTTTCTTTCTCAACTCTTTTCTTTTTCCCCAGTCACAGAATCACAGAATGGTTGAGGTTCGAAGGGACCTTTAAAGCTCATCTAGTGCAACCCCTTGCTCAAGCAGGGTCACCTGGAGTGTTCCATGCTTTGCTCTGCATTTACTCCCTGTAATTCCTTCTTCCGTGTACTTAGAAGGAAAAGAAAGACTTCAGAGCAGTAACTACTTCCAGCTAGAAGAAACTGTGACCAGTGCATATTTTATACGGGGCCTTCAGAAATCTATGCCAGATGCCAGTTGCCTATTTTACCAGGTATGTCAAAAAGCTTATCTTTGACTTCCTCTGTTCTCCCCTTTTGAAAGGATAATGGCATCGGATAAAGCAGATAGGAAACATTTTTGCTTCTGTCTTCATTTTTTAAATTACTGAACTAATGTCCCATGTACTACATCAGCCTTTGGTTTATTTTTCAAATTTAAAAAAAAAAAAAAAAAGTCCTCCCCCCCAAAATAATTACCACAACAGATAAAATGATAAGTGAAAGTTGGTTCTGAAGTGCAGAGATTGAGGCCGGTTACGTGAAAATGGAAGCAAAGAGCCAAGCACTGAATCAGTCAAATATTCCCACAGACTTTAACTGAGGGAGCAGGCTTGACTGAGGGGCTTTGCCCACAATGCAACACAATCACAGAATCAAAAAGCCTCGGTATTCACTTTCAGGTTTCAGCTCTGCCCACACTCGAAGGCCCTGAAGCAAGAAGGCTTTCCTCTGTACTCGGAGGTCAGGCGTCTCTGTTGTCCCAAAGCTCAGCCCACAGCAGCTGACTGAGGGGAAATGACAGCAAACTCTCCAGTTGTCAGCTGATTTGCACCACATTATTTAATTACATGTAAAGTATCTGAGGTACTTGAGCTCCTGGTGGTCACCCTATTAAAACCAATACACCATTAATTACTTCCATTCCTAGATAGCTGAAGGGACTGAACCAATGTTGCAAAATGAGGACGGAGTCAAAGAAATAGAGGAGACAATACAAACTTTTGAAGAGCTAACAAATCTTGCACGCTACAAACTAGAACCCAGCCATCCCTAATGCCTGGTCAACGAGGAATGAAAGGAGAGGACGTGAGATTTTGACAGGTAGGAGAAAAAAAACTTCTGACAGAGCAAATGGAAACAACTGCACTCGCCGGGTGGAGAGCCTATATGTTGGATGGGGAACAAGAAGAGTCTGTGATCTGAAGCCTCACTACTTTAGACAACAGGTCCTCAATAGTTCCTCAAATTTACACTAATATTTATACACACTCCTTCCCTTAAGAGTCTATTAAAATGTTATAGATACTTTCATATGAAACTCTTGGGAAATTATCTGAGAAGACTTTCAACAAACTTTAATTTGAATGAATTTATCATTAATAAACAGTATAGCAATAAACCTTTACATTGATCATAATATCAGCTACAATTATTTCCTCTAGAGATTTAAAATAGGTACATTTTATTCCATATTTTTAAAAAAGATAAATCATTTATCATGAATAACATTCATTGTGAATAAACACTAATCATATAAATACAGAGCTATGCTTCAGTGTCGTTTGCCCAAATGCAAGCCGCTGCTTATTCCCAGCTCCTCAGTTTTAGTACATGACTACATGTAAGGGTCTACGAGGCACTCTAAGTATTTAATGATATATTTAAATGGCTTATTTTTCTCAAGGACACCTACTTTTATATACAAATTATTAATTCCTACAAGCATAACTAAAAGGTAGATTTGCAAACAACAATAAAGAAAAGGCCTTTTTAGTTTGCATTTTCTCTCTCAAGATGACCTTATAAAAGATTCAGATCTATTAATTTCTCTAGCTTTTACAATTCTAACTGTAGTCTCTATCAATGTGAGGAAGTTAGCACACAATTTTGCAACAATTAGACTTTAGTCTGAAATGTAGTATTTCTTGGGCCTTTGGGCTCCTCAGAACATCTGGAGAGCACTCCAAAACTACAACTAAAGAAAATTAATATACAGAATGAAAAAAGGGTGATAATACCAAATATAAAGTGGCAACAATAGATAAGATAAAGAACCTTTTCCCATTTTTTTTATAGCTGCATTTGCACTGGCATTAAAAACCAACTTCTCCTGCAGAGAATATGCCCTTAAGAAATACAACCCAAGGGGTACCATTAAAATATAAAATAAAATAAAAAGGTAGGGAAGCTGATTTGCCTTGGGATTGAAAATGGCTCTCAAATTTAAGCCAAGATTCTTCTCCTTTAATGCTGTATCTTAATGCTGACAGATTTTTCGATTAGATTGTTCTCCTAACAGTTTTCTAATGCTTGTTCAAAGAACAATCTGCAACGGTTTCTGTTTCCCTTCTCTGCAGAAGGCTCCTTTCCCTTTGCAATTGGCTGACTCCAGTGCCAGAATATGACAAACCAGCAAACTGTAATTGAAACTGATAAGCTCTATAGTCGAGCTACTTCACTAGACACACACACATACACACACAAAAAAAGCGTAATTTAATATGCCGTTTTATTTGGCAAGTATCTAGTAACCAGAAGGTTTTCAGGATGTTTATGATGAAAAGGCATGCATAATGTCAGCAAGACAACCAACTTCTGAGCAATTAATGCTAAATGGAAATCACTCACATATAAAGCAGGTTTGTTCTGGAAAGATTGTAGTAGTAAGAAGAATGGGGAAAACACTATGGTGAACAGTAAAGTATATATACATAATTCATCCTGCTTATATTTTTCCCCTGTGCTGCCCAGAAATCAGTACGTGAATTTAATGAATCACCTAGAGGTTAGGAACAACTGCTTGTAAGGCTCAGCTTAACTAGGTATCAGGCCAAAAATTTGACTTGCTTCCCTTGCTTTTGCATCAGAGCAGTCTGAGCTGTGCAAGGAATGTTGAAAATATTTCCATTCAGGTATCAATTTAATAAAAAACAGTCTTAAAATCGGAAAATGTTCCAGTGCTGAAAACTTGAAGCTGCAAAAGCAGGAGATAAACACACAGCTGAGTGTACGGTGCCTGAGCAGCAAGAGGGAGAGATTGTTATGCAGCATTGCGAGAGCTGCCTCCACAACACATCAGCCAGAATCGCAAATATTATGCTAGCTATTTCTCAAAGCATGCAGCACTTTTCAACAAACCAGAGCTCCTGGCAAATAGAGATATTTAAGTAGCAGGAGTAACCTCACTCACCTAATGTGTTCAGTAACTCACTGTAAACATGCCAGAGTCATCATAAGCAGATTTTAACTTTGTATGAGACTCTGACACCTGCACTGGCCCAAATCAAAATCTGTAACTTTGGGTGATAGAAAACAAACATATACACCATATTTTTCATCACAAAACTACTAATGGCCACTGTTGTTTATATTTTTAACTGCACACAAATTCTAACAAGTAAAAATCTGTCTTGATAGAATTTTAATTATCAAGAGGCGCAATGCTATGTAAAGGACAAAAAAGAACAAGTGAAAATGGAATATGTAAACAGCAAAGATCTAATGAAACACAAGATGTCTTAGAACGCACAGGAGCAAGCACTTGGACAAATCTGGCAGAGTATCCCATCAGGCTGATAAACTATTCCCGTGAGAGCAGCCGTAACATTCACTTTGTTAACCCTTCTGTTTGCTGTTTCTAAAAGTTCCCGCAGTTTTAGTGGGATCATACCATTAAGCATAGATATTAAATAATTTCATGCTTTGCAGGCATTGGATATTATTTAGACCACCTGATTCATATTAAAAATGAAAACTCTTTTCCATCAGCAAAACTTCATCAAGCAAACTATGGGTTAGTTGCCTTGCAAGCACAGTTTTTTCCATAGTACTTTCTGATTATACAAAGTTCATGGCAAAATCAAAATGGCCTCTTCCAATAAAGTATCCTCTGAGTCATATGATTTTTATCTGGGGGGGGGGGGGGGGGAAGGTATTCTGCTGGAAACCCCATGGTAGGCATGACTATGCCTCCACAGAGTTCACATATCCGTATCTGAATGCATAAGAGGGCACATAAATGCCAAGTTACCAGTTAGCTGCATCCAGGAGATTGATAGATCTCTCTTTCTCCCACTCTCATTAGACCTAGAAGTTGACCTGCATGTTGAATTGTGCATACTAAACCTAGAAAGCTTATTTTATCTTGTAAAGGTCACACAAGTACTCAAATTGGTATGAAAATTTAAAACACTACATTAGTGCATTTCATTTTCACAATTTATAATCTTCATGACTGATTTAGTACTATTTAAGAGTTACAAAGAATATATTCATGAGTCTGAAAATATCCATTAGGTTTTGATGACAGACCATGGATCAGAAGTCATTATTTGATATTTTCCCCTTCTTTATGTTGGTCTTGTCTCAGACTTTCTTAGTTTTATATCTAGGAAATGCAGACTTAGTCCTAAGCCTGACAGCGTGGAGTTGGGTACGTTGTCCTTGATTCATTGAAATTACAAGTTATTTAATTTTATGTGCATGCTACATAGTTGCTAATTAAAGAAACAACTAGAAAACAAAAAGAAATTGATTATTTGCAATATTGCCTTGAGAAAAATCAGACTGCACAATCCTGAGGTTAAATACTTTACACTTTCCCTGGGCATCCCTGTTAAACCTCTCTCTCAGCTACAGAAAATAAATTAAAAAGAGAAGAGAGAGAGAGAGAGAGAGAAAGACAAAGAGAAAGAAGGAGAGAGATTGTATGATTTGCCAAAGGCCATAAAACACAGAAGCGGCTCAGATGGGGACAGATCTGAGGAGCTCCAGCGTCCTTCTAAAACCATGAGTCAACAGTACCTTCTGGGTATGTGCTCATATGGGCACGTGCAGTGCACAAAAAAACAGTACATAATTTGAGTACTGAATTACTCACTTTTGCAAGATCCAGCACAGTTTCTCCCTCATCTAAATAATATTCAGAGTATGAAATAGTCATGTATGTAGCTCACTTTGTCAACTAAGAAAATAAATATGCTGCCATATAATGCAGCTTTAAATTGAAATGATCCACAATGCCAGGTAATCCTTCACTGCAGGTAAGATTAATTACTTAAAGCACTTAAAATTACATAAGAACAAAGTTTTCTGGTAGAGGTTTCTGTGACTGACATGTCAAGATGATGCAACCTTCATCAAGCAGCTAAGAATACAGAATTACACTGGCACAAAATTATATGGAAAGGTGCCATACAACCTTAAGCCGGAAGCATACTATTAACAAGGAAACTTAAAATGCAAAGAACATGAACTCTCTGAAGGAGAACAAAAGAAAATTAAGTAAAGCCGTAAAGCCTGGCAGCTTCTATCTCCATGAAGCATGCTAAATTTATAGAGTAGGTGGGGACACCTCTTCCACAGGGTGCAGCAAAACTCAAGCAGCATTGGGCTGGCATCATCGTCACTTTGAATACGAGGGCCACAGTAACCAAAGGCTACAAGGAGAGAAACATTAGTTGTAATTCAGACTATCAGCTACTTTACTTCAGTGTTGGCTCTTTGAATATTTGATTGCTCTTGATATGGTCTCAGTCTTTTTCAAGCTGTCAGCTTCCATTTTTTAATCCTTGAAGGTGGCTCAGTGAGAGTGTCAGGCTCTGTCAATAAATGCTGCATCTTTGTACCTATTTCCCTACTTTCTGGAGATTCCTTTGTTTTAAAAAGCTACAGCGATATAAAACAAGAGGTGATAGTGTAATTAATTTAAAGGAAGACAAATGCAAAATAGAAAGAGCATTATTTAATATTCGAAACAGACCTAGGGAAATTAATTCTAAGCCCTGAATAATACAGAACATTATTTCACTCTTTACAAAAATAAGAGACAAAATGCAGGATAATTATAAATAGATTTAATTTATTTTACTTCAAGCTAACAGTATCAGAGGCTACCCCAGATCATCACCTGAAATTAAAAATATAAAGCAATGTACCAGTGCCAGTCTCAGTTTTCATACTACGACCAACCCAACCCATCAGCAACAAAGCAAAAATGGTCTGGCTGTACAAGTACATCCTCTCTCTGGAATGAGCAGATAGCTGAAGAGTCATTATTACTGCTTTTTAAAACTGAACATACAAGACCAAATATCTGGTGATGAACGCTTGACAGTGACTGAAGGTGACCGATCAAGTATCCAGAGGCAAAACTTATCACCATGGCACTAGAAGCTAAACAGTAGCTCCTGAAGAACTAGTAATTTTTTTTGGCAGTGGAAGAGGAGGAGTGGGAAAGAAAAGGCAGGGCAGACAAAGTATACTTGCCAGATACATTTCAGCAAAATATGATTTATTTCTCTCTTCACAAGAGAAATTTTGTCTCACCCTAATCCATGGCAAGACTCCTGTCAATGTCAATGGAATCAGGATTTCAAATCACGTTTCCAGCCCATCCCCTTGCGACTGAGATATTGCTGCTACAGTTACTGATTAGGGGAGAGAGCAGGAGGGTCGTCGTTTCATTTTTTTAAGCATGTCAGATCAGTGTCCCATCTGCTTTTGGACTTAGTTGATGCTATTAGCTATTGGTAATAGCCAGCTTTTCTAGCAAAGCATGAATGTCACCCCAATATACCAAGAGGAGCGTGGGTGAAGGGGGAAAGAGGTTCAAGAGATAATTCTAACCAATTTCCATCATATTTATCAGCCCAATAGCACGCAGTGGCATGAGAGTGCTGCATGTTGTTGTTGTTATTTTGCTTTCTTACTGTTTGTAAGCTGAGTTACCTAGCAATAGGTCTTAAAGTAAAAAATACTAGTCACACGTGAGATACCGACTAATAATCCAGACTCATTTACACAATAGTTCTTTCTGGGTCCTGTCTTGGCTGAAAGCAAAAGCTTAGGAAGAAGAAATTCCTTATGGTCATTTAAGTTGTAAGAGCTTTATTTTGACTTTTCAAATGAAAAATCCTAATCTTCAAAATGGGTTTGCCAGCAAAAGCTATCTTGGATTTCCAAAGGGGAAAGCCCTCAGAGCCATCTGAAAGCTTTAAAGGTTTATTCCTACTGGAAAATCCATTTAAACAAACAGTCGGGCAGACTTTCTTTACTGCAAAGGAGCTTTTGAAAACTTTTAAAATAGCTATAGGGTTTTCAGCCTCCTGAGGTCAATCTTCCCGCACAGTGACTGTCAATCTAAGTACAAATCTTCTATGCAACTGTCAAACCTATAGCATTGCTTCAGAAATGCTCTGCCAAGTGGAAAATATTTCCCTTGCAACACTGATAAACATAAGCATGAAATAAAAATCAGTGATCTTTACTGCAACAATTTAAATACAAACAACTTGATGGAGAAAGAATTATGCACAGATGTCTGCTATATGAACGGTAACACACCTCTCCAGCCTTGGTCTGTGGCTACCTACAGCATGCAAAAGGTTAACACAGCTTTCTGTCTTTTGTATAACTGTTCCGAATTGGGCAAAATTTTTCTGCACGAAAAACAACACAAATTGCAGTCTGAAGTCAATCAAATCAATTCAAAAAATTATACTCAGTAGTGATCACTTTCCTGGGAAACAATAAAAGTAAAAAAAGGAGAACTCCCAATATTTATTATTTTCAAAAGGGCATTTTGAGATTAAACTTAGCTAAAATTATTACAAAAGTTAAAGCATCCAAAAGGTGAAATACTAAATTGCAAGTCAAAACAAATTCTTGGGAGAGAACAAGAGAAGAGGGGTGCTTTGATGATCATATAAATGAAGGCTGATCTTAAACAGAGTTTGTCAGGTTTCATTTAACCCTTCCAGGAACTGATTACTGGGCCTGAGTGCAAAAATAAAAATAATTTAACGAAAGGGTATGTTCTTTCTGTAGCATGAACATGTATCATACTTAAATGCTACAAGAATGACGTGCAACTTTCTTGTTCTTCATAACTTTTCCAAACAGTTTCTAGCAGCTTTACTTGATCTACAGAGGTAGATCCATACAAACCACTGAATTGACATTTAAATCATCTGTAAGGGAAGTTTTATTCCTTTTTTCAAAGGTTCACATAAAGCTATCCAAAGGACTTACATCAATATATCTTCTGCCATTAGGGTATTTGTCTCGGCTCATTTAGAAAAGGGCAAAAGTTTTAAGCACTCTTCCCCAGTATTAATTTGATTTGCCTGTAAATTTTTGGGGTCAGACTTGGTGCTTTTTCAGTAGTGTCATACTATTTATATTCCCCTAGGCCCTTATACAAATTGATCATTCTTTTTTTCTTTTGCTTACCTACTGTTGCCAAATGAGCATAATCATAAGGAATTACTGCAACTTCCTCATTGCTTCTGCCTCAGAGATCCTTACATAGGGAGCATAGTCATAAATGTGTCTCTTGCAAATTTACCTGGAAATAATATGATGATTCTGCTGTCTTGGTATTTTGAGGGACTACAGGCCATGTTGTAATTTCTACTACTCTAACTTGGTTGCTTCTTGATCGCCACCTTGCAACACTGAGTTGGGGAGTTCAGGAAACTACTGTTACCCTTATGTTACCCATGTGGTCCATAAATATTTGTATTGCAGTTTGCTGATTAAAAAAGTAAACTACCTTTCTGATACTTACTTATTTGTAATCACTCTGACATTTCTTAAATTTATTTTTAATTTTGCAGGACATTTTCTACCTTTCTGATCCAGTCCTTCACTGAAGCCTTTAACTCTTTCCGGATATTTTATTTTTATCTGTAGGAAACTGCTATTCAACAAAATTAATGTTTATTTTTTCTCTTTCTCTCTCTCTCTGTGTATATACATATATATACAGACTTGATTACATTAAAAAAATTTCTGAAGTAGTGTGAAAAAACATCTAAGTAATTTCCACGTTTTCTGTTACCTAATTTTCCTCTTTACACCAGATGCAACTGACAGCTCATGAAGACATGCTGGCGGGTTCTCATCATCTAGCAAAGGCTCCTTTTACAGAAGCACCCTAACCACAGCACCTCATTTGGCATATTCATCTTTCCATGGCCCCTGAGAGGTGAGGGAGGGCTACTACCCACTTCTACAAAACCAAAACAGAGAGGTGGTCTCTAAGCTGATCTATGAGCAGCAGAGGTGAGGACCTGTTTGCCCGGCTGCGCAGACTCAGGTCTTGGCCAGAGGATGTTGTATGTTCAGCGTGAATCTCACACGTGGGTTTCTTCCTGTGGAAAGCAGTTCCAATGCCATAGAGAGGTAGAAACCTGGAGTTACCCTGGAAATACAATGATGAGGAAAAAGCTCATCCTCACTTTCATACCCCTGTGGGAGCCAGATCTGCCTTATCCTGACTTACCTACTTTTCCTTAGCAACAGGAAAGACACAGTCTTTCCTATACTGTTATATCTATAAATGAGGAAAAAAGCTGTTAAATCATGTCAGAAATTCCTTGTCACTACAGAACAAATAGTTATCATATACTTTCTAGTGCTTGGTCTTGTGTTTCTGAACAAATGCAGATTACATTTGGGAAGCTACTCTACACCTGCACAGATTTCGCTGACAAACTTTTTCAGAGGTTTTTCCTACCTGTCCAGCATGTTATTTGTCACTAATATCTAAGTGACATCTAAGCTTTCCACTTCGATACAGAAGAATGTCAATGAGGAGTAGGAAGGTTCTGTTATCTTTGCAGTTGTTACTGGTAGACCAATCCCTGCTGAAATAGTCTGCCCTGCTCTGGGATTTATCTAGAGCTGGGATATCTTCAAGGATGATATTAAGAAAATGGAAAGACTTGCTGTACAAGACTACAGGTGCTGAAGGTGCTGAGTATACTGAGTTTAGTACAGGGGGTTGTAAAGCGAATCGTCAGTTTTCAGGTTCCTACACAGGCAAAGGAATGTAATACAAGAGGTCTGCTCCACTTCATAAAAAGATTTTACAAGATGCGGTGGGTGAAATCTGAAACTACAAAATTCAGGCTTAAAATAAGGTTCAAAAAATTTGTGAGCCCATTTACAATGGCTAGGGTGTTTCAGGACTCGGTCATTTTCTGTTTCAACATCAAGACTGTCTTTGCTACCTCTGTTGTTATTAATTATGTATAGAAAAATACTTGTCTCCCTCTATATCCCCTACAGGTTTTATCTCATTAACGTCTTGATCTCTCTGATTATGCCCCTAGCTGCTCAAGGTAGTCTTCCATATTGATTCTTAGTTATCTATTCTAACATCTGTTACCTTTGAAGTCACTGAAGGTCTCATAATGGAGCTAAGTTCTTCATTTAATACACTTCATATCTTCCCTTTGATTTGCCTCCCAAGAAATTGCATTGACCAGGTATCTGATTTTATTGAGAACTACCTTCTCAACCCCACTATTTTTATTTGGTTTTCCTCCCTCTTTCCATTTTTAAGCATCATAAAAACTATCATTTCATGATCGCTTTTTTGCGATTAGTTTTCCACATTCACCTTCTCAATCACATTTGTCTTAATGTCAAAATGAAAAGAGCCTCAGTTCTCACTGTTTTCTCTGTCTTCTACATCAAAAATGTGTCACCAATGTATTTCAAGAACATTTTTGATAATCTGAGCTCTTTAACAGTCCTTTACCATCAGAAAAGGAGGAACTTTGCTGCAGTACTCATTGCTCTGGGAACAGGAAGTACTCCTGCTGTACAGCATAATTCCCCTAGTGACTGAAATACAGAACATTCCCCGCCTTGCTGATTTGGTGGCTTATAGTAAATTCTTTCCATGACAGATCCATAAACATTCAGTATATCTACCTCCCTCACCTCTCTGGATCTCAGAGCAAGTATATACATCCTTAAAAATAAAAATAAAAATAAATGTGCAGGCCCTCTAATCACACTGGCAAAATGTTGCTTTCTGACTTCATAATCAATGATCCTTGCTACTTGCCACTGCTAATCTGTGAAGAGAAAGAAATTGAAGTATAATGTCAAAACACAAATGCAGAAAAAATTGAAATACAAGCTACAGTTAAAAAAAAATTCACTGTTCCATGAACTACAAGAAAAGTGCACATTTCTCCTCCTTGCAAAGGCATACAAATTCTGCCTCCATGCTTGTTGCAAGGGCGAATACAATTGTCATTGCAACAGGAAGTTACTTGAATATCCAAAGACACACTTTAACTGAACTTAAAGCTGTCAGATTGTGTGTGGTTTTCTCCCGCCGTGCCATCAGTGTGATCTTTCTGAAGAACAAGACAGTTTAAAGTTGTGGGTAGGCCTTGATAGCAGAGAACAGGTCAAGCTGCTATCTCCATCTGCTCTGGCCACCTGCACTTTCCACGTGCCAATAAAATAGGGAGTAGTGACCACCAGCTGCTTTAAAAAAAWATATWTATATATATATATACACACACACACACACTTTTTTTTTTTTTTTTTTTGACCAGGAGCCCTGCTCCTGCAAGGCTCTCGGCAATGGCACACTCCTGTCCCTGTGCAAACTCCAGCTACAACACTGCACTCAAGGATCAACTCACATCAGCAGGGAATAGAATTAAAAATTGAGAACAATGTATTACTCTCAGAAAGAGATATTAGATTGTATCTTCTCCCTTGTTTTTATAAGTTAGAAAAAACAAATATAATGCTAGAAAGTACCTCAAAAGCTCACACCTTATCTATCTCCACTGCCAAAAATACTCAAACAATCCTGTATTTGTTTTACCTAATATCTCCTCCTATCACAGAAAATTCACAGCCTAGTCCAGCACTTAGCTATTTTTATGCCAGGATTTTTTCCCCTTACATCAAAATTCTCTTAAGTTAGAAGTTTTTCTCCTTATGCCTAAACTAAACCTCTCTTCGGCTAAATAGGTCGATTCCTCTAGACCAAATCTGAGCAATTCCTTCTTTGTAAAGAGTTTTTACACATTTTAAGACAATCACACCTCAGTCCAACACATTTTTATGCAAAACTCTTCAAAAGCAGTTATTTCAACAATCCACTAATAAATCATATCTTCTAGCATTCCTATTTTTGTCAACTTCTAGAGTCTGCCCAATCTTGCTCAAAGTTCAGCAGCCAGAATTGGCCAGAAAACCCTAGGTGAGCTTTTCCACTGCTGATGAATAGAGTGAAATGATAGATTACAACCTTATACTTGAAACGACAGTCCTTAATTAAATGCAGGAAACACTTAAGCTTTTTTTGGCCACTGCACTTTTCTTGCAGTTTGTGGCCCATTATTACGTTTTCATCACCAGGTCCCAGATGCTTTCCTACCATACTGTTTTTACCCAACTATTCCCAGTTTTTCACTCCTGAATTTTATTTTTTCATTCCTAAGCAGGAATACATATATAAATTTTTACATTTGTTCTTATTGAATTTCCTCTTATTGATCTCAGAACATCTCTGAAATTTGTAATGAAATAATTCTACATTCACATTCCCTTCTCTAAATAACTACCAACACTTCCTGGTACACCTTATTCCATCAATAAAGTCATTAATGCAGATTTTGAATTATATCAAATCCCAAAGAAAATCCTTAGGGAATATGCTCACTGTTTCTTTATAAAATGACAGAAAACTACTGTGATAATTACTGTAAACAGGGTTTACCAATAAGATGCAGCTGTCTTACAATCATCTTGCATCTGCATTATTTGCTGTTTGCTTTTTGGAAAGTCACATGCGAGACCACCCCAAGCCTCACCATCCCACATGTGCTAGTCAAACTGTCCTACATGGAAGGAAGTCAGATTTGTTTGATGTTATTTTTTCTTCATAAAACCATATTGGCTTATTCTTGTTCTCTAAGTGCTTAAAAACTGGCTTTTTGTTAGTTTGCTCAAGCCTCTTTCTAAGTCTTGAAATTAGGAAAGAATGAATGTTAGATCAGTCATGCTCCCTTTTCCATTTTTTGAAAGATTAATTACTCTGTTTGCCCTTCCTCAGCCCTCTGGGACCAACCTCTCCTCCATGAGCTCGCAAAGATAAACACTCCTCGTTTCTGAGCCATTGATTCACTTAGTTCCTTAGGGAATGTAGGTAAACTTCATCAGGCCTAGCTGACTTAAATATAAAATATACGAAGCTGGATTAACTATTCTCTGACACGTTCTTTTCCTGTTTTGGCCTATGTTCTCTCATCCTACTGTTGATTTGAATCATGTTAAGTACCTTGTTACAAGTAACTTTTTAAAAAAGGCCTGAAACACAGAAGAAAAATCTAACATTTTAATTTATGTGTTATCCATTATTCTCTTCCTCCCCATTAAGTAATGGATCTATTGTTTTCCTTTAACACCAAATAAGGCTAATAGAACATTTTTATTGCCTTTTAATGTCTCTTAGTTGCTGGAACTCGTTACATCTTTTTAATTTTGTTCCTACATGCTTGTGTTATCCTTCTATATGTGCCATTAGCAAAATGGTCCTACTACCCCTTACGATATAATTCTTTTTGATATTAGAATCTCCGATTCAACTATATTTCTCTCCTAATATACTTCCTGTCTGTCTTTTGCACCAAGATCATTCTGGTTTGTGCTTTTGTATTCTCTCTTTACGGAACCTTTCCCAAGACCTTTATCCCTTAAATGACTTCTTCTACCTAATTATCCAATAAGTTGGCTAAAGTCCACCTTTTAATGCTCATTGCTGCTGATTTGTGGCTATCATTCTCTCCTTTTCTTACAGTCAGAGAGACGGTACTCAGTGGTCCAAGTGATTCTTTGAAGTATTATGCTCCTAAGGTGTTTCCAGAACATTTTGATCTTAATGGCTTTCTCTGCTTTCAGATTCTCAGCTCTATCCTTACTATTTGTAAGAATCAAATTTAAAACAGTTGCTCTCTTAGTTACATTCTCCACCTTAGCAGGTCACCTTTGTTTGCTGGAAATAAGGAGAAAATGAAAACTAAAGGACAGCACTTTATTTCAAGGTGTTTGAGCAAACATTGATTCTTTTAGCATATCAGGTACTTTGATCTCAGCTGTACATGTCAACTCTTGTCCAATTACAAACCTATTATGAGAAATTTTCACTTATTATTTCAATACATTTTTATTTGTTGAATCAATTCAACAAACACTTTGATGTGGAGCTAGCTTTAAAGTGAAATTGTGCCTTCACAGAAAGGGTATTTAGCACATTTCTGCAAATACGTTTACACTGCAAAGGCATTCTTTCTGCTCCTGCCTTTCAGGTAGCAATTAACACAGTAAATTCCACTTACATTAAGAAACCATAGAAAAATGTTTGGGGGAAAGTTGTATCACTTCCCACGACAAGACTGCGGGAACACACATGCCTCCTACTAAATCTCCCATCACATAATAGTGCAGATAGTTCTACAGATTCCTTCAGTTCACTAAATTGTTAGGACAGGAAGAAGGAATAAAACAGAAATTATTTCCATATCATTCTGCAAATCCTTGGTGTAGCCACATAATGAATACTGCATGAAGCTGTGATCCAGCTACCTCAAAAAGCTTATACAAGGACTGGAAGAAGTGATTCTGGTATCCTGAAAAGTTTCTGGGGGGAGAGAAGGTGAGAACATGTGGCTGAAACAGATTAGGTGACACGTTCTTTGAACTCAAAATGCAAAATCAAGCAAAGAATGTGCCATGAAGCCTCTGAGGTAACTTTCCCTTCAAAGCCTATATTACATTACAAACTTCTGTACATATTATAGCAAAAGGTCATATTTTTACAAAGTGTACCATTAAAAAAAAATCTTTCAGAATATTGTAAAATAAACAGTGTTCAATCAGAAAGTACATCTCTGTCTTTCCAATTTACATCATCCCCACAGAATTCATACATTGTTAGGCAAATGGGAACTCTTCAGCTAATATACAAAAAAAGATAATATTACTTTTGGTTAGATTTTTTTTTTGTTTTGTTCTTTAATAACTGAAAAAACACTTTAAGGTCCCCAATTGCAAGCACCTTGTGATACACCACCTTACAGTCAAAGCTGAGAAAACAAAGTATCTCCTAAAATTTGGAAACACTTTTGGCAAACTTCTAAAGAACTCCTAAGGAAAGAAAAATTCTTTTACTTCATCTTTGGGATTTAAAAATGACTTCTTATTTGAGTAATTTTGTCACAGCACATACTATATGAAACAGGCAATTATCTAGAAACAAATGTATATTCTTCTTCCCTATTACACTGTAGACAGTGGTGTCTTCCAGACTTAATCTATGTTTTATCAGCTACAAATGATAGCACATTGTCAAAGTTCAAATGTATAATATTTACATTTCCAATATTCCTAAGCATTTCACTGCTGAACTAAGAATGTTTGAGCAAACAATAGATTAGTCCCCTTGCAAGTGGATGGTAATGAGCAACTACGGAAATATTTTGCTACATTCACAGACTGAGGCGCCAGGGAAAAATGTACTCTTTCCAGGCAGGTCTTGAATGCTTTTCTATAAACTTGCCTGGACTGTGAATGGAGCAGAGCAGCACCCTCCTTAGTTACTTGAACAGGGTCTGGTATAATGAAGACCCAGTCTACATGCAGGATTTATGCTATAAGCCAACAGTAAAAATCAACATTCAGCATTAACAAATATTAAAGCATGAATTAAACACTACATAAATAAGACTGAAAAAGTTAAAATGCATCTCACAGGAAAATTTCATTAGAAGTACATAGACGGAACCTGGAAAGGCATGCTTTTGCTACCACTTACATTCTGCTGGATTTATATCACCAGAACTTCTATTTTAAGAGTTTAAATTCCTGTCCTGTTGTGTCAGTGCCACAGCTTGCTAAATTAGAGAAAAGAATAGGACCAAATTACCATAATTCACTGAGCAAGAAATACATCTCCAGTGTATTCTGGATCAAGCATTATTAAAAATTAATCTATTGTTTCAACTGAACACACTTTTCACTGTGTGAATTGCTTTCTAGACTGTTACATTCATAAGAAAATGCATTTGAAGAAATGCAACGATGACTCCCAAGGTGACATCTAGAATACTTCACTCTCTAATATGAGATACATTATTTTCAACTGACTGTAGAAGAACCCATAGGTTGGGCTCTGCAACACATTCTTTATGTCTTTTGCATCATCTTTGGATAGAAGTAATGCACAATGCCAAAAAATGGTAAAATTTAATATAGGGTCCATATGTATTGAATACTACACCATCACTACTCCATCAGTTAAAGCTCCTATCATTGGTAAAGAAAGTCTGATGAGCTAAATACCAGATGAGGATACAACAGACATTACAAAGTCCAAGAAATTTTTGGGGGTAGAGTATGATATCATAGTGAATAAGGGTGAGATAAGATTACAGGAAAACTTACAACTCCTACAAAGTAATAACATTTTCTGTTTTCTCTAGACGAAACCCAGTTCAGGTATGTTATTTGGCACATCAGCTGTGACATTATGATGGCCCTGAATTCTTTGTAATGAAAAGCTCTTTTAGGAAAAACAAAAAAAACCTCCATGGTTCTCCAAAAAAACAAAAACATTAACAACATCTTTTGGGAGTGTTAATTTTTGTGTGTTAATCTCGTATTTTGTTCGTTAATCTAAGATACTCAGAAGGTTGTTACTCAAAACCAGACAAGAATAATGATTGATGTGATTAACAATATTGAGATAATATCTACACAGACCTCTACAGTTCATTTCAGCTGTCTGTGGACAATCCTTTACAGAGGTATAATCCTTTCAGCTAAGAAAGATCATTTTCTACAACTAATCTTGTTAACTTCATTGGGAATAAAAGATGACGTTAAACTTTAAAGATCACTGACTAATGGTAGACAACATAGGGAAAATTCTTTGACCTGTTTGCACTCAAGGTAAAGAAACTATTCGCTATTTTCCCCTAAGAACACAGAATTTATATGAAAAAAATTCAATGCTAAGGTTTCCTAGTTAACGTTTGTAAAACGATTTGAGGTCTGGGATGGGAGCCACTACAGAAACACAACATAATTTTCTATGATAGAACAAGAAGAAAATTCGCAGAAATTGAGCTTCTAATCTTGAAAGCAGAAGTGTCATATGAGCTCTTAACATAATTGTTTAGCATAATTATACAAATACAAATTCTTAAAAGACTATTGCCCTATTGGGTGCAGCATATTTTCTATAATAGAAGATGAAAAATGACAAGTTAGGTAGTATTTTTGCAGAACACAATTCAGAGATTATAATGGATCACAAATTCAACATAAGTAAACACTGTTACGTTTTTACAGGGAAAGATAAACATCATACTGAGATGCATAAATTGGTATTTAGCTTATAAAAGACACTGGTGAAATCTTTCAGTCTACTTGGCGCTCTTGAGGAAGCTGCAGTAGTGCATTCCACTTTGCACATATTGCTTAAAGAAAAATACAATCCAATAACAGACCATGAGATGGTCCTCTGGAAAAAAAGAGACAACGTCAATAAGCACAATGAGGCCTATAAAACCTGATCTATGAGGAAAGACTGAAGGAAAGACAGTGTTAGCCTTGGAGAAGGAAAAATAGCTATTATGCATGAAGGAAAGATCTGGCTTCATTGACCCCTGAAGACAGAACAAGAACAGGCTTTGACTGTTAGCAGAGTCCTGACGGAATTCCCCCCACTCTACCTTTTTTCTTCTTCTAACTGGCTTAATCTACTACACAGAGAAAGGTGACAAATTTTGTGTTGGGACTCGGGAGGAATGACTAGCTGACCTCTTCAGGTCCCTTCCAATCCTATTAATAATGATCTTAGAGTACAAAATCAGCTTTGGGGGAGGACACTGAGTGATCATGAAACGTTCATGTAATTGACAATGGGTAAGATTTATCTCCAGTTGCATAGCCTTGCTAGGAGTTCTTTCTGAACAAGAAGCCTTTAGCCTTTACATACAGGCCTCCTCCTCCTCCTCCTCCTCTTCCTTCTCCTCCTCTTCCTCCTCCCCAGGTAGTCTGTACCTCTTAGTTTGGGAATACCGGATATCCAGTGGCTCCCTTGAGAACGGCACTGGGCAGGATGGCCCAGGACCCTAAATGAACAATAATCACATTGTATTTTAGAAAAAGAACACTTCAGCCTTTGTCACTTCCACCCTGCAATCAACCCTAACCCAAACCGGGGTAAAAACAAGCAGGGAATAGGACAACAAATAATTTTATGTCTCTATTAAGAAAAACTTGGTTAGAAAGAAAAACCCAACATAGAGGATATTTCTCCCATTTCCTCTTGACTGGGTAATGACTGAAGGAAAATTTTATCAGTCTTAACAATGAAAATTATTTCAGATGGAGGGAGATGCTGGGAAAATTTTATTTCACAAAAGTAATGTTGTTCTGGAAAACTATAGATGTATGAAAAGTAGGATTTACAAGGGAAAGTTACAGTGGTTGCTACTAGCAACTGATATATCGTTTCACACCCTTTATTAATCTGCTCTGTTTTAGCTTTAGATATCTTTCTTGAAGCAAGGAATATTAATTTCTCCATTATAATCTTTGCTAGCTTTACTACCTTTAAGAAAAAAAAAATAAACCAAGCAAAGAAACACCTCTGGAACTTATATTTTTAACTATTCTATTTCACACTCCATCCTTGGAGTGTATTTCCTCTTTTCTCTCCCCAACTATTTTGACAACAGACCAATACAATACATTACAAAGATGAGCAAATGGTACTTAATTTCTACACATACCATAAGTAACCTCTTCACTAACCACTTTCAGCATATCTATCTTTCTTTCTCTTGAAATTCCAGGTGGCAAATACAACCTGTCTGTTAAAAGTGTATGCTTAATAATTTTGGAGTTCACCAGCAATTTTGAGAAGTTGAGGAAAAAAAAATTATTTTGCATTTGGCTGAAAATGACTGTTTTGGCAGCTGAAAAAGTTGTTTTATGTTAATATGCTTTGTTTTGTTTTCATAAATTATAAAAAGTCTTGTTAAGTCAAATAACAGAACTTGGAAATCAAGTGTATGTCATAAATAACATAAAGATGGAACAAAGTATTTGGTCTGAACAATTTACTTATGTCAGTTAATAGGGATTCATTTTGTGTTTTGCTAAAAAAATCTGCTTTTCTGCCATGCAAGGAATTTTGTACTAACTTTTTGCCCAGCCCCACTTAGTATACTCCAAACAATCTGGCCACAGTTCAGAGAAAAACATCCTCCAAAATGCCGCACTACTGCTTCTGTTTGCATCCCCCAAATCCCTTCCCTCTTGCTTTGCCTGGAAGAGCAGAGGGGAGGGCTAGCGAATTCAGCAGGACAGGGGAACTGCATCACTCCTGCGCTGGACAGGCCGCCATCCAGCACCACCTCCTTCCTCAGCACTCTCCTTAACTATAGGATAACATCAGTTACTTATTTCCCTTCTGGTCGGCAGCTTTCTGACCCAACAGCAAACACAGCTCTTTTATGATTGCTCAGAACTTGAGATTTCAGTGACTTCACTTCATTTAAAGATAGATACAACATAGAAAAAGAAAGGTTAGGGTAGAAACAAAAATTAACACACACAAAATGGGTACAGGCATTGACCCCTCCTTGATTTTTCACAAAGAAAGGCTAATTGGTCCTGCTAATAAGGTTTGTTATTGTTGTTGTTTTGAAACGCTTATTCCTTTCAAATTTTTAAATCACGCTTGTCCTCCACGGATGCAGGAACACAGCACCACTGGCACAGACCATGGTGCAAGGGACCGTGCCGAGGCCCCGCGTGCCGACAGTCGGACAGGCTTGGCTCCTCGCTCGCTCTGCCTTTACACTCTGGTACCTGGGTCTCCCCTGCTCAGATGCTACCGTAGCGCCCAGCAGATTTTGTGGCAATTAGATAACAAGTGAAAGCATGTGCTCCTGTAGGGTGAGAGACTAAGATCTCAACAGGTAAGAAACTGAAAGATTTATAGCTTAAGCACAGGTTTTGATGTTTGTTTGTCTCCACTATCCTTCCCCCCAAGCAGGGCTGCACTCGCAGCCCTTTCACCAAAGCACAGGAGCACATAACGTGCACCTCACGACTCTTGGAAAAGAAGCTTTCCAGAGAGAAGAGAAGTTAAAATATGAAGAAAAAGCAGGAAGAACAGAACAAAATCCTATTTCTTAAAAGCAAAGAGTTTACAGCACATCACTCTGAAGAAGAAGTTTACGCTGAAAGAAATTCTAAATATGGAAAGAATTGGGCTGTGAGTAGTTTTCATTAGAGGAAGTGGTATAAGCCTGTCATTAAACTGAATTTAAAGTATACTGCTGGGAAATTTCAGTATCTCAAGGAAGTTTGAAACCAGATGAGTAAAACTGGCTGCTCCCCTTCCTAGTGCCTATGTTATCCCATGACTATGACTATGCACATTACCGTAATGCACAATAAAAATATCTACCCCAACCAGGATGTTATTACAATAGTCAATATTTGGTAATAAAACAAAACAAAACAAAAATCCTAATGTCTGAAGTTAAGATTTCTAACCGCTCAGCTGAATTTCAAGGGTGGCCCAATGACTCTAGTCAGCAGAGTCTAGACTGAACTGCTGGAGCCTGAGATATTAAAACCTTTTTTCTTCTGAATTTATCTGTTTCCGCTATCAGGACAAACTATAGCTTAGACCTCCTACTTTCTGATCTGAGTCACATTCTTCGTAATATGTGTCACATATGCAGTTCTACTTCTTTAGCTTCAGCCAACAAATCACACAGGAGTAGCGTGCTAATTAGTGAGGTGACTTATACTGACAGGCAAGTACCATTCTAATTGCCAGTGATGAGAAAAGAATTACAGAAAATACCTTTGTGGTTTAACTGAAACACCATCATTGATGAATAATATAAATCCTATTTAACTATAGGAAAGAATTTTGCGTGAAGTATTCTCCAGCTCCTCCTTCTAATCAGGACGCTCACTGCAACCTCTTTTACAGATTAGGCCCGTCTGTAATTTCCTACTGTGTCTTCCAAACTCCAGAAGAGCCTGAGTCACATCCTTTCAGTAACTAGGCACCTTAATCTCTCCTCTGATGTTTCAGTGCCACCTACACATCACATTTTATTCACCCCTTGAACTTTTTCTAAATGGACCCGAGCCCCTGCTCAGAACACCTTCCCCTATGGGATGCTGGCTGCATCCAGCAGGGAGGAACCCAGAGTCTTTGAAAACACACGCTGCAACTGAACAAACTCATAGGGAGGAGGTTAGGAGGGTGACTAACCCAGCCAAAAAATATCTATCTATATCTATCTATCTATATATCTTACAAACCTTTATTTGACCCCAACCTAAGCCCAGTGTATTTCTAGACAAATCTACAGAGCTCTCCCTCTCCTCTGCCCACCCCACTTTGGCTAGAAATTATTCACTCTTGTTGATTATTAAGAATTCGGAAAATGCTCAGAAAACAGGAAATAGGATCAGATTTTTCACCTTCTATTTTGCTTTTTAAAGTTCATACAATTTCTCTCCTGTATTTACGTTTCTCACCGATAAAAATAGAATGATCAATTTATCCATTAATTTAATTTTCAGATTCTCAGGCAGTAGGACACTGCTGTATTATCTGGATGGCAAATCCCCTAGAGAAATATTTAAAACAAATGAACAGTGATTCTGTATATGAGTCTGTGGTAGAGATTGTTTGCCTTTTTAAAAATTCATTAAATCGCATGGCTCAACATTTTGTTAGTTCAATCTTACATAACCTACATTTCAGGAAAAATCTGACCATAGTGTCCTTTTAAGGCAGTTTTCCCTGCTTACATTTTCTGTTTGTGTTCGCTTGAGCAGGGAATTTGGCTTTTAACACTTTTGTGATTTCCTTCTCCTCCTTTCCAACTGTGTGGCATGGAGCCTGAAAATGAATTGTTAACGAGTAGTAGCTTATTGGCAGGAGGCTAGAGTGATAACATTTCAACAAGATATTGAACATAAAAATAAAACAGATTAAAATTGAAATGATAAGGTTTTATTATTAGCCTTTTGTTGCTGGAGAATGCTAGTTGTCAGGGCAGCTGAACTGCACATTGAAGTACCCAAGATAACTCGCTGCAAAACAAAGTCAGTCTTGGAGAAAAACTGAAAAACACAGATGTTTGAATACAGAGACCATACTTGTCCCATTTTAGTCAACGGGAGCATTGCCATCATTTTTACCAGGACTGCAGTTTATCCTTAAGTTCCCAGATGTGAAGACAGAGTCTTTTGCCAACCTGGAGCCTTATCTGAGTCAATGACACTGCAGTAGCTGCGTATCAGAGGAAACGTCCTGTCAATTTGCCAACACGAAGCAGTTCTGCTGGCAAATCTGTTCACATAGCTCCTCTTGATAGTTCTTGACCATCTGATGGCAAACTATGATCTAAGATGTCTTTCCTTTTGAGTTACGAAACATTGACTTAAAGCATCTTTCACCCTGAAATGCAGTAATAAAATGAAATATTGTCCGATCATTCCCTTTCCATTTTATTTCAGGTTGATCACTTGGCTTGTGGTTGTTGTAGTGAAATATAAATTAAATATGAGAGAGTATCCAAAAGGTTTTTAAGGGATTTGCACTGTTGCAGAGATGGCTCTTTTAGAATGAATAATCTCTGCCCCTCTGCAAGAAATACTGAGACATACTTACACAGTTTCTTTGCTCTGCAGACCTGTTTCTTTGGTTAGCCACTTCTGCTCAGAATGTTAATGCTGATTTTGGCCTCTCGTTACCTGTCCAACATTAATAGGATGCCCATTCAGCCACTACCAAATACCTAGGAATCAAATTTATACCAGAGATTTTCTCTTTTCAGTGTAGCAATAATTCTCCCCTGCGGCTACTACTGTTATTGTTCTTTATGCATACCTTAAGACTTGCTCCTCTGAGAGCGTTCAGGGCTCGTGCACGAATAAAAATTGTCTTGTTAACAGTTCAGCACTGTGTCAAAGATACAGCTCAGGGGATGGTCACAACACCAAGACGACTAGTTAAAACTGCAGGGAGCCACAGCAGGAGAGCTAAGTGGTGATACAGAGTCCTTAAGGTAAGTGGTTGCATTTAATGACCACTTATTAAGTTAAGCTATATGACCCTATTTAAATGCAACAGTTATAATTTAAAAGCCAGGTATGACTTTTAATAGGAGTATCTTCAGTATACAGTATAAAGAGAATAACTAAAAATATGCTTGGAACGAGAAAAAAGGACAGGCATCAGCATGAGACATTGCCTCAGTGATTATTTTCCAAAGGTCTCCAGCACCCCAGTAAGTGCAAGCCAAAAATTATCTTGACCATAAGCAGACTGGTGCCAAAAGTGTGTCCACTGTAACAAGTGACAATTGAGATACTGCTAAAACTGTCTGGCACGTCTCACCTCTGACAACCTTAACCTCTCTACCCTAAACTAAATATATGCTCATGTCATCTTTTTCTTCAAAACTTTATGACTCCTTTGGATAACTCAGTGTTTTTTAATAACTGTGAAGATGGAAGGAAGTTTAGGTTGGTTCTTTGGGAAATTAGGGGAAGGTGGTAACATTCCACAGATTTCTCTTGCATCCTTCATAGAGAAATAAAAAATTCAAGACAAAAAGAAAATGAACAGATGACTGCCACTGTTAGTCCCTTCTTTGGAATAAAAAATTAAATGGGTACAAAGAATTGTTGGGAATTTCACCCTGCCAGAAACTTATTCTGGAGAAATTTATTTTCAAATAAAATTTATTTCATTCTAACTCTTCCACAGTGAGATGATCATGAACAAGATAGTAGAATTCTTGCCTTCTCTTAGATGGCTCATCACCTCCAAAATTCACACTTTTAATCTAGTCTTTGAGGTGGTGACCTCATTTTTCACTCAGCTGTCATATTTTCATTTACAAAGACATCTGAAAGATGTATTTCCTTATCTTCTGTTTAAACTAGTTCTCGGTCTCAGGTATTCTCTCTCAGGTACCTCTGCCCAATGCTTCTGCTTCCCTAAACTAAAACAAACCATCTCCAGCACAACCTGCCATTCTCAGACACATCACTTCCTATTCACAGTGCAAAGTCACCCTGTTCGCCTGAAGACTTGACATAGTCGCTTCTTTTTTTCAGCATCCCTCACCCCCTTTTTAGCATGGATAATAGGATAATAACATTCTCAGTGCAGACAAACTGACGCTGAACTGAATATTCAGGTAGAGACTGGAAAGTTCAGCAAGGTAGAGAAGGAAAGAGCTCAAAAAAAAAAAAAGGCAGAAGGCAGCAGTACTAAGCAAAAATGACTATATTCCTAAGTTTCTTTCCTGCTTTGGTCTCTCCACACACTAACTTCTAGTCTTAAAGTTACAGATTATTCTGCGATTAAATTTTCATGAACAATGCAAAGCTAAATGAAGTTGCCCTTGTATTTCCATGGACAGTTGACACATCTCTAGCTTTCAGCATCTCATAGCCTTTTTCAATGAAGGTTCCCCTTAGCAGCCAGACCCTCACCCATACAGTATCCCCTATAAACCCAGGAACTGTATCAGTCATTTCAATGGCTCACATTACTCGATTGCTTCAAAGTTTCCTGATGATCTGCACATGGAAGGGAGAATCCACATGTCCCAAGGGCAATGGCAATGGCGTTGGGTTTTATGAGTCTATTCAGAAGTGTCTCTGATGGATGCAGCTCCAAGGCTCCTATGTCTTTGACATTAGCTATGCTGCCTGCTGCTTTCTTAACGGTAGTGGGAGATAATACCTTCTAACCCTTCCTTCATCAATTTAATTAATGAATTATCCATAGCTATATTTGAGATAGCTAGTACTGGCCTCACTGTTTTTCTGTGTTATTTGGGGCCTGGATGCCAGGATGCATTAATAGAGATAAAACACATTTTTATCCTGCTCTACTGAAGTAAGAACTAAAAAAAATAATATATCACCTGAATAGGAGTAATTATCTCCTAATCAGGTGTCCTACAAAGGAAATATACTTGGCCTTTCTGAGCTCTTTTGAGTAGACACTCTTTTCAGTGTCATCTATTCAGACAACACCTATCCCTTAGCAACACACCTAGGTTAAAGGTCTATTTCAATCAATAAAAAAATTTCGTAATTTATATATACACAAACATTTGATTTATATGGACATGTACACATACACACACTCTTTGCCATGAAGTAGAAAAAGTACTTAGAAAGCAAAGCAAAAAATACAATTAAATATGCAATTTTATTAAGGGCCTCTCTTTGCTTTGTTCTCAGTTTCTTTAGTTCATTCTTGGTGAAAAAAGTCACATCACTAAGTTTTTCATAGACGCAGTATCTTACTGCCTGATAAAAATGAAGTCTCCTCAGAAAAAAATATATTTCAGGCAATTAAGCAGAGAAAGAACATCTGAGCAAAGAAGTTTTTACAGGAGAACTGAGCTTTAGAACTTGGCTAACTAAGAACATGCAAGTGTCATGGACATAAAGGTAAGTATGACAGAGAAAGGTCATTAGAGTGAGTCAGCTTTACCCCAAACATTTTGCAAATCCACTATTGAATACTGTTTCCATTGATGCATAATCTAATTTGTTCCTACCACAGCACAGAGAAGGTATTAGCACATTAAAGAAAATCACCCTACAAGCAGAGACACCGGAAGAAAAAGGTTCAAACAGATGTCTAGAACATGTTTGTTCAAGATCACTGAAATTAAAGTTTGCTGAATACATTAATGAACTGCAGAGCTATGCTGCAACACCTGCAAAATATCTGCAAATTTTCCAGGATATTGTCTCTGGTCTTTCGTTGTCACTACACTACTACAAACACACTATGAAGCATACCTACGTTGTATCTGGACTCGCAGACTCAGTTATATTTGATATGTTGACAGGTCTTCAGTGCTCATTCAGGGAACTATCTGCCACCAATTTACCACCTAACTTTCCCTTTTTTAAAATAAGAAGAAAATAATAGCCAAAAAAAAAAAAACCCATACTTGTTCACATTGCCACTGCAAACTAATGACATCTAAGCATGGTGTGACACTTATATTTTATCTAATGGGAAGAGAAAAAGCCACAACAAAACCAACAGAAACCAAATGAGTCTACTTGCATAAGGGCTTTGGCGATAGGTACAAGCATTGCACCAAACATCAGCTTGGACCTTTGTGAGCTTTTTCCTTCCCTTCAATCCTTTTTAGGGAATTAAAGAATTAGGTTAGCGAGTAAACTAAGAGCCAGCCACTGAAGAAAACCTAGGCCTGAGCAATGAGGCAGAGCCATCTATACATCCCCTGTGTAGCATATATTCATTTAATGCGTATCAACTATTTGGTCACTTCTTTCCAATTTCTGTAGGCAGGCAAATGCTTTTAATTCATCTGCTTACAGCTGCCTCAAACTGGCAGGACGTACATTAGTGAAAATAAACTGCCAGACTTGACATTGTTTACTGCTTTTTCCTGAGAGCTTAACAAAGCAGTTCAGCCTGGTTTTCTTTTTTCTCTGCTGACAGTAAAATAAGGAGAAACTGCCTGGGTCCATCATTAAACTGGATAGCTAAACTTAACTCAAACTTAACCTTCTATAGTCCAAAATACGTTAATAAAAATGTTGATCAACTTAATTCTTCCAGTTTTCACAGCTTCATAACTGTGTTCCTGGCTAGGCTAAGTGCAACACTAAGGCAGGCACCCACTTCCCACACCAGAAGCCTGATGAAAACCAAATTGTACCAGATGTCTAATAAAAGGGGTGGTTCCTCACGTTCCCAGGTTGTTTTCCCAGCTTTGGGAGCTCTGGATATTATTAAAATCCCTGCAGATGATTCCGCATTTCTGCAGTGTTGATGCTCGCCCATCTGTGGTGCAAAGCAGCACTTTCTCCTTAACAGCAAGTGCCTGGGCAGGTGCTCTCCAGCTCCCTTGGGTTTACTCCCCTTCTTGCCGCTTCCAGCCTCCGCTCTCCAAGAGGTGACTCTCTTAATAAGAAACACATGCCAGGCTTGGAAGACGCCCATTAGAAATACATATTTCAAAAAGCCTGTCACGTAAAAAACCCGACAGGATGAAGCAGGGCAAGAGAGCCAGCTGCAGCATATGTGCACATTCAGAAAGACAGCTGCAGTGCGAAAACCCAGGCCGGCCCGAGGACTGAAAGCAATGATAACACCCTCATCCACCTCCGATAGAAGGCCTGGGACCCAGCAATAGGCCACTTATTTATAAGTGCTAGCTTAGAATAATCTTCTAGGAAATGGTTTCAATAAATATGTAACTAAAACCACAGCTTTAGACAAACTCATGGTAAATAACCTGTACTACGATTTCAGAAAAATACAGCTTTCTTTTCCCTCTGGCTCTGAGCACTACGAGATAACTACTGACTCCCACACTAGGAATCCTTTACATACAAATGACAACCAATTACCGCTAAAAATTGAAAGCACTGAGTCAAGTAAAATATTGATGTCTAAGAACCTTTAAACAGTTCTTCCTGCAGTAGGAGCTTTTCACCCTATGTGTCAAGTTCTCTCATTGCCAAGATGGCAAGCTGTTTTGCTGCTGTTGTTCTTCTGGATCATCAACAGAAAGACTGAGATTTAAGTTCCCTTAGGCTTAAACACACAAGTTGCTCCTTCAGATGGCTGCCAGAACGCTCCTGCTCAACCATATTTATAAATGAATTTTCCTCTCCCAGACGGGTGATATGAGAAGGAAATCCAATCACAGCTTCCTCCTGGGAATTACCATTACAACACATAACCATTACACAGTCAATCTCGCACCAAATTATACCTTTCTGAGGTAACTCTGAGGACAGCTGAATGAATATACAGGATCTACGTTTCTGCTGCTGGTGAGGTCCTCTGTCCTCCGGTGAAATGATTTGCAGTCCCTTTGCATGGATACGAGATAGCAGAGAATCAAGCCCTTGACTGTGTTCTGAATCACTGCTCGTTCCTTAGCCCTTAGCTTTGTCTCCAAGACTGTAGGGTTTTCCTGCAGGGGACTGTCCTACTTCCTTTCTCTGGATCTCTGTTGTCACTGCAACATGCTTCTGTTAGCGCTCCCCAGCATCCATATGTAACTAAGTGCAGCAATATCCATGAATGACATAGGAATTATCCTGCCAGCAACATCTCCGGCACTGGGTTACATTAAATGGGAGAACCACTAGCATAAAACAGTAGGGACCTATCCTTTCAGTTCTTTAGCCATACCCTCATCATCAGTATGAGGCCAAGAATAAAAATTAAGTTTCTTACCAGCTCTTCCATGTGTCATTTATACATGATGTGGCTACTATTGCAGAAGAGCCCAGCAGCATAAAAAATAGCAGGAGATAAATACATTATTGCCAAGTCTAGTAAACCTGCCTTCTTATCTGTTTTTATTAGTTATTATAATTGCCAGCAGAAGGGATGCTAGCAGCTCCTTTTCCCAGCTTGGCCATGGGCCTGCAGCTGATAACATTGATAAAGTTGAGGGTGTTGCAGGAATAATGTTTACTTTAAAACTACTTTGAGATCTTTGTGTTTCAATGAAAGATAACCAGAAGGAGCCAGTAGTTACATGAGGCACATATTAAAAAAATTACACTTAGTATTTTTACCTTAGCAATAATGGTGCCTGGATCCAAAGACAATGGGGAAAAAAAAATTTAAAGTAATTCACTCCTCCTGAAAATGTTATACAAAATACTACAGTTAGAACAAATTCAGCAATAGAAGGACAGAGGAAGTCATTATTAGAATTCATTTTCTTTATCAAAGCAGAGTGATCTTAGGCCTGTAGCACATACAAAATAATATAAAATATACTATTTCAGAAACCTCATACAGCAGGATCTCAGCAGGCCCTAGAAATGATAGCCTGTAACTCACAATGAAATAATTCTAACTGGTTTTGGATAGAAAAAGAGCTGATTTGCTGTCAGAGAAAACAACACTCTCCTTTATCCTTGGTGGTTTTTTTTTCCAAATAATTTTTTTATATATATACTTTTTTTTTTTTTTTTTTACCAAGTTTACTAGCCTATCTCTACTACCTGACAACAGAGCATCACACAAAGTGTTTTTTCTTATTGTGGGACTCCTCTGCTGGAGAAGTAATGGCACGGGGCCCACACCATGAAAGATGAAATGGAGGAGGAATGCAAAGGACACAGCTCTGCCTCTCGCTCTGACAACAGATACACCTGTTTTGACAGGCTTCCCAAACTGGCTGTAGCTCATTTTTACTTCCACTCCTTTGTCTTTTTTTTTTCATGGCACAGTCCAGTTGTAAATGAAGGAAGACAAATAAAACAGGCTTCGACATTATGACTACTCTTCTATTTTCACAATTATACTTTAAAATATGTATCATCGCATGTTCTCAGATTCTGTGCAGCACACGTACTGGTGTGTATTTTATAATGATAAGGACACTTCAGTAAAGCAGGATCCCCTCCCATTGCATTGTCCTGCAATTGTATAAGCATAACAATAGGTATGCTTAAGTTGATGATGCTCTAGCAGATAGGAGTAAAACAGATAACGGGCAGAATTTCATCTCACCCTTCGCAAGTGGAATAGCCAGTCCTGCAGCAGATAAAAACAGAATGCTGATTTGACATTTATTTTTAGACCAAGTTAGTATCAAGGGTGAACTGTACTAACATAAGCAGTAACAGTTCCTGCCACAGATTAAGGTATTGTATAGCAACAAACCATATTCAAACTTGGAGAAGGTCGTAAAGTTTAAAATCCCCATACAGTTCAGTCTGTTGTGTTTTACTGGAAGGAAAAAAAAAAAAAAGAAAGAAAGAAAAAACAAATACATAGGCTTCATAATTTCTGGAGCAAAACATAGAATAGGAATAGGCAGAAGGAAAGGAAGAAGGCGTAATTATTCACACACTGCTTTTATTTATTCCTCTGAAAGCACTGCAGCTGCAGGGAATCTTTAGTAGATGTTAACTTCCAGAATTAATCTGTTACGTAGAAAGAACAAACATGAAACTCTTCACTATCCATTTTGCTGCTTTCGCTACTAAGACGAACCCTTTACATACCTCGTTGCACATGGCCATCATTCTTTTAAGTATTTGACAAACCACCACAGTATCTTATCCTTCACTGAAAACAGCTCAGTAAAAAAATGACAACAGTTGGTTTGTATGTATAGTCATCAAATTAAAATATGCCTTTTTGTTCAGTAAATCCATCATTTAAGGGGAGGCATGCAGGCAGAACCATACGCAGCCATCTAATTGGGACAATTATATATTTGTATGAGTGACTTGTTTCTATTCATACTTAAGTGCACATTGTACAGATGGAGTAATCCATATTCAAGCTCTGTATATTAACTTCATGTATCCTTTTTAACTATCTTAGAATTTAGGTCAGTGAATCATAAGTGACACAGGTAACTAGCTGAAGAGGAGTATTCATGTGGCTAGTTATTATGACTCCCTGTCTGACTTCCACTAACAACAGTTAACTTTATCACGATAGCCACCCTACCTCATCTCTCCAAAAAATAAAAATAAAAATAATAATAATAATAATAATAATAATAAAAACTAGTAATGTAAGGCAGAGCACTGTGGAGCACGAGAGTAAAACCTTTATATTCTTATCAGTCCTCACTATGACCATGACATCCACCCTTACAGCACAATTGCTCTACCTTTCTGTTTCTTCTTTTCCTTTGAGATTTGAATTCCTCCTGCTGCTGACTGTTGCCTTTTTTGTATGCAGATCTGAAACACTACTAGAAGTAGAAGTACATGGTCATGTCTTCAGAAAACTCCCAAAATACTCTTTGTTTAAAGAGCATGTTTCTATAAGACACTACATCTGTCACATTTTACTTCCCAAGAGTTGTCCTTACTTTATTAGTAGGTGAACGGATTTCCATGAGATCATTACCAAGATGCCAAATACTAGCTAGTATTCCGAGACTGGGCCTGGGATTTTTATTCTCAGGTTTGATTCTGGAAACATCAAAAACGGCCACAATTCCCAATTCTTGTATGTGATGATTAGGACTAATCCTGTTTATGCCTGAGGACCAGGACAGATGTATGAATGCCTTATGGTTACACATGAAGTCCATGGCAGCAATGCAGACAGAATAAGTTGTGCAACTGAACCCCCAGGATAAATAGGTTTTAGATCCCCATTTATTTTATTATTAAAAAAGGTCAACAATAATGCAGAGGACTGAATGGTTGCCCAGGCGCTTAACTATTGCCAGTTCCTTACTTGAAGATATGAGCCTGTGCTTGTACTGTGACGTAAGGCAAGGGGTATACCAGGGAATACATCTAACACAAATACAGGATCATGATTTCTCAGCCAGTTGCTCTCTTCAAGTCATACTGCAGGATACAACCATGACCTGTTAGGTAATTAATTTATACTCATGACTTGCTGAATTCAACAGAAGGACTCACACTTGTAAAATGAACAATGTTCTTTCAGGATTGAAATCATAGTAAAACTGTACTAAGAAATGACATTCTAGAAGCATATTCAAGCCAAGAGATACAGAGGGACAGATGACACCTTCTAATTCCTTAGATATTCAGGAAAGAAAAACTCCAAGAACCAGAAGTCTAATGTTGTGGACCATAGTAGAAGAATAATTTTCAATTTGGTTTAAAATAGCTATAAGACCCTTTATAGAAGGAGATGTCTGAGACTATGAAGACCTCCAACCAATGATAGACAACTACTGTTACTACAAAGACAAGCAAATGTGAAACTGCTCAGGGACCTAAGGCACAAAATACGCCAGAAAGGAGACAGAAAGGAGAGAGAGAGAACACACACAATCTCAGAAGAGAAGAAAAGCAAAATGAGAAAGCAATAGAAAAGACTAGGAAAAAGTCTTAAAAAGAGATTGTTGGGGTATTTTAAGACAAATGCTTCCTGAAAAATGCTGACTGCTCCCAGCAAAAAACCTGCCTCTTACTTGATTTCACTAATGCACAGAGAGATTGGACTTAATACATCCTTTGTACTTAACCAGAATTGCATCAGAGATATCTACTTTCATCAACAATTTCTCTTCACTGAAACAATCCACAGATAACGTGACTGGACTTTTTTGTTTTGTTTTGTTTACAGACATAGAAAACAATGACAAGAGGGGACACAGTCTCCCTTCGTTAAGCTGCACTGATACAAAGGCTGAGGCCCTTCATCCTTGCTTTGGTGCTAGAAATGAGTAATCAGGGGAGACAGGAAAAACCTTATGCTCTAAGACATGGCATTTTTATCCATGAAAAAATAGCATCTTAAAGGTGCCCTTCATAACTGTTTCAGACACCCCAGAAGTTTAGTTGCCTTATACGTGGTAAAATAATGAAACTTCTATTTGTATCGCAATGATATTTGGTACTGGAAACAGAATTTATTTTCTAAATTATGTTCAGCTATATTTCCAGTTCTAGAAGAACTGAGTTTCAGATATCTACTGAGAAAGCTTATTCTTTCAGCCCAGTATTGTGAAGAGCTTCTGACAGATGGTATGACAATGTGCTCTAAGATTTACAGTCTAATATGAAAAATATACCACATACATCTCATGAAATGATTTCTGCTGGATAGCTTTTGTCCAAAAACAGCTTAATGTTACCTTAGGAAACTCTGCTGGTAGGAACTGCCCCATCAGCTTGTCAGCTAAGTCCACTTTAAAAATTGTTCTCTGAGGACTGTTATAAAGGCTGATGCAAAGCAAAGACACCATGAGTCTGTACCCACATGTGCTCAAGTATGTTTTTCTTTTTTTCTCCCCCCCCCCCCCTTTCAGAATACAATTTTCCTTAAAAAGCTGATGATAATGTAAGAACAGTTGTCAGAGGCAGGACTACAAAAACTGACCCTAAACCAGAAACCGGAGGTTTGCACAGAGGCGACCAAATACAGTTCTGGTGTAACAGATGCACCGCGCAGCACTGCGCAAACCTGGAACTCAGTTTGGTCTCTCAAGCTCATTGATCCCCCAGAGCTTTAAGAAGGGGTTTAAGTGGGTTCAGTTTCTACTGAAGTTACCGTATTTTAAATGAACAAAAAGCAACACAGCTCTATGCCCACGCAGCTGGAATTGATGTCTCGCTGGGCACAGAGCGCGTGCAGTTTGCGTGCGCGCTTACACACTTGCATTGGCCAGGTGTGGATTCTGCACACGCAACTTCAGCCACTAAAAATCTTTCAGCAAAACAAAAAACAGAAGGAAAAAGGTGCCCATTCAAAAGGGGGGGAAAAAAAAATCTCTTCACTCACCTTTGCACACAAACATTTCAGAAGTCTCTTACTTTCTGCTTCACACCTACGGGTTTTACCTCAAATTCACAACTCCAGAAGAAAATAAAAGACTTAGCTTTTCCTCAAAATGCTTCTCTACTTTCTAGTTTCAATTTTAGTCAAAAGCAAAAATTTTTACAATCTACCTTAAAAAAAGTTATTAGACTCCTGATGTTTTATACACATCTTGCTTGTGTTTTTCTCCTCAACATTTAACTTACATATTTTTCTGTAACTGTTTCCAGTGCTATTCCCCTGAGAAGAAACAAATGTGATTGACCGGGCCCTTGTCACTTCAGGAAGCAAAAATGTCTCTATGTAGTTACTTTTCCCTTAACACAGCAGAGCCATCACTTCCAGGATATACCTTTCATCTAATACATACAGATGGTTCTTCTGGAAATGACATGCAGTATCTGTCTGAATTTTTCATTTCCAAAGACACCAACGGTAATTTCATAATCCTCACAACACAGTAGTTTACTTTGTATATTGCCTGCATTTCAGTTTTGTTCTAGCTCATCTTCTTCTTTTTTTTTTTTTTAAATGCCCCATAGTCTTTCTGCACACCTATAAACTACTAGCGCACTCTCCAGACACCATTAAAATTATTACCTTGTTATTTCAAATCTTGGTGTCTTATCTTTTTATCCTCTAGCTGCTTCTCAATCACGTAATTCACCGTTTCGGCATGAGAAGATCCTTTGCCACTGCACTTCCCCACAAAACCCCAAATTTTTTCCTCTCATTTTATGCTACCTATGAAGCTGCCTCAATTTAACAGTAACAATGTCTTTTTATTTCAGATGGATTTATTTCATGGATTACATTTGTAATTTGGGATACTTTTTAAAATAATAGAAATAACAGAATATAAAGAAATAACAGAAAGTAAGAAAACCAGAAGTCTACAAAAGTTTGTATTTAAATTCCTCCTGCAGCTGACATTCAGGAACTGCTTTCAGAGTCACCCTAGTTTCATTGATACTCGCTTTAGGTCAGGAAAGAGGCAAGAATCACAGACAGGAGAGGAGGGATATGAGGGATATGCTTTGCATGCAAAGGTAAACTGCTCTCCTGACATGGTAAACAAAAATGAGTTTAGAAGCCATTCCAGCTAATGTATTTATGCAAGTATTACCAACCTGAGTGAAAACTTGAAAATAAAATCCCTCAATCTTTGAGAAAAAGAAAAAAAGAAAAAAAATGGCTGAGACATTGTTACTTTCAGTTAAAGAAGTATCCTCCCCAGCCAAGCATAAATGAAGCGGCTAACAACTTAAGCGTGCTGTACAAGAGCTTTTGAGAAGATTGGTCATGTTAAAATAGTATTTCAGCATAGCCCACTTACTAATCCACATGAGGTCATAAATATCTGTTCTTATCTACATTTTAGATATAGAATTCATCCCCAAAGAAACATGCAATCTATCTTTTTCTCCCCTCACTTTATTTCAATTCTATCAAGTCCTTACAGACCCAGAAGGTCACTCAGACTGCAAACCAGGATGGGTACGAGGTTATGTAAGAGACAGTTCATAGCAAGTCAGTTCTCTAAAAATCTTCCCTTTTCTTTCCCAATATTGCCATATTCTGATTCCTACCTTCAACTCACCCCTAAGACCTACACACCCATCCTCTATCTCTCTCTGGAACAGAACTGCAAAACCACTTTTCCCGTCCTGGACTTTCTGACAAGCCACCAGATTTCCATTATGCTGCTGTTGCTTCCAACTGTTTTTTTTTTTCTCCTGCTGAGAAAAAGGACTAGTACTTGTCATTGAACCTTACTATATATATTTATTTTCCCTGAATGCATCTTGAGCAATGATTATGAGAATGATATCACTTCTTGGTACTTTGGCCATTTTTAAACTGCAGATAATATCCTTCATTTAAATTGTCTCGCACAGGTCTTGTGAGTATAATGATAAACATCACTATTATCCTCAGGTGAAAGGCCTTACATCACTCAAACAAGCCAGTATCCTTGGGTTCATAGCTGGAAAAATGCACTGACAAAATTGCTAAAATATTTTAATAATATGTATATTGCTGCGTGCATTCATAGTATTCTCAGGTACCAGAAACCTATGATTTACAAAGTCTGTTCTGTGGCTCCCACTGTCTATATTAGTAGTGAATCAGAATAAGAAGCTCCACTTCAAAGCAGGGGAACGTGGCATTGCACTTCTTTTGGCAAAAACGTTGCTGGAATAAGCAGGTGGACTACGAGGACCTGCACGGCACCACTGTGCTGCGCACTGCGTCACACCACCCCCTGAATGGGACATAGGGCTGCGATGAAGCTAATAATGTTCCCACGCAAAGCCAAGGCTCCAGCACTCAAAGCTTTCAAGCACTATTTCACCAGCTGCTTTTGCAATCTCTCTTTTTTTTTTTTAGCAACACCTTCAAGTGGCTGGACAAACCGCCACTTGGGGTCATATCCGCTTTCTCCACACTCATGTAACACTAATTTTAGAAGTTCCAAGTGTTCACACAAAAAACTTCTCATGCGTGACAAAGTATTTTATTTATTCTAGCTATAAAAATGAATTTGCACTTTTTCACATCACAAACACTCTTGTAAAATGCACATCAAGGATTTTATTAGCAAAGGAAGGAGAAGTGGTGAGATTTCCATGTCTCAGTACTCTCATGCTCAGAATTGTAATCCAAAAACTGCACATTAATTCATTATCAAGCAGTCATAAAATTGAAATGATTTTCATAAGTAACAGCAGATGAGCCTATATTTTCCCCAGTGAGGCTGAGCAGTCCAACACTAAAACAAAAGAAAACCCCATGATTTTGTTAACAAACGATGCAGTGATATACCAGCTTTATACACCATTTAGTTTAGTGAAGTTTTAAAACAAATTCGTCTTAAGCCTGTCACACCAGAATACCAGACATCTCATAAGGTAGCCCCAGAATATCGAGCAATAAGTGAAGAGCAACCAAACCGCATTCAAGTTTTATTTTTGTTTGCTTTGTTTTGTTTTTTCCTACTGTAGGGCAGGGTTTTTCTTTTTTAAATTATACTCCTAATTAATCTTAACTGTCTTCCATTTCCCTGCTGCAACTCAGAGTCCAAACACAACTTCAAAGCCTTGAATAAATGAAGACTACAGCCAAATTGAATAGTTTTCCAACTTGCATTCATCCTGTCCATTATTCACGAATGAGACACAGTCCTAATGTTTCCATAATATGACTCTGTGATGTTAATACTATATAAAGAATGAAGGACAGAAAGCTCACCTCTAACATGAGTTTGCTCCAGTTAGGCAACTGTCATACAGACTTACATAATTTGGAAAAACTGTTTTGATGGTTTAATCCTCCTGTTTTAATGAAGCTTTACCCTTGAGATATTACTTAAAATCTGATTTGGCATTGGACCAAAAAGTACTCCACTAATGCAGATGGGTTAGAGGTTCCATATATTGCAGTAGGAGTTTCTCTGATACATTTTTCTTACATAAACTTGACATAGATTTATAGTATTGATGCTCAACAGGGAGAATAAAAGTAAATGTGTTTTTCATTTTTAAATAGGTGAATCACCCCATTATCACTAGTTGCAAAAGGGAAATGGATAAACAGGTCACACCATCAAAAATTCATCAAAAAGGTATCTTGAATGGGAAATAACCACAAATTTAACATCATTTCAAAAAGGAACAGATTGTAGATCTAAAGTTGCCAGAAGGACCAGCACTTTTTAAAGCTTGTATGTGACTGAAGGGGTCTTCCTTTTTGCAGGCAGATGTCTGCCTGCTAGGTGAACTCTATCGTTATATTTCCAGTTTGTCCATATCAGATGATTTAAGTTCTTGTTGACGGTGTTTCTTTAAGCCCCAGATTTGGGGGCTTTTTATTTGATTGCATTTTTGGAGAAGAAAGAGTTAATGGAAGCCAAGCTTCTCATTTACACACTGATTTACCTTTGAGAGAAATATTAAGCAAGAGATCATCCTGATGGCTTAAAAAAAACCAAAATCCAATTAAAAAAACCACCCAATTCAGCCTCCACATTTGGAAAAGCAGTGTGCACTAATTTCACAGCCACACACGTGTCCAGGGTTACGGTTCCAGGTATTGCCACAAATCCATCTCCACAAAATCTCTAAGTCGGGAACAGGCCAACAATCGCAGCGGCAGAGCTCACCCCTTTTATTTCCTTCAGTGGAACTCCTCTTCCTGCCCATCAGGGCAGAGACTAAAGCAAGAATCCAACAGGGGCTTCGTCAGAAACCTGTCTCCCATGGAAACTCCCAGCATTTCAGGTCTTTTTTTTTGTCTTGAATCCAGCAAAAGTCAAAATATCCCACAAAATTCTCTTTTGAAAACAATTTCATCTTTTGACCACTGAAGTGTTTAACCTTGCCAATGCTGCATCATTCCATTTAGGTAAAATCATGACAATTCAGTAAGTAAAAATGCTGTTTCTACTGTATTTTTATAGCTCATTTCATTCCAACATTTTTACTAGAACATTTTTATTTCATTTTCATCTGGATATACTACATTTAGTTACATTAAAACATGAAGTGTTTTATCAAAGGAAACACTGTATCCGTCCTTTCCTTTTCTCTCAATATGACTTCTCAACTCATTTGAGTTTTTCACTACTGAAAACTGTCAAAATCGCGTTCACCCAAATCATGCATTTCTTTGATGAAGTATCTCTGAAAAGAAACTATTCTGTTTAAATGCTGGAATCAGCTCTAGGTTTCAGGTGCCCTCTATGTTAGAGGCATCGAAACTTTGTACCCTGCCGCTGCTATACTCACAGTGCCAAAGATTAGAACAGCAGCAGCACCCTGCAGCTTTACAAGCATAAAAATGGCCTTGACTGGAGGAAAAGGGAACCTAGAAGATGAAGAGTGCTTAGGTTCAGATCAAGAGCAGATTAGAGGGACGAAGAATATAAAGAAAGAGGGAAATAAACACATGCCTGAAAAACTACACTGTACATATCTAAAACATCTTAAAATATATTGGTGAATATATTGAGTCCTGATTCCTCAGGATAAAAGCAATAGAAGCTTAAAGTATGATGTGCATTTTTTTTTTTTAAGTGAGGATTTTAAGCTTTTTATTAAAACTCTATGCATCTCTTCAGGGCTATTTTTACTTTCTGACTGAGGGAGGCAAACACTGTTCTAATGGCCTTGCAAGCTGGCCTTAAGTGAAAAAGGACATGTATTTATGCAAAGATCATAAATTTATGTCTCAACAGTGTAACAATTTTTAGTGTTACTGGGAGAGAACATCTTTGCATCCATACAGGATGCAATAACTTGTAACTCCCAACTACAGAAGAGTGAGGTGGAATAACATAAGCAGCAGCAAAGAGACTGGTAAATTTGATTGTATGTTTAACTCCTGTTTCAGCCTACACACACAATAGGTGGAAAGAGACCTGTTTTGTTCCCTTTCTGTTCATTCAATCAGCTTCCTTTCCAGACTAGTTTTATTATTTTTCACAGCTGCAAAAGTTCAGATATCCTAAGAGTGAAAAAGTGTGAGATTACTTGGAGGGTTTTAATGTAATTTTGGGATGAGTCAATCCCAGGAAAATTTGCAATAGTCCACCCAAAGGTGATCCAGTCTAACAAAAAGACAGATTACAGCAGTTGGTGAAAAAAGAAACCATTTTTTTAATAAACTCAAAACATTCGCAACTGGTTAGGTCTCTATTCAATGTTGCTTAGCGTGAAAGGAAGAAGAAAGGTGCTATTGCTGATTAAGATAACTAGATAGAACGGAAAGGCAAGAGAGCTGTTTTCATTTAATTAATAAAATAAAATTAATTTACTATCCAAAAACATCCATAGTGAGAAACAAGGAAATACTGAAATCATCAGTTAGTTGCAGTTAGAAAGTCACCGCACTTTCAAGAGATTGCCCCCCTAAAAATTCAAATCATTTTCTCCTGCTCTATTCCACCCTACTTCTTGCAGAATACAGTATAAACCACAACAAGCTACTATATCTGGATGTATTTAAGATACCAGAGCAACCCTGGTTCAGTGAGAAACATCAGTGCAAGCTAAACCGTGCTAAGCAATGAGTCCCTTACCTGTCCTCGACTTCCTGCTGCTGGAACGGGACAAGCAGTCACCCATCGATAACGGCACCCCAGGACGCTGCTCCTGCCTGATCAGGCCCCGGGGCTTTACCTGTGAACGCTGCCAAAATCCCACCGGAGGGTCAACCCTGTCTCCAAGTGCTTGCTAAGCTCCAAAGACACAGGCCAAAGAGGTTGTAAAAATGACTTCAGGGACACTCACGGCTCAGAGAGTCTTCTCCCTCTTCAGGAAAGAATCGCTTTAACTGCTCTGACAGTACCAGTAACATTTATATCAAAAATACAACAGGGGAAAGAATCTAGACCACTCTCTTGAACAACTAAAATCCAAAACAACTCCTATATATTTTTCACGACTGAACTACTATGGTTGGTTTCTTGCCAATAAATATAAACCTGCCAAGCCACAATAATGATGAAGGGACATAAGCTTTGTTAAAAAAACTTTGTACCATCCACCATCATTATCTACTCTCTTGTATGGTGTTTTCGTTTAACATATATGCATGTATTACACTTGCACATTTGCACACACATCTGTACAGCCACGTTTTATTTTTATATGAACATTATATATATACATAAACAAAACATGGCAAGCTTTTTATATGAATAAACAGTGTTAATGTTTGTGTTAATGCCATGTTTGAAAAGTCAAGAGGTTAGAAAAATACCAACATCTGGTATAAAAGTCAATTTGACTTTGGTCCCTTGTACATGCAATTAAAGTAATTTTTACTCTTGGCAACGTTTATAGTGCTTATCTCCATAATACTGAAGTGTTTCTATCAAACCTGCCAATGTAAAGCAACTCCGGGTAGCTTTGCCTCTTAATTCAGACCGCAGTCTCATTCAAATTAGAGACTTGCCATTTTGTAGTTTATACTACAATACTGAGTGTGCAAACATCAAATAGTATTAGTGATCTACATTGAAATCTTAAACCTTGTTGCGCCCAGGGGAAGTGCCTCACAGAGCTTTGGTGGGCAAGTTTGCCAGTTTTTTTAGTTTAGATCCCATGGCTGCACTGGGAATTGCACAAGAACCCAGTGCCATGCAATATTCAGCCCTTTCTTCTGGCAGCCAGTCTGAAAAAAATACAAGGCAAACTCAGTAATTTGCCATCTGACTTTAAATTTGTCACTTCCCCAAAACCGCGGGCATTTTTAGCTGACGCAAGACCTCAGTGATTTAAAAAAAAGCTATGGGTACTTAGTATATTCCCTGGGAAAAAAATGAGATAAAATAACTACTTGTTAATGGATCATAACTAGGATTAAGATTGTTGAAAACAATGACAGCGTGTAGATCCAAACAACCCAGAGCAATCTTAGTTATAATTTTCATTATAAGTTATATTACAGTACTCAAGAAAAGATTTTTAAAGTAATTGCTTCAAGCATCTCTTCAAAGTTTTTTGTTTCTCTTTTAGTTGTAAGTCATGACAAAATGCTTGCAAATTGGTACTAAATTAAGAACAAATGAGTATTGAAGATATGTGGACTTTTACTCTTTAGGTACACTCCTTTCCGGTTATTCCACTTTTTCCCCATTATTAAAAGATCTATGTAAGTATAATGTGAATGTAATTTTTCTTCTTTTTTAGTTACTATTATTCTCAGAAGTTACAAGTTTCCTGCCTGCATTAATAACAGTGCAAAGACCTCACACATTTAATGCATGAAATGAAAAGAACTAACACGTCTTCATTGCTGATACAACGTTCTGCGTTTAGTCTTTGACAGTTTAAAGATTTCATTTAAGGACTATATTTCTAAAGCAACCCCTGTTCGCTTTGGGCTATCTTGGTCGTAGCAACAAGAGCTATGTTAGTCACCATGTGTCACACTAAGACCTCAAGATACCAAGCTTCCTCTATACGCATAGATGTTTTCAACCTTTGTTTTCCTGCTTTTGTTCTGCTTCCTACTGCAGCTGACTTCTAAACACAATCTACAAGTTTTCCCTTTTTCATATATATGACAAAATCCTTCAACAATAAGTGGTGATTAAAAAGAAAAAAGCAACCCTAATTAAGCCATCTTAAAATACAACTTCATTTCAAAATCCTTCCCCTGTCCCCCAATAAATATTTCGTATGAATGCTACAGGATTTGCCTTGCCACCTCAAGGCTTCAGAACTGCAGAAAAGGTACCATCCCTCCCCGGCCACTGAAGAACCGGTCAGCTCCCCTGTCCTCCTTCTCAAATGCTTTTCAGTATGTAGTATAATGCCCCAAAATGGGCACAGTGGTCAGACCTAGGTAGGTTAGAGAGCAGTATAAATAACAAAATCCATAAAGTATTCAAGCAAGGAGGGAGCAGCATTCAAGACCTGCAAGCATCCCTAATCAAAAGTCCTACACAAATGCGAGGAGTTTCCACAGCTGCCTGTGCACACTCCGATTTTCACACCACAATAGGAGAAAAACCTGTTCCAGGGTAGGTGGTCTGCAAGCCAGGGACTCCCTTCATATTAAAGTGATAAATAATCCAGCTGAAAAGCCTCAGAATTATAGACAGAACAAGCATGAATCATATAATAAGGTCCCAACAAAAGCTTTACAGACCAAAACTTATTTCACTTATTTCTGTGAGCAATCCAGTTCACTAGCTACTGCACTACAACGCTTATTTGGGCTACCACAATTTCTGTTCAGGTAAAATTCCAGACTAACCTAAGGAATTATTGGGAAATAAATAACACAAGATCCAGGAATAATTAATGGCAAAATTCTCCTTTCTGATCTAATAAAAATACAGTGCTTTGGCACACGAACTTTTTTCTTTTCTCTCATTCTTGATCTCTTTTGTTTTTCCCCCATCTCCTGAGGGCTTCAGTAAATCATCTGAAAATCATTTTCCTTTGAAACACCATTAGTCATAATATGATAATAATTTTATTGGGGAAGAGATGCAATTTTATAGGGCACCTAAAAAAAAAAAAAAAGCCCAGGAAATTGTAGAGAAAGGCAAAAAATACTGAATTGCCTTCTGTTGACACTGACCATCAATTTCCCCGATAAAAAATGAAAACTAAGAGTTTTCCAAGTGCCCCTGAGGAAACCAATTTCACAGTTACCATAATTTGCCATCTGTAGTTTCCTTCTTTAACGAAGTTTTCTGAATAGACTTCATTGCGGATGAGTAGGAACTGTTAGCTGTTCATTGTGGGGGTTTTGACAACTTCTAACTTAGAAATTTTTGCATATTAAAATGTAGGGATATCCTTTTCTATATGATTCACTATAGTCTCTGCTTGTTAGCTTGCTTTACAGGAAGAACATGCCAGTTACACTTTATCAGAAGAAAGTAATAAAATCTGCAACTTCTAAATTCAAACAATCTGCTACAACTGAATACCCAGAACTTTACACTCAGGTATGCTATAGTAATTTAAGCATGACTGATGCTTCGTATATACTATCATACAAACTATTTGATGAGATGAATTTACGTAAATATGGAGAAGATTCTCTTAAAATTATGATAGGTTACTTTTGTCTATTTTAGCACTTCAGATTAATTTCATCAGCTAATGCTTTACTGACTTACAGAAAAAATTGTACTGTTGAAGTAGTTCAAAAACCACTTGACAAGTAGCATATATTATGCAAATGAATAATCTGCAACTATTTTAAATACTTGCTTTCTAAATAAGCATCTGCTTCAGCTGAGATCTATGCTCGTTGCTTTATTGTCACCTCAACCTTTCATTCTTCATCCGTCTCATTCATCTCTTCTTGTTTGCCATGCCCTATGCCAGGAGTTCTTCGAGGAATTAACTTGTTCTGTGTTACTGTACACAGTAATATCCCGCAGATAATACAGCAAAATACAATGCATATCGTATATACCAAAAATATGAACAGGTGGGATTGAAAATGTTTATGCTTTAAAATATCTGTCATTAAAGCATTCAAATCATGAAGACTTTCCTGTATTTTCAGTTATGATCACTGGCACACTTGTGGTACTGCTCATCATATTTGTGATGTACCTGTGACTCATTTACCTGCATTGCCTCCCCCGTCCTCAGATTTAACATTGTCTTGAAGCCATGGGCTATACAAAGTTAGAAAATGACTTATAAATATAAATCCTGCTTCCTACACAAAAGCATCAATTTACTATACAGATAGCACGCCTCCAAGATAGGAACTAAAAGAAGCAAAGAGATAAGTGGTTGAATCATTAAATACTCCATTTTTGACTCATCAGTTCCTCTTTTCAATCTTACCTCTCTCTCCCCCCACCACACTCCATAATCTATATATTTCAGCTCACACTGAGAATAATGAGGAGGCCTCCTGCAGTGGTGATCACGCTTTCTGAAGGCTTCAACTAAAATCTGCACAGCTGTGTATATATTTATGGCCCAAGTTAAAGCCATGTACTGTCTGCTTAGGAGGAAAAGTGGTTTATAAGACTAGCATAATGGAGGTGAGAACAGGAACTTACAGGTTGAGTAAGATGGAAAATGGAAAAATTTATCTAGTAGCACAATCTCTGTGTTTAAGATATCCAATCATAGTCTTAGAACTAATCAAATTTGAGTGGGAATATACAAAGGATCACAGATTTTTTTTATAATTATAGCTTGCCCTAGCAAGCAGTAGTTCTGTATCTAAAACACAGCTGTTCTATTCATTTAATGAAAGCTGTACATTTATGAGACGAGCAGATATCCTCCAACTACTTTATATTTACAATTGCTGTAACATAATCTAATAGTCAGTCAAATATGAACCATAAAATATTCAATAAGTAAATAGTTCCATTGCAATTTTTAAGTACCAGCATTTAATAATACTGTGTTCTTGATTTATGCTTGGGCAAAGATGTACTATGAGCATTATCAGTACTAGACTAATGGAAATGTAATTTACCAAAACAATTTAAATATGCCATCCAGGTTCAGAACACAGTCTTGTAAAATATAATGTCAGAAACAACCTTTTTTATCTGTGCCATTTCCTTGGATACACTATGTATAATGAGATCATTTATAAAATTCTAGTTTTACAGCCACTTTTCATACCAGTATTTTCATTTACATTAGTAAGTAAACCCGAACTTTCTGCAAGATGCTACCTTTCTGACACCATATGCTTGAACTTCAATTAATGCCATGTGAATCAGAATATACTTATCATTTTCCTCTCTCTCCTCTTGCCAGCTACAAAGAGATAGAACAGAAAAATATAAGGCTGCACAGTGTCTGAAGCTTTACTCTGAAACTGGAATTTGGATATTAATTTTGATTGCCCAACTCACAATAATTCTCAACTTCCAGAAGTTACAGTCGCTGTATTTCAATAAAAGAATGCTGTCCTAAAAGCACAGAGGTCAGACGACTGGACTCCACAGAAAATGACAGTCAAAATCACAAGCTGTTCTTTTGCATGGAAGTAAAACTAACCCAGTAAGAGACAGAGAAAGGTTCCTTTAGAGAAAGGTAGAAAAAGAGCCTTCAGAGCTGGTGAAAAATACAGTCCATTATTCTGCCCAATAGCATAACAATTATGGAGACACCTCATATCCTTAGGTGGTATCACAAAATAGGAAAATTAGGAACAAAAAGAAGAGGCTATGAAACAAATTAAAGGAAACAGAACACACTGTGTAGAACGATAGGCAGTAAAGGAATATAGCAACAACCACGCCTTGGAAAATATTTTGTATATTAGATGGTTACTTAATTTGCAAATGCATCACAGGGATCTAATGGAGGAAGGCTGAAATTTCACATTTCAGGTATGAAATAAGCAGAATTTTTGGAATAACCAAGTTTTGGAAGGTTTTCCCTCAACATCACTTTGACTCTTTAAATCAAGACTGGGTATCTTTTCAGGTTATATGGTACAACAGAAGTCAGGGCTTGATAGAGAAGTTATGGGAGCTTAGACTAGATAACCTACACGGTCCCTTCTGGTCTTAAAATTTATCAATTAGTTTATTGGACTCAGACACAGAACATGTTATTCCTGAGATACCAAAATTAAAAGCAAACCTGTAAATGAAATATAGCTTGGATACAGGAAGGATTAGACTTTGAGGAAACAGTGTTGTCTTCTTCCTAAATCTCTCTCATGGAAACTAACACAGTATCCGCATGGGAAAGAGGGGAGGACAACTGCATGGTTTGCATGACCACAACCAGGTCACAAGATACAGGAGAACACATTGTGACATGAAGTACTTGAGAAGAACTGATGCTTGAGTATCAGTATTAACCTGAACAATATCTACTTAAGATATTTTGAGAAAAGGGGGAAAGTGCAGAAGAAATCATTTAGTTGAATTATTCTTCCAAAGATCTAACCATTAGGTAAAATGTGTTCTGCAAAATGGCAACTGCCCAAAACTCCTACTGGTGCTTGAAAGTTTTAGCACAATATTACACTTCCTGTAAAACCTTCAGCTTAGTACAATTAGAGCCTGTTGTTAGTATTAAATGTATAAACATCTTGTAGATAGAATTTAGAAGCATTTATGGAAGTTATAGACAGCACTGAAACAGGGATTATGAGATAAAATATTAAACAAAAATATTTAAAAATCAATTATTAGAAGGTTTAATAAAATTACATCAATTAAATAAAATGGGGAGGGGGAAAGGGAAGAAAATTTTATCCAGTGTTGTAACCACGTTCCAGCAGTAAAAATCACATTTTCCTTCCAAGTGAACAAATAGTAATTTCTTTATGGGAAAGAGTATACACTAAACATACTCAAGAAAACAGAGGTATGTCCATGGTAGAATAAAGAGAAGTGAAAAATATTGTGACTTTTAAGACAGGAAGTTATATAATTATTTCTTAATTCCAATGTTAATTCATTTTCTTGTTCTAGAGTATTTTGGTTTCCCACAGAGTCTTCCAGCAAAAGCACTCTCCATTCATAATTAATGTCAAACAATGAAATTTGTTATTTTGTGTAGCAAATAGCAAGTAGATGTATAAATCAAGATCTACGGAAATAAGAGATATTCACATTAGTGTAAAATATTAGTAAATCAGGCTGACCTCTATATTAGCTTTTCCCAAGCTCATTATTTGTAATATTGTCAGTCAATTTAGGACCATGACAGAGTGGAAGGACAGAACAAATACAAGCACAATGCTTTGTGAACTGCATATAAATATTTGATTGGCATGTGTTTTGAGAATTTTTTAAAAGATTCAATTAACCTAATGATGATCATCTTCCAGTTCAAAAAGCAAGAAATACTTTCATACTTCGGGAGAATTAAGTAAAAAGGACACTAGCAGCTATATACATAGTTCCTGAAACAGCCCAAGCTTTTATTAAACCAGGGCCATTAAAAAAAATGAAGTATCTTTCCAATTATGAATTATCTCTCAAAGTTTGCCCTAAAAAATCATCATTCTGCCCTTAATCTCTATTATTGCTATGTGGCAAATCTTTAGCATTTCTTAAGCATTAAGACACTTTCTCAAGAAAGAATACAGAGCAGAGCTTAAAAAGAAAAACAGGCAACAACTGCCAGCAATAGCATTTTGAGGTGTTACTGCTTGGTATGCCAGTCCTTTTCTAAGCCCCCAGTCAAGCTAATTGTCAAGTGCATCCTGCGGGGTGAGTACCCCCAACTCCTGTTTGGATTTGGGCCTCTTACCTGCATGATGCTCTATGCTTGAGTAAGGAATTTGTGGACATACAAGTATATCGTGCAAGAATAGCACAGGAAGGGTATAAGAATTCAAGGAAAAAGACCTGGGGGCCCTGGCAGACACCAAGTTGACCATGAGGCAGCAACGCGCCCTTGCGGCAAAGGAGGCCAACAGCCTCCCGGGCTGCCTGAGGCACAGCGTCACCAGCTGGGTGCGGGAGGTGATCCTTCCCCTCGGCTCAGCACTGGTGAGACCCATCTGGAGGGCTGGGTCCAGTCCTGGGCTCCCCAGTACAGCGGAGATATGGACATATTGGAGTGAGTCCAGCAAAGGGCCACAAAGACAATTACAGGCTTGGAGCATCTGACACACGCTCCAAGAGGCTGAGAGACCTGGGACTGTTCAGCCTGAAGAGGAGCAGGGTCACAGGGACCTTATCAACGTGTATTAATACCTGGCAGGGGGAATAAAGAAGATGGAGCCAGACTGTTTTCAGTGATGTCCAGTGAAAAGGGAAGGGGCAATGGGCACAAACTGAAATACAAAAAATTCCATTTAAACATAAGAAAACCCCTTTTTCACCATAAGGGTGGTTGAACACTGGAACAGGTCACCCAGAGAGGTTGTGAAGTCTCCACCCTTGGAGATATTCAAAGCCTGACCAGACATGGACCTGAGTAATGTGCTCTGGGTGAGCCAGCTTGAGCAGGGGGTTAGACTCGGCGGTCTCCAGAGATGCCTTCCAACCTCAGCCATTCAGCGAGTCTGCGAAATCAAGAGAATTTTTCGGGGACTTCAGATGCCATTTTGTACAACCATGTATTTCCACATTTCTGGACTGGACCTCAAAAGAGTGGTTTTAGAAATTGGAGCCGACAGGATTACTAATCTATAAACCTTGTACATAGATGTTTGCATACTCTTTGTTTTCCTATAACCTTGTATAATTCCGCCAGACTTTCATATGCATTTAAAATACTGAACACCACCATTTTAAGGTCTCCAGGCTCACAGAACCAAGATGACATCCCTTTCTTGTCTCGACAGGGAAGCATTATAGTAAGTAACCACTCCTATTTTTAACTAAAGAGAAACAGTGAATACTATTAGGAATGAGTTCATCAGCTGGTTTTATCTTTGACAGAAAGTACTTTTTTAGACTTGAAAGGCAAACCTGGCTTTCAGTCATTTGGCTATTCTGAGCCTTTTCTACTGTCAGCAGTGACACTGTTTGACAATTTTGTCCCAGAAAGCAGCTGATTCTTTTATCAGCCAGAAATCAGTTCAAAACACACGATTAATTAAATATACAGGGATATAAACAACCAATTAAATGTCCCAAAATTGGGACAGTCCCTGGAAAATGGAGGAGCATATGGAGTGTACGCAACATTGGTATTTTTAGCTTTACACTTCTAGAAGTGGGATACTCACCTGTTGGAAGAGAACGGAGAGACAGCCTTTCTCCCTTCCTGAACCCCCACCTACTGAAATCAATTATATTTTGTTTTTGTTTTAGTGATCAATTTCTGTAATGCATACTGCTAATTTTTTTTTTAACCTTTTCAGAGACAACAAAGATGATTTGATTAAAAAAAAAATCCGCAAAGTCAAAGGAGGAAGAGTAGGGGACATAAGTGCTAAGAAACTATACACTTTTTGCAATGCGTTGAAAATAGACCTTTTAATTTGTAAATGCCAATATGTACAAAAATACCTAACTAGGAAGAAGAGCATAAACACTATCTTGTTATGGCTAATGTATTGAAATTGCCCATTGTGTAAATAGGGCAATACCGCTCTGTCAATATGGCATTGATAGAGTGAATAATACACCCTTCTCACTTACTCAACTTTATAAAGCTCTCAGAAAAAGACTGCCCTGTAAAACCAAAGAAAGTCAATTGAGACATGCTGGCTTACAGGTGATGGCTATTGTCCCCTAAGCTCTGTCTAAGGCCTCTAAATTAATTCCTGACCTCAAAATTGATTTAAACCGTAATCCTTTAAGAGTCCATTGGAAAGCACCTCCCCTCCTTCTGAGTGGGTTTAAAAGTGCCTTATAAACTGATAAAAAAAGAAACAACTTTAGATCAAGTAGGAACAAATAATCAGAAATCAGGATATTGTAAGAAAACCAAGCACTACAGACATTACAGGTAGGATTTTCTCTTTCGAAAAGAGCAGCACTGATTTTTTGAGTGACTCTGTCACGTCTTCAGAGTCCTACATGTTATAGCAAGTCAGAATAAGTAGCTCTGTGAACATCAGTGCCTCCAAGTTGAAATGGCCACTTATGTTGAAGACTTGCACCCCTCTGCCTACCAAGCATCCACCCAGTTCAGTTTTCCTCACTTACTCCCCCTCCTTTTTTCTTTTCAAAGACAGCAACCATATCCAGCTTAACATCTTCCTTTCAAAATACCCTCCTTCCTTCCATCTGAAAAGCTCCCAGCTGAACAGATCATACCTGGGGTTAAAGCAAGGCTAACTCTCAGAGGATGGTCTGCATAAACTAATCTATTCCAGAAGAGGTATTCTTGTAAGCTTTGCCAGCACTACAAACTAAAATGTAACTGGACTAAGACTCACTGATCATGTTTTGCAAGGCACATCAGTTATTTTAAGTTTTACAATAGGTCACAACATGCAAAAAAGCACGTTGTAGCAATTCAACATAGTCTCAAATGAAAACAAGGCAGAGAGAAGGCAAACAAGAGTAATTGTTAAAATTTCCAAGGGTGCAAGGAATGGTCATGCTGGGCTTGCTTTTGCCCAAGACCTGTTACATATTTCTGCAAGAAGTCTTCAAGCATTTGATGGGACAGTCATTGCTATAGGGATGATATAATACCTCATTTGAACAAAACAAAACAAAAAAAACAGTTAACTTTGCTAATGACTTCTCAGGTCAAGTGGAAGTTTGAGAAAAACTATGTCATTTGTGGAACCTGGTTAGAAAGGGTAGTTGGTAGGAATAACCAAAAAGCCCAGGCTCTCCAAAATAGGAAGTTTTTAGTCAGAGTTGCACCTACCTTTTCCAAACATGTTGCCTGTGAGACAGCGTCCCACACTGCTGTCTAGAAAAGGTAACTGTGATTTTTCTGTCAGTTTTCTTAATTTCTGTATAACAATGACCTGCTTAACGGTCTATTCTTTTACCTCAAATAAAGCCATTACCTGTTTATCTCTGCTGCTCCCTGATTTCTGAGCTATCGGAGAACCTAAGCATTACATTGAGAATCAAGATTCAGTACTGTACTATTTTATAAAGAAGATGCTACAGTTTTATCTCTTGACTAGAGATGGCATGAGGAATGTCATGCCCTGACAACTTAATGGTTAAAAAAAGAAAAAGCACAAAAATGCAAGCAGAATCTTTGTTAAAGGTATATAATAGATCGGTGACAAGGTACAAGTCTTAATTTCCAAATACATGTCTTATTTACTAGGCCACAGCTTATCTCCCTTTATAGCAATAACACTGAATAAGCAGCAAAAAAATAAATATTTTTGAAGTTAGAGTATACTGTTACATGACAGATGCGTGGTATGTCTCAGCATCATTATACAAGAGGATCATAATCCCACCTAAGCAGATAGAACAAACTGTATAACCTCCTGAGACCTTTCCACGATTTTGTGAAAACGGGTGGGAAAACACATTGTACAACAAAGTATAAATTAACTACTACAATATTCTAGCCTTAAATTAAAAAAAAATAAAAAAAATACTGCACAAGGACTCCCATGAAATTCCACAGGGCAAATGCAAAGTCCTGCACCTGGGATGGACCAGCCTTCTGCAGTGGCACTGCCTGGGACTGAGTGCCTGGGTAGGAGCTCTGCTGAGAAGGACCTAGGGGTCCCCACTGCCTCCAAGGAGGCTATCGAGAAGACTAGCCATGCTATTCATGGAGGCAGGGCCAGAGGCAACAGCCATCAATTGAAACAGGAGGTTCCAACTGGATATGGGGGGGGGGGGAGGGAAGGGTCTCGCTATAAGGTCAATTAAGCATCAGAACAGGTTGCCCAGAAAGCTTGTGCAAGCTCTGTCCTCAGAGGTTTTCAAACCCGACTGCACAAACCCCTGAGCAACATGGTCTGAATTCAATATTGACCCTGCTTTGAGTAGGAGGCCCCCGGAAAATCCCGTCCAGCCTGAGCAACTCTGTGATTCTACATTGTACAACCAGAGAGATGCACAGAAGCTCCTTAGAAAGCACAGCAAGAAAACCCTTTCTGCATGATTATTTATATAACCTTCGTACTGCTAATGTAACTGGCTTTTCAAATGTCTGAACAACCTATGCAGGCACTAATGTATGTGGCCATGCTACCACCAAAACAGGAAAAGAAAAGTTGCTCATTCCTCTAGCATTATTTAGTTTGAAGAGGCAATTTAGCAAAAAGCATCATAAATGTTGTATGAAGAGGAGAAACATTTGAATCACCAGCAAATAGAAGCAGCAGGTTAAATTCACTGCTGACTCTCACATGCTGCACAGCTTGGTCGCCCTCAGGAAATAAACAATCTAACACACAAATATATCTCCTTACTTGAAAGGCCAGTAAAACTGTGAATAAAATGAAGAAGAAGTTTTACTGATACTCTTACTTCATCCAAAACTGTGAAGCTTTTTCTTGTGGGACAGCAGAAGGAACAGATGGGAGTGAGATGGCAGAAAGTGAACTTAGAAAGGTTAAGTTTTACTAAAGATGGTTTTCACCTCTTTCTAATATTTAGCTCCAACTGGTACAATAGCGATTTTCCTAAAACTGCTTGGAGTACTGCACAAGACAACAGTATATCCACAGAACCCCATAGAGTACATATATGGATATTCTGGAAGATAACACATTCCAGCTTAGTCAAATGCAAAAATAGCAAAGTTGTTCTCAAACTTTAATAATTAGCACTGACACAACTTATTCCTAAGATGTACTGAATCACTTTTTTCTACCACTTTAAGGTTATTTCTACCACTTTAAGGTTAGTTATATATGATATACACTTAGTCACGCAATGACAAGTTAAGAAATAAAAAATAATCTATATACAACCGGTAATTAACCCCTAAAAGCAAAACAATGAGGTTCACACAAGTATGAATGAATGCCTTGTGTGGCACTGGCCTCAGTGGAGCAAAACACAGAACATGCCCCTCCACACACACAAACATACCAAATTTACAAGCTGTGACAGTCCTACTGACTTCAAATATCCTCCTGATCACTACTTCTCCTAAAAGTCCCACATGATTCATGGTATCCTCCCATGGGATCTTCTCACCATCCCTAAAATATGGTGCCACCTGCTGAACATTTTTCCCATTAAAAATCAAAAGACAGTATTTACCTCGCAGAACCCTTGCACAGTAAGGAGACTAAAGAGCAACATCTAAAAGATGGCCCAATGTCATCATGTTTGCTTGGTAAAATAATTTGCAAAGGAAAATAACAAAGGGAAAGATATAAACAATCATTTCTGAATTACTTCCAAAAAACATTAACATTTCTAACATCAAAAAGTACTTGCTGGTAACAGCTCTCACTTCAACGCAACAAATGTAATTCTTATGAATATTCTCCTGGAAGGAATGCCCCCACTCCTTAGAACGGGAATGCAATTCCTCTGCTGCCCAGAACACTACTTGTTCCTTTTCTCAGAAGGAATAAGGGGCCCGGAGTCAACAAGGCACTTGAGCATGTGAAATCAATTGGGCTGTTCATGCACTCAAAATTAAACAGTTGCTTAAACACTGCTGAATTAGAGCCAAAAAGAGGTAAAGTGAGAACAAATGTCCCGCTTTCACTCTAGGGCAATGGACTCAATTATGTACCAGTTAAACCCACTTGTTTACTTGGCTGGGGTGCTACTCAGAGAGGAGTAAGTTTCTCCAGACATCTTTAATGATCTTGTGGTGACTGTGAGAGCTGCCTTTTTCTATTAAGTATATATTGCCCCCACTTCTGCTTCTTTTTTCCCCCCAAGTAATGAAGAAAACTGATTTTCAGTAAGCATTATCAAAAAGCAACCCAAGGCCGCCACTGCTACCAAGAATAGAATTTGCACTGATTAGACAGAAAAATCATTCTAATAATAACCCGATACACAAGTAATTGTCACTTCATTCTTCTGCGCAAAGCAGAGGGAAAACGGACAAAGCAGACACAGCAAAAAGAGAGAAACAAAAGAGATTACAGCACGACCAGTATAGGCAAAACTATAATTCAGTTCTGACACTACCACTTGAAAGGTCCAGTCAAATCAGGACAGATTTTTCATGTTCAGAAGAAGGTAGGTGGTGTGTTCAAGGTACCTCCGGGTAAAACTAATTCTAACCTCACTGTATTAAGGCTATCAATGACCGGACATAAAAATCTAATTCTGCTTACTTCGGCTCTTAATCCAACTGGAACTCTGCTGGCAACAAGTCCAGATGCGAACACTTCAACTCCTAAACTTGAAACCTTGGCCCAGGTTTCAAGCAGTACCAGGTTGAGTCATCTGAGTAACTCTGGCTTATAAAAAGAGAAGCAGAGAAGTTATTCTTGCCTTGAGAAAAAAAACCTTGAAAAACTGCAGTTTAAATGTGGCGACTCAGCCTTGAATGTCTGGACCAAAACAGCAAAGGTCAATTTTGAGGTCCCTTTAAAAAGACAAAGGGCCAAACTGAGCCAAAATAACAAAACTCCTACAGGAACTTAAACTTAACTCAGCTGTAATCTATGTAGTGATGTTAATTATACAGCTGAGATACGGCAGTCAGAGGATGGGCACAAATGGCAGATTTGGCATCTGAACAATGTTTCTGGCACAGACAGGGAAGGCAGAGGAAGTGGTAGCAGGAAAAAGCAAATACGCTTGGCGTATATACCATCCCAACATGCCAAGGCCAAATACAACTCTTGTGTAAGTGGCTCCCTACTCCTATTAATTTAAATGTCAGTTGTGCCATTTACCGAAGTGCTTGAATTCAATCAACACAGTATTTCAGTTATCCAGATTACGGAGTGATGGCTGGAGTGCTTTACATGCCTTTGGCATAAACTCAAAAGCCACTGTCCCACCAACCCTTCACAAATAATGGTACAACTAGAGATGAAATTATTCAATAACTAAGTTTACATTCTGCAACAAAGCTGCCAGTAAGCTAGATGTCAATAAGTTCATTTCAGGAAAAAGCTTGGACTCAGACCTGAATACCTCTGAACAGGTGCGACAGAGTCAAGCATCTCTCTGTACTTTTTGGTACCGCTAACTTTCATTTTTACTCATATGTTCATAACACAGGTAACATAAGGTGTTTTACCATAATGAAAAGTCAGTCTCATGTACTGAACTGAGGCCCATGAATTTCCAGAATTTTTTTTTAGAGGACTTGATTCCCTCTGCAACCTTCACCAACAGACTTATCTCTCAGATACTGAAAATGAAATGGGAATGAAACTCACTGGGAATGAAATTGCAACAATATTCATACAAGTGAGCTGACTCAGAGATGTATTCACATTACACCTTCCTCCCTTCTACACCAGCAGAAGGTACGTCCTCACAGAGAACTCATCCACAAAACCACTAAGCTTTGTCCCAAAGGATCCTGCTCTACTACTGCTTCAAAGGAGAAGTTGCTTTTCACAGACTTAACAAAATACTAGCACATGTAGTTTGACCGGCGTGCTTCCATCACATTCCCACTTCACCCAGCATCCACTTTTCGGACCACCTCCTGCTTTCAGGACAGGATCCGCAAGCAGGTTGCACCAGGGAGGTGCCCTCAGAGAGGCCTTTCTGCCACGGCCAGCGCAGAACCCAGACCTCTCAGGCAGAGGACGAAGCCCAGCTGCTGTGATTTTTTTTAAAGCAGTTATTAAAAATTTGTACATTGTTATAAACATTGTTCTGTACTACAAGGAGCAAGTCACGCTTACTTTCTTTGATCGGAAAGTGGGTAATTTCCTGCAGCAGCGATGCAGACAGGAATGGCGCAAGGTAATTTTACACTAAGTAGCATTCATCATAAAACTCTTAACATAGATGACAGTACCCAAGTCTCTTGTTAATTACTTGACTGTAAAACTTTAAGAGCTTTAAGTTGATGAGTGTTCTCAATGGAACAGACATAATTAATTCCCTAGGAAGGAAAAATAAACCATGTTTTTTAAAATGCATACTTGTATGTAACAATGCAAATGATGTTTTTCAAATTTCTACCTCTTTCTTCCCGTGCCCTCCCAGAACAGAAAACAATCTGCAAGGGTTACAATAATAAACAGGGAGAATAAAGGTAAATGTTAGCTTTCCAAGACTTCAACAACAGTAAATAAAAACAATATTTAGAATCAAGAAAAATGTTATGAAAGGGAAGGATCTGTAGTTAATGTCGAAATGAGCATACTTCATTTAAATGGGTAGTTTCATTACTATTAAATAGTTAATCTTTGCTAATGACTAGAAAAATCAAGCCAAAACGAAAAGCAAAACAAAAAGCAAAAATAACAACAAAAAGGTATTCCAGGTATTCGACATATTCTCACATAACTTTTAGCTTTAGTGAGCAAGAGGTGAGGAAAACATTAAGATTCATTCCTCCTGCTATTTTTTTTTTCCTCCAAGATTTCTAAGTGACAAGACCCAACAATATATTTTAAAGAATGGCAATGGAATGAATTAATGCAGCAGTATTTTTAGCGAGCCCTTGAGAAAAACAGAAAGAAATGCCTGCTGTTAGCAAACTTGAGAGTGACCCAAGATTTTTTTAAAGCAAGAACTGGATATTTGAATAATAATACACTGTTTTAAACAGACCTTGCTATTATAAAGGCTATTTTTCCCATAGTAGAAGGAAACCTTATCATTTACAGTGGGTCTCTTTTAGGACAAACCAGAAAAAAAGAGGCACTTATAACTGTTTATATAATAAGGTGTGATAGAAAAATATTCTTCGTGCTTTACAGAGGAAGAAAAAAAAAGTCAGTTTCTCTTCCTCCTCTTCCCTAACATTTTTTTCTCCTACTAAACACTACACCACATTGGCAAGTGGAGTTAAAACAGTTCCTGCTCCTCTCTTTTAATGTCCCTAGGGAAGAGCCTGAGTCTTTATGAGCCTCATCACACTGCACAGAACAGGCCATCATCTTCCATCGCACACATTTACCCCATTTAAGTTTTCAAGACACATTCAAAAGAGCTTGGAGAACTCCAAGCAAGCCAACTGGTTGGCTCTGAGACAATTTTGCTCCCGAGAGCAGCCCTATATGCCATTCGGATAAGCTAACACCTCATTTGACCCCCTTCACCTGGAACAACTTCCCAGCACTTTCCCACAAGCTTGGTACCTTCAAACACTCTCATACGTCCTCATGCCAAGTCCCATAGCATGCAACACCTATCCTTGTTCACATGCTATAAAAAATACAGCAGGCTGCAACACAAGTGTCACATTATTTCAGTGAGTCTGCACTGAAGAAAACCAAACCTACCAGGACTAATCACTATAACCCACGGAAGCGGAGAAGAGCTGGGGCAAGTGCTCCGCAGTGTCCCCTGTGCTCCAGAAGAGGCTGTCGCTGAGCAAGGTGGGAAAAGACCACTCTGGGTTTGGCTTGGGGGCAGCCACTTAAGTAGTGTTGACTTAGTCAAAGAACACAGTAATAGCTGAAAGTACATTTCATAAGAACCAAGGTAACAAATTAATAGGAGACCAGAAAATCCCTACTCCATTTCCCAACATTAGTAACTTTTTACTCTTTTTTCAGATTCAAAGGAGCAAAAACTAAGGCTGAATTGTGAGTAGTTATAAAGCAATATATAAGCTGTTTGAATCACTCAGCTGCTCCTAACAACATATTCCAGCACATGGCTTATCTAAAACTTGTAAAATTTTCAAGAGGTGATACTGGGCTTGGGTGACAGCTAGACTCAGAAAAGCTCTGTTTCATCTCAACATTATTTTAACCATAACTCCTGCTGGTAGACAGAATGAGACAAAGATGCTGATGAATGCAAAGGGCATACAAAGAAAACAGTCCTTCTTCCCTTGCCTTTCCTTCCTCAGGGTGTTCTTGTGACATGCTGTGCGTTTTAAACATCAAAGCTTCTTTCTAGGCCTGCAATGATGATTTTAAGAAAGAAAATACAAAACTAGCACAAGCAGAATGTAAAGAATACATCTTTGCCCTTCTTCTGCATATTTTTTCCCCAGAGCTTTCAAATATGCCAACGCTGCACGTCAGGAAGCATGAGATTTAATGTCATAGTGCATGACAGAGTTATAAAGTTTTCACATTTGGAAAAGATGCTGTGCTGTGCCATGAAGCCTTTTGCTTTTGTTTTAATCAGTATACATCTAATACAAACTTTGAATAAAGATGGCTATTTACAGAGTGCTGTGAGCCACAGTGCCACTGATTCCTGTGCCCCTGATTTGCTTTGTGACCTGAGTCAACTATACTTTATAATATTGCAAAGAATCCTGAGGTATAACTAATACTTATAGCATCATTTAAGACTTCAGGTGAAAGGCATATTCATCAGAACACAGTAAGACAATTAAAATTTGCTAGTTTAAAAAAAAAAGTCATTAATGATATAAAACAGGCTAACTGTGAAGTGACTTGGGCTTATTAATTCTGAAGGAAGTCCTTTGATTCATGCCAGCTGAGGATCTGCCCATGGCATTTGGAAATGTATGCTAATAGTTTCTCATAGAATCACAGGATAATTCAGGTGGAAGGAGACCTCAGCAGGTCATCTGTTCCAACCTCCTCCTGCTCAAAAGCAGGCTCAGCTATTCTTTAAATCCTTCATAAAAGGCCGTTTATCATTTCCTCAAAGTTAAGTTATCAAGAGCATCAGGAATTGTTTAGTAACCTGATTACAATGACGAATTAATTATGCCTTAATTTTGCTAATCCAATTACACTACCCTCAAAGAATTGAAAGCATGTTTGGATGCACCATGCAGTTACTAGTGATACAGGGCAATTCATAACATTTTGCAGATAAAGACAGCGTGGTTTATTTAGTACTGAAACTGCTAAGAGAGTGTAGACATAGACATTCTCTGTTAAGGAGCCAAAGGGTTTAACACTATATGTTAAGCATATATAATGGCAGAAAATGCTTACAACGGGTCTTCTATGGATGGGAAGCCAGAATGCAAGCAGCCATCAGGAAGGGGCAGCATTACAACAGAAGGTCTCAGAGTGAGGGTGCACTTCGTTAGCAAGAGCTCGTGATCTATACACTGGGACCCAGGAGTCCCAAACAGCACGACTGGCCGCAACTGCCCTTTCATCAAGGGCTGACAGAGAACAGCCTTGCCCTTAAAAACAGATATGCCTGTTAAGAGTGCCTTCTCTCCAAGCACTTTAGGAATGGCTGTGAATGATAATCTTTTCCATTTGAGCTGTTGTATGCATATATTCTGTAAGATCAGCACTGTTCTGAGGATCCAGGAAGGCAAACAGTATTACTACCAGCAAGAAGTTAAGACACTGTTTCTGTAAAGATTTTTGCACCTACTTGGAAATTAATATATCTTTGCCTAATCAGACTTGTCTATGAAAAGATTCTGCAGCTCGTATAAATTGCCACCGCCCTATTAACGGCCTCTAGGTTTCAAATGATCCAAGGTACCAGAATCCAGGTCAGATTTTCACCAATATTTTTATGTACTTTGTTTTTATGAAGTGGCTTTTATCTCGTTTGTAGCTTTAAAAGAAAAGAAAAAGAGAACATACACAAACTAGTGGATGATGAACAACCGCTTCTTTGGACAGGCATTTAAATTTGCTCTCTAATCATGAAAGTTTTGGAGATCTAAACAGTCGGTCCTGATCACAACAGGTAACCATGAATGTGCGGACCTCACTATAACAGAAATACACCTATCTGAGGTATACTTATTTACCATGCATGTTTCATTAAAAATGTTTTGTACAGATAGGAACTAATCTAAGGCATTTGTTAAATTTTATTTACCAAAAAGAGAGTAAAAATCCCTCAACTTTCAAATAAGATATAGAGTCCCAAGGTTTGTTTTGGTCTACAGTTACTTGCAGGTTGAAAGTTTAATGCAAACTAGCCAAGATACAGAACTGGTGACAGAAGCAAGCTAAAAGAGAAACTAGTGTGTGTAGATGCACGATGAGTTTTGTGCATTATCTGACTTGAGAAACGAGCAGAAAGGGAAAACAGGAAGATGAGCAGAAGCACTCCATTCCCTTCTGTTCGCTTTGTCTCACAATTCTTCCCAAATCCATACAGAATGCACATCCGCATAAAGGCTACTTCTAAAACTACTATCACAGACATCTTTGGAGATTTTTTTACGTTAGTTTTGTTGATGTCTATCTGTCTCTTCCTTTCTCTCTCTCACACATATATACCCCTACTTTAACTCTTCTCCAGTTACAAGCCTGTGCTTGTATTGAATGTAGCCTCTCTGGGAGCTGGACTTCAGTGACAAGACATTACCTCTAACACACCTTTATTTAAATACTGGTTTAAACAATAGCGTAATTCATAATAACTCCACAGCAACCTACTGTTTTACTTCTGCTCCTGGGATGCGTACAATTAGCCAGAATGTAATGCTATAATGTCATCCCTCTCCTAAATTCAAGGGTGTGTGAAAAGAGCAGAGAGGAATACACACTGCTCCCCAGTACACATATATTATGTGCCCCCTCCCCCCAAAAAAAGGTTACAAAGGCTACATTTAAAAACCTCTGTAATGTTGACATGATTAAATGACTATGTTTAAATGCTGTAATTTCATAAGCTACACTGAAATCATTTTTGTAGAAATGATTTCTCTTCCCAGTAAGAAAGTTTATCATGCCCTACCAAGAAATAGCAATGTTTTTCATTCCTATTACAAAGGAAGCAATCTTCTTAACGCTCCAGGCAGGTAAAGGCCACATACTTCATGCATGTCCAATACAGTTGAAGACTGAGGAAACAGCAAAAAATTACTTTGTGGGCTGCAGAACTCCACTACACAGACGATTAAGCAGTCCTTTGACTGATTTGGGCACTTTGATTTATTACATCAGCTAAGAAAGAGCAAATCTTGGTCAAAGTATGTTTTAGGTCACGTCCAGCTCCATTAATGCAAGCGTAGTTGCAGCTTTATGCACCACACACAAAACATCCCCATAAAGGCAGCCACCGCAGTAGTGGTACCACGCTCCTTCGCTAAGGCATTCTGCCCTTTGCAGATTGGGTCTTGTACAGTCATAATTAAATTCAATCAGCACTAATTTATCTTGTATTTTAGCCAAAATTATTACACTGAGATTGGCTGAAAGTAGCTGTAGGGCTTTCTTTATTCAGTTATTACAGGAATCGCATCTGTTTCCAACAACTACTGAATGGTAGCCCGTACAGCTAGGTAACCTTACAGCGGAGTTCGGCAGGTGCCCCTGGCAGCGATGCCAAGCTATCTCAGGAAAACATTTCCAGCTACAAGCGCTCAGGAGCACCGTTTGCGGACAAGAGCAATTAAGTGCTGGAATTAAGACCTTTCAGGCTAAATGCGCTGTTAACAAATCTGAATTTTCCCAAACTAGGTTTTAAACCAAAGAAATCCAACTTGCCTCTTCCTCCCCAGGGAGGGCAGGATTACCCGGCACAAATAAGGGTCACGCAGGGCAGCCTTTACACATACTAGTTAGCCAAATCTCTAAAGGGAATAAATAAGTAAAGACAAGCCAGTAGCAAACACTCAACAGTCACTAAGAAGTAACCAAATAGTCTTGACTTCAGAATTAACTTCACTGCTCTCCTTTTGGCCTATGCCAAAGAAATTCTTTAATTAAAAAGTAAAAACAACTGCACGGCAGATAATAAAAATGTGCAATTCACAACAGATACTTCGCAGTTTTACTGCGTAAAAATAAGTATGTTTACACAATATATTTTGACGATATGCTACTGCTATTCTGCCATAATATAAAGATACCTCCGTGGATATAGAATCATTTTTCAACAGCTAAATAGCTATTCTCCATGAAGCTGTAACAATTTATATCTGATAAGGATCTGACCCCGTTTCCTTTCTTTAAACAAATTCAACATTTCACATGAAATCCACATTGCGGAACATCTATTTACTCTTCATTATTAATACACGATCATCACAGATTTCATTCTGTTATCTTCTGTATAAAACCAGTATCATGAAAGAATCAGCTTATTTATAAGAGTATTTCAACATCTAAGTACATTCTGTCCTTCCCAAGTTATAGCATTTTATCTAACCAGATAACCAGTTTCCTGCATCAAACTATATTGTAATAATATTCTAGTGATTTCGCTACTGAAATTGGTGTTCGGGCATTTTAAATTGTGATTAAACTCATAGTAAGATGCTGTTTTTTGCTCCAGGCGAAAAACCTTTCCCAAAGCTACTGCTAGAAAAAAATTCATATTCAAAGAACAGTCTATCACCACAGCATAACATTTACCCCATTATGCTAAAACAACACTTATTTTTAAAGAGTTCATAAACAAAAAATAAATAAATAGATCAAATGAATGAGAGGAAGATAAGGACAGGCAGCTGCAGAGAAGCACTCCCTCTTCTCCCTTATGACCACCCGGAAACAGTTAAAATAAAAGGGACTGTCCTACAAAGCACCAGGGACATTACTGCTGGAAGCAATATTCAGTGGATGTACCTAAGCGATGCAAAGGATAAGTTACAGCAGAACGCAGTTAGAGAAATGTTGGCTTTTTCCAAGGCTTTCACTGACACAGCAGATCCCAAAGCCAAAGTCATCCCAGAGCCTCAATCATTTAAAAAGATCCTAAGACGTAACAGTCAGCACCACTTGGCAGTAGTGGCACAAGTACTACAAATTCTGGCCAAATGTTTGCCTCAGTAGATAAAAAAAAACTTCCAAAAATTGCTCTGTTGCAGTTCAGCTATGTTTCCCCCCATATGTGGGGTTGGGCCTACTTTCAATTTTAAAAGAAAGAGCAGAAATCCATAATTAATGGAAGAATTCAAAGATTCAGTTATCAATTCTATATCTTACTAGAACAGAAAAAAACAAACTAACACAACTTCCGGCATGTTGCATAAAGTCTTATTCATGAAAGCAGCCCTGAATGATGGACATATCACTGAGTGGTTTTAATGATTCATCCATGAACTTTTAAAAACTACCTTGTTTTAACTATTTTGACATCATTTATACTAAAATATTTTCTCTCTTAACAAAGAAAACATAAATGTCAATGTTTATATTAATTACACATACTTTTAACAATAAGTAACCATATTTTCCAGAGGTCTTTTTCTCTCAAAATTAATGTCACCTCTCCTACTGTTATAATTAACTTATCTGTAGACACATCTTGAAATGTGTAACAAAGAAGTGCATTTAATGCAAGTTTTAATTTGAAATATTTAATGCAGATGAATTCTGATCAGCATACATAGAAGTATAAAATACGCACATAAAAAATGCACATAAAAATTTATGATATTTATACTCTGCTTTACATCACAGAGAATAATGATCATTGGTTTATTATACCGGATTACCTGTTCATGGTAATACCAATTTTTTCACGTCCTGCTATATGAAACGGGACATAAATCTATTGTACAACAATTTCACTAAAAATTAATACGGTTGGGGCTCAACTCTCAAATTTTTTGCCTTCAGACATAAAATGGAAGAATCATGAATTTCAGGATGAAAACAGAAGCATTTTGCCTTTTGTCTAGAAATAACCATGCTGGAGCTCACTGATGGTGATGGGAGAATGTCAACACTTTTACCACATTTTGGAATGCCAACAAATTTTTACACGTTTTTTCCACTGTGCCCTGTGTATCTCATCAAAAAGCATCATCATCATTTCTGTTATCCTTCAGCTCTTCCCACCAAAGACTGGGACATCAAGCAATACCCTGATCGGTACAGTACTGTACTCTGAGTACAGAAATTTTACTTCTGTCCACTCTAGGCCCAACTGTCATTACCTCCCCTCCACATTAAGTACCACTAGAAGAAGGGAAGATGCAACACAGCCCTTGTTTTTGTATAGCATTTTGGATGTGAAAGAATATATGGTATTATTTTAGTAACTATAGCAACTTCAAGAAAGAAGTTTTTGAAACTTACTCTGTCTCAGTCAGTGCTATGAACTTCACTTTGGAGGAAAAAAGTGGGTTTTTTTGTTGTTTTTTGTTTGCTTGTTTTAGAGCAAGCAATTAATAATTCATTTATTGCTGATTACTTAGCAATTAAATTACTTCAGGAAATAACAATTTTGCTGCATTCAGAGCTTTTGGTAGCTTCACATGAAAATCTAAGAATCATTTTCTTCTGCAGAAACAGCCAGCATTGCTGAAGCCTGGCAGGGGCCCAGAAGCAGTAGGAGAGTTGCATGATCTATGGCACTTATTATTCAACTTCAAAATTTGACTGTGTCCAAAAGCAAAACTTATCTACAATTATTAACTAACTAGTCATAAAGCAGTTGTTGTAACAGTGGGCCTGATTTTTCTAAAAATATGAATGTATTTTAATGTCTCATCTCTGTCTCTCCTGGGCAAAGTACTGAACAGGCTGAAAGACTTGGGGGAGAGATGCAAAATTGTTTTGCATCATCCTAAGAGAAAAGTATGACTTTACAATAGTATTCCACTTCTTGAATGTGTTTTAAGGAAATCTCAATAATCATCTCAAATATATATATATGTGTAATTAATATTACTTTGGTCAATTCACTGGCAATGCTTTCTTCCTTACTGTAGCTTCCACTACTTCAAAGAGTCAGTGACACAACTCAGTGATGATGTTCTCTCATTTCTTTCCCTCCCAAAAATGAGAATATCTCTCTACACTCTAAAAAATGTTTTCTGGTTGCCTTCCTGATAACCAAATCATTTTTAAAAATGCTTTTTTCCCCCACCTTTTCAATTAAGATTGTGCAAAAACAAATAAATGCAGAGCAGATCCATGTTTACACACTATCAATTTGATTTTGTTTTTGTCAAATCATGCTCCACAAACTGTGACGTTTGATTTTAGTCCCCACTTTACAGGAATGCTTAAAATCAGGAACATTTCACGAACAATTCCATAACAAAATCTGTCAAGAGAAAGACAAGAAACCATCAGCCAGTGGCACAAGGGGTTGGACAGAGTAGGACCACGAAGACCATATGCTACAGATATAAACAGACCAACCCACTGACTGGAATACTCTGAGTTAGGAGAACATTTCTCCTCACAGATCTGCTGATACCTTTTTCTCCTTAATGTGCTGCCCAGTGGGAGTAAAGTATACATAGAAATTGAATATCAGACTTGAAGTTTCCTTTGTCAACTTGAAAATCTGACCCAAGATTTCAGTTTCAACGGTAAATTTCCTTATAGCTGTGGGACATACAGACACAACTGGAGAGAAACTTTAGCTGCAAAAGTCAGAGACGTCAGTGTTCTTGCAATTTAAGATCACTCTGTTACACCATGTACATAAACACGATTCATTTTAAGCATATAATCCCATTTACTTCAAAAGAACTACTCAATGCTTAAAGTTAACTTCTCAAAACTTAAAGGTAGGCAGATGCTTAAATGATTTGCTTCTTCATTCCCTATAGAGATATCTGGGGAATATGAAGCGGAGGAGGGTCTCAAAAACAAAAATAAGATAGAGCTTAACTTTTCTATCCAGGTTTTTAAAATTACACATTTTATTCCAGTTTTGAGTCTATTTCCTTTGCTGACTATAGAATTTTTCTCCACCACAGTCTAACTATTCTACAGATGTCTTACCAATCGCCATCAGGTTTTAGTTTTCCTGTAAGCTGTACTAACCTGCCCATTATGTAGAAAAACTGTGTAAAATGAGTGTTAAATATGACTTTAAATTGAGTTTTACTGACTCTCTGACAATATACTGCAAAAAATAAATTCCCATCTGAAAAAGAAACTGTTATTCTTATTCCAGGAAATGCAGTTTGGCCATAACTTTTATGTGCTCAGAAATCTGTAATTTACATTCCTTCAATTTAAAAAGGCCACTGTAAAAGGTGTCACCTTTATAAAAGCTGTTTCAATAAAATTTTACTTCCAAACTATAGTTTAAAATTAATTTGACCTTGAATTTTAAACTTCAGAAAAGTGAGTATCTAACATTTTTTTCTGGATGACCATCTTTAAAAATATATTGATATTTGACAGTACACCCACTGCTTTTTAGGCCATAAATTACAACACTTGGCAAGGAAAAATGTGTTCTACCCCTCACTTTTAGGGAACCGTATGCCATAGTTTAGAGGATACTACAGCAGTTCACTTCAAACATCTACATTCTTTTCCCAGTTAATTAAAAAAGCTGAAGATGCTTGCATTTCTTGCTTCCCAAGATGGCAGCAGACAAGCCAATGATTTTACACAATTCTGCCAACAGTGGGAAGGAACAGAATCCCTTCAACAGGAGGATTTTAACCCTGTTCCTGCAAGGAAATGAAGTACAAAGGTAAAAATCTGCATAGAGTAGCAAGGCAAAGACCATCAAATACAGATCACCTTAATTAAATGAAAGAAAATTTAGGAAAAAAAAAGAAATACACCAAAAAAAAGGAAATCCAATCAAATATGGATGGCATTCTGGTCTACACTGCAGTTGCTACATGTCCACTCATTACCGAAAAATGCTTCTTGTACTTCATATAGCTCACATCTCTGAGACAGAGATCAATACTTCGGGGCCTGTAAGTGAACACCCTCCACATGACACATTCTTTATTACCCCCACAACGTGCAATACCAGGCGCAGGGAAACACTATCTCTTGCTAAGGTGTAACTCACTGCAAGACAAGTTATTTTTATATAGTCAGCCTCCTACGGTGGTGTAATATGGTTCACTTCTTAATGATACTTGCACTATGGGCCAACATCTTTTCCCCAAGGATCATCAGATTTCTTTTCTGAAGTGTTTTTCTTTCCTGAGACCTAGCCATAGCCTTACCTAGGTTATTTCACAGCTAGCAGCTATCAACAGCATTCACATCATTTCTTTTTGTACATTTCAGTACAGAAATTATATATAATGTATCGTAAGTCCTCACATGCCCTTTTCTCCTTGATACTTTCTTACAAATCACTAAATTATTCCTCATAGTTATCCTGTTATCTCCCTACCTGCTGAATCTGACACTTTATACCAGTAGCTCAGTAATTGCTCTCCTGGATTTGTCCTCCGCCCAAAGACATCTTCACAATCAGTTTTTCACATTTCAGTTCTCTCAAACTTTTGGTAACACATGACATTATTTGTGAGAACCACAGCTTGGGAAATGACTGAAGTGATTTTAGGCTTCAATTTCTATGGTTCACTTCTAGGATATATGAGACAATGCATCTCTCTAGGGAAAAGAGGAGAAGTACTCTCCTTAAGATTTAGGATTCTCCTCAGCTTTATGTCCAGGCTGATGAAGCAACAGCATCTTGTCCTCTGGTCACAAGGAGAGCACTAACTGGAAAAATGGTCAAGAGCAACAGAAGACTGATGAAAAATAATTGTCAGTTCAACTCCTATTAAGTTGGCTTTTAACTCCTGTTAGAAAGAACAGTGGATATTTGAAGTCTGGCAGATTTTTTGGCTGAGAGCAAAGCATGTGTGCAAAGATATTGCCCTTGGTTTTTAAGAGCTGTGTTTGCAGTGTGAATGTATGCTACACCTGATGTTTTCATAAATTACTGATCTAAATTGTGCATGTGAAAAAAAAAATGGGAAGGTATTCCTAAGGCTTACAAAATCATAAAAGTAAGCATTATTCACCTTAAATATTTTTTTTCATAGTGCTCTCAGTGAGATCTGCTTGTGCTTATGAACGGAAGCGTATCAGTCCACCACAAACATCTACAATGAAGTATTGGATGAGAGCACTTTCATATATAAGGCAGATTCTAAAATGTACCAATGGCTGTAACTGGTCAGCGGTACCAATTCAGGAATTACTTGACGGAATATTTTATTTTTATCTTCTTTTCATATATAATCCCCTATTCACTATATAAAGTCTATCCAAATGATGGAAAATGCTTTTGGAGCAGTACTGTCATACTTCTTCAAATGTATAAAAAGAATTAAAAACTTGTGATCAGAACACAGACTCTGTCAAGAACACATAAATGTCCTTAATTCGCATTCTGCAAAGACTTGCTTATGCGCATCATTTTCTACACATGCACAGATTTCTCTGCAGCTAGCAGAGCTTCTCACATATTTGAACATAAGCATGATATGTGAATGTTTGCAAGACTGGGATCTTTTCCAGCTCCCACTGACTTAAATTGGAATTAGTTTATCCTTCAGCATATATTGCCTAACAAAAATCACTAACATATTCAGACTAAAGATAAGAACAGATCAGATAGTAGTAACAATAATAATTGGAGCTATTTCAAATGCCACAACAACTGAATTTTCCTACAAATCATTACACTGAGAATTCCCAAGCTTCCTATATTACCTTTCCTCCCTGCTTTTTGTGCTTGCAAATGCAGGAAGATTTAGCTTCTTCATTATCAAATAATACATTTTGCACATCAATACAAATCCAATAACAAGATAGTAAAGAAAAGAAATATCACCACTTATATTAAAAAAAAAAAAATACACACTAGTGTTTCATTTTCCGCAGCTCCCTGAATTACCCTGGAAAAGTATAGAAATACATTAATTTTCCTTGCTTAGTAGGAGAGGAGACTATCTAGAGACAATCAGCTTTACAACTTAACATCAACAACCACCTTAAGGTGAGGTCAGTATTACTTTTGTTGAGAGTTCAATATTGTCAATATTTTATGTTAGAATCAAAACAACTTTATTAACTGAATAAAATGAACTGTCTTACTTAAACATCCTGCTTAATGTTACTTGGGCTGAGACTCAGCCATTTCCTCATATCAGCAAAGAATCCAGCTGTCATCCCTAAAACTATGTAAAATCAACAAGCCCACAGTCTGGCCCAGGGACAATACCATTTATTGCTGAATAATCATGGCTCTTAACAGAGAGGGGGCTCACATTTACCACCCAGCTTTCTAGAAAAGTTGAGAAGATAGGACATACTGGTTAGGAAATAAATAGAACGGGGAATTTTCAGAAACTTCCTCTCTAAAATGATAGGTTAATCCTAATGTGATAAATCATTCCTAAACAAACCAAACAGAAGATTTATTGACTGGGGTCATAACATAAGTTTGATTTTTCTATTGTATCAATACAAAATGCTCATGACTCAGAGCCCTAGCTGAGAAGTGGGAAGTAAAATCAACTGCAAGGTGATTTTTAAAGCATTCTAGACAAGAAATTTCCTATAAATAACAGTCATCCCTCCTCTATAATAAACCCATGGACCAGGCCTTCAGTGAGATCCCATCTGGACAAACACCTTTTCTCCTACAGAGGAACAGTCCAAATTTTTTGAACCATGTTGTTTCACTGCTGCAGTCCTTGAAACACAGCCAGAACCTGATCCGTTGGCCTATGAAGCAGAGAGGCAGGCTGGCGTGACCAATGCAGCACCCATCCTTGTACAGAAGTCACTGTAGCAGGTTACTCTAATTGGGTATCTGTGTGAAAACGTCCAAGTATCCTGTTAGATCTTTGATTTCAAGCCCGGGCCCTGTGTTCCTATGTTGCCAAGTGCCATCCCTTTCCCACAGATTTCCCGATGCGTGCACGCACGCACACAGTATGCAAAACTCTCTATTCACACATGTGGGAACAGACAATTAGCTTTTTGTTGATGTTTGTATAAGCAAAAGAGTTAACAAAACCTAAAAAGCAAATGCAACAAGTCTGCCATTGTGGTACAGAGAATTCCTTTCCTGAAACAAATTCTCAAAAGCGTTTCTGATTTTTGCACTACTAGCCTACTTCCAATTCATGAGTTTAAAATCAAAATCTCATAAAAGGTACAGATGATTCATTCAGAACTATTAACATAAGCTTTCAGTTCATTATATCTAGCCTTTTCTCTGATACAAATTGGACATTAACAACTTAAAAATAATCACATTTCTGTCTGCACATTTTATGCCTACTGTGTTGCAACAAAATCCTGAAAACCACATGAGTTTAGCTAACTGAGACTGAAACCTTCTCCTTACCCTGCAAGCAGTGTAGTTGCTTTGCGCGTGGTTAGTAAGGTTCCTTAAAAGGTCGGAATAAAATTCAAACTTCCACAACTTAAAGACATCCCATGTCATTCGCTTTCCATTATAATGCACTGTCTTGTACAGAATCCTCAGGAGTATATTATATTTACAGTTTTAAAAATGGCTTTTCTGTACCAATTGTCCTATTGACCAACAGAAATAGATTATTTGGAAGAAAACAGAAAAACTGAGTGATAAGTTTTTCTGCAGTGAATGTCTGTAATATGTATGAACATGGGACACTATTTTACCAAAACAATCCATCTACGAGGTATGCTAAAAGATGACCGAGTTTGGATACAACAATTAATCACCACATTATTTATAGCGCTCCAGAAGCGTCTTACGCTACGTTAATCAGGGATAACTTCTGCTTAATTAACAGAGCTGCCAAAAACGTCAAACAAGACCATAAAAGATAGAATTGAGCAAGAAAGAATTAGCAAGGGACCGATAATCACGGAACATAAAAAGTTGCCCTTCCTCGAAGACCATCTCCCCCTTCCACTGCCTCCAGCACTGGTAAGCCACGCACTGGGTCTGCAGGCAGCTAACCTGGTCACTGTATTGCTGTCACCAGCTCCTCTCGACTAAAAAGAAAACACAGAACCAGAAGCTGTTGAAACGAAGAAGGGAAGACAAGAAATGAAGAAAATTTGTTTTTTCTAATCCTCTTTGCGTAGTGAGAAGGACCCCTGGAATCAGGCGGTGCGGGGTCTACGGCTGAACCGCTCATCTCCGATGCTGCACGGAGCCTCTCTTGAAGGGCTTTGCTAGTTAAGCCGCTTCTCAAATAACGCTTCATTGGAGGACGGTTTCTTATGCAGCAGCTCGGACAAGATCCTTTTCGCCAACAGTGTGAAAGACAGTGCAACTGTCCCATTCGAAGTACTTGAAAAGAAGTTTAGCAATTAAAACTAAGTAAAGCATTAACGAGATATGGGGAATATAAGTAATCTGAATGTTAGGCATATGCAAATTCAAAAACAAGATCTGGTTTAAAGGAAGAAAGAACTTCATAAAATTACATGGCTATTAAAAGTAGCTTATATGCTAAGACATTCTGATTTACATAAGCAAATTTATTTCAATTACTACATGCAAATGGTAATTACATCAAGTAAAACAAATTTTTATTGAAAGCACATATAATTATAGAAAACATTAATGAAGCTTTCAAGTATAGGTCTTCAGTCAGACAACATGAATAAAATATAAAAAAAAATACTTCTATTATTCAGTGTACTGCTGAAAGTTTGAGTTTAGCTACAAAGCAACTGTCTGTAAACCTCCAAAGAAATTAAGATTTCCACTGGAAATATCAGAAGTGTTTTACTGTTACTTGCCATATTTTAACATCCCATAATATAAGTACTCTTTTCTGCTTAAACAGTGTTTGTCTTTATGCAAATAAAGATATCTATAATTAAATCTATGATTAGTCTATGATTTTTATATACACAATGGTAGGTATTTTTTGGCAATTATCTTTAGTCTACCTGCTTTCACAGAAGTCTTTAAGAAAGTGTCACTTGACACCAGAACTTCCCTACACAAAAACATTTTTAATGTGTGTGTTTGTGTGTGTGTGTATATATATATGTATATGTTACACGTATGTGTTTATGTATATGTAGACAAAAATGAAATGGGACTCCCTAAGCTTCAGAGACAGTTAAAGAAAGACCTGTTCATTGATGAGTAGGAAAACATTTCTGTGTCACTCTTACAGTTGAAGGAAGACGAATCATAGGATCCATAGAGACGGAAGAAAACCACCAAATAATGCATTTACAAAATAAAGATCTACATAAATATTATACAAAGCTCTCATTACGACCCCCCTGATTAAAGCTGCTTGTCCAGTAGTAGAGTTTTAAATAGAATAAATAGATTTAAATAGATTTAAATTTAAATAGAATAAATTTAAATAGAATAAACCAGCACTGACAGATTATATTCCTGTTTAGATACAGTCATTTCGACTGGTATCATTCACACAGGTGTCACATTTGTCTTAATGAGTCTTGAAGTGCATTTGTTTCACTCCCCTACCTTGCTGGTACCAAAGGCTGCCAAGAGGCCATTCAAAACACATTTACATAACAGTAACATCGCCAGCCACATTTTTTAAAATTGTACTGGAAAATGACATCCCTCCCAATACTTCAGTTTTGCTGATCTAATGAGCTTTCTCATGACAACTCCAACGTATTTCAAATCACTGGGGGTTGGCGGGGGGGAATAACTGCATAGTTAAGCACTGAAAGGATTAAGACACGTGGTTTACACTGTTTTGTCACAATACTACTTAAATGAAGCTATCAATCAAGAGGCCTATAAATTACTCCGTCGTATTATATCACCACTTCTTATGTTTTGTTAGTATTCATCAAATGAAGGATGACAGCATGTGAGCATGTATAGTATCATTCCCTGTCAGTGACTCAAAGCAATGAAATACTAGATTAGTAAGTTCTCAGCAATGTTGGGAAGAGGGGACAGATTCTTCACACAGGTGTGAGGAACTAAAATACATCTCTAACTTTACCCAGTGACCCTTCACTAGTGGCGATTCCTTAGGGCCTGATCTGCCATTTCTAGTACACTCTGCACTACCATTTAAGTCACTCTGAGTCTAGGATGCTTGAAAAATACAGTCGGGTTGTTTCACCCGCTCCTTTTTTTTTTTTTTTTTTTTTTTTAATCTTAAGATTCCTACCTATAATACAATTCAGTTCTGCTATATCCTCAACTACCTGACAAATCCTTTACACCTAAATCGGATGCAATGCAGCTAAGGTCACTATTTCAGATTAATTTCAGCAGGAACTGCATCAGGCCCCCAAAATCACAAATGCAGAACACACTCCTGAATATATGCCTTTCTCATGTTTGAAACCCAGTGTGAAATAACCCCTTCCTTTCCTTTCTACAGAACTCCTTTTATCACTGGTAACTGCTCTTAGAGAGAGAGGCAATGTTCTTTTACCACCAATAACTATTCTTAGATGGACAGACTATGCCAGACAGACAAAACTGAAGCAGATATGCACTTCAAGCATCTCACAGAACTAGAAGTAAAAAGATTTCTACAAATGAACGATAAGAGAAGTAACGCCACAAGACCAGTGAAAAATTTCTAAACGTAATGAGGGGTACAGTAATTGCCGTCACTGAAAACGTGAAAAAATACAAGCCAGTTTGACAGACAGAAGAGGCTTCATCTGTAGAAAAACAGCATTCTGGTTAGAATCAGAACGCATTTAAAAATGCAGTGTAAGAAAGCCCAGTCAGGCAAAGCCCTCCGCTCTCTGTAAGCATAATGAAGTCAACCAAATAACTTTCCAGACTTGGCCACCAACTTAGACAAACAATTTGAGGCTATTATGAACAAGGCAGCAAAAAAGCCAGCATCCTATCTGAGGAAATAACAGTTATGAAGTGCTCTTGCTAAAGGTTACATACAACACACAATTCAGTTACCAGCAAACCAAATGACATACCATCAGCTGGCATCAACAACCTCAGAGACGCCTTCAAGTCAAGGGAGAACAAACCAAATGACACACCATCAGCTGGCATCAACAACCTCAGAGATGCCTTCAAGTCAAGGGAGAGCAAACCAAATGACATACCATTAGCTGGCATCAACAACCTCAGAGACGCCTTCAAGTCAAGGGAGAATTCTCCTATTCTCAACCCTCGAAAGAGGGAGAGATTATCTCTTTATCAGATGCCAGCTCTGAAACAAGAAACAATCTTCAGATATGGCTGAAAGAGAAGAACAAAGAGATGCTTCATATCTCTCAAGGAAAACACAAAAGCCTTCAACTTTCCTGGGTTCTAGAATAGCTTCCAGCATCGACACAGGCAGACAAATACCAGCTTCCAGGCAATTTCCTCAGGTTGGCCAAAAATAGAAATCTCAGTCCTTCTGAATGACATTTAAGATGTAAGCCTCAGAAGGAGAGAAATCCCCCTTCCACGTGCAAAACTATCCCAGAATGGTTATTGCCCATTTAAACCTTGAAACTGCAGGGTTACTTGACTTTCCACTTGTAATACAATTATTAATGTTGAGACTAAGCTAATTGCAGTAAAAAAAAAAAAAAAATCATCAGGTAAACCTTGTGGTTTCAAACTTTGCCTTTAATACCTGTCCAATACTTAATACAAGATTTTCATTCTGAACCAGCTCCCACTGCAGTGGGACAGATAAATAACAGAACTACTTAAGAGCTATGTGCAATGCATTCTGCATAGAATATTAGGCTGGAAACGAAACCACGCATGCTAGTAATCTAAGGAATCAGCTTTCAAAAGGGGGCTAATCCTCCTATAAATCTAAAGGAGACAAATAAATCTAACACAAAACTTCACCCCACAAAATCTTTGCCTTTCACTAGCAGGTGGTAGAGAGCAATCCACATGCTTTAGCCAGGTTTCTGGAAGTGGCATTCCACTGGATAATTTCTGTCTTGTATGCAATATGTGGTTGGGAGGTAATTTGCACATCTGAACTAACTGCACATTGGAAATAAACATATTATGGATTAACCAGTTATTTGGGCAAGAAGGTTACTAGGTAAGCAAAATGTCCCTTTTCCTGCTCCTTTCATTAGCTATGACTTTGAGCTCAATTTTAACATGCCTTCAGAAGCTCTGTGTTTATCAGCCTAATTTTGTGTCTGAGCCTGATGTAAAACATAGCCACTTACCTCATACTCAGTGGCCTTTCCTGAGCGCACACACTCTGTAATCAATTCTTTGAAAAGCTTATAATATCATTTCATTCACTGGGGAATTGTTTTAAAGAACATGCAGCACTGGAGTTCACAGGAGATTAATTTCTGCTTTCTTTTGCTTGGATATCTGGAAGATTTTGATATTTCTGTTGATGCTTGCTATGCTACAAGCTAAACTGATAGTGCTTTCATAAAATAATTAATGAGAATAAAATAAAATAAAAACAAAGCAAGAGATAAAGTACTGATAAAAGACAGGTCTGTGACAAGATGAGGAATGAAATTACAATATGTGCTCTGCAAATCAGCTAGGCTAGCTGATGATCCTTTTTCCATTATCATACACATGAGAAAACATATACTTAAGAAACTATCAGTGTGCTTGAATTTACATCTCAACACTGTTCAAATTTTCAAGCTTTCCTTATGTTATTTTAAGCACAATAGTTTGCAAACGTATCTTAATATAATTCTTGCACTTCAAAAATATTCAGTCAATCTAACATTCCAATCAACTATTTAACCTAGAAAGCAGTATTAGACCAGGATCAATAGGCTTCCTAACACTTAATCCAAGAACAGAAAGATAGGCATACACATAAAATACGTGCATTTTCGACTCTGTTCCTTTGCCATTCTCTTGTGGCTTTCATGCCACTCCTTTTCTAAAGGATGCCATCAGCGCAGCTCATCACTGGTGCCAATTCTGCATTCTTGCTGCGATCAGCTGCCTACAGATTCTACCAGCTCTGCTCACTCCTCTTCCTCTCTTCCGTCTCCACCCTTTCCCATATAGCACATTCACACCTTCCTATTCCTCACCATGGTTAATGTTTGCCTCCTCTCATCATACATCCACGCTTAGTCTCTCCTTTCCCACACTTGTGCCATCATTCTACATCTCCTGCCCTCCAGTGATCTGCTCCTTAGGAGCTTTCTGAATTAGGGGTGGCGTATATACACTCAATGGCCCTCCGAAATCTTCTTCCCTGATTTCTGTCCATTTGCTTTTTAAATCCATACAAACACTCAGCATTCCTAACATCCAACAGTAGTTTTACACAGTTGAATAACACAATCTGAGGAGCATGTCCTTCTGTTTGTTTTGAGATTGCCTTCTGCTAGTTTCATGTCATGCTCTACTGCTCTTATACAGGAAAAAAAAGCTGTAAATAGTAATTCTCCATTCATCTTCCCTCAGCCTAACCATGATTTCTGGATTCCCGTCATATCTCCCTCTTAGTCATTTCTTATTCTAGTGTAAAGAGTCCTTGATTATTCAATTGCTACTCAGGGGAAAGCAATTCTTTAATAACCCTTGTCATTCTTCTTTTCAGCTTTCCAAGTTCTCGTATAGCTTTCTAAGCCAGTCCTCAAGACTGGGGGACACTGTGAATTTATGCAAAGGGGTTTTCCCACTCTTTTCCTTGTAATTCTTACCATTATCTTCGGGGGTTTTTTGACTGTTACAAAGAGCTGAGAGGTCATCTGCCTAGAATTATCCATGGCAGCCCCAAGATCTCATTCTTAAGAAGCGGTAACTCATTTGTTACCATCATTGCGAAGGGTTGCAATTAGGACTGTTTTTCTTCATGTGCACTTCTTCACATTTATTTACGCTGAATTCCATTTGCCTTTTTGCTGCTCTTAGAAGTTACCTCTTCTCTTTATTACCCTAACTAACACGGCAACCTCAGGAAAATTTGTCAACATTTGTCACTATAAATCCACTTTTCCAAAATGTTCTGATCCCAGTGCAAAATCCTATGATATTCTCTCTATTAAGAAAACTAACCACTAATTCCCATCCTGTTTCTTTTCTTTTTTTTTTTTTTTATCCTTTAAGTAGTCATTTATCCATGTCCATGTCTGTACTTTCATCTTCTCTTATGGCAGGTTAGTTTCTTCAAGAGTGTTTTGGTGAGAAACCTTATCTAATATCTTCTGGAAATCTAAGCAGATCATATCAGTCAGTTCACTCCACCCTCCAAGAGTGAATTCTAGTTTCTGAGTGAGGAATGATTAAATAAACCATGGGTAGTCTTCCCAAGCATATCTTATTTATTTAAATGTTCAAAAACTATTCCTTGTTATAGTTTCTATCAATTTGCTGAATGCAGGCTTATGGGTTATTAGGTCCCTAGAAACTCTCAAGAACCCATTTTATAATTTGACATCATATTAGCTTTTTTCCAACACTTTTTGTTACTGAGGAAGTGTTAGGCAAGAGACAACACAATAAATACAGTTTAATTTAATTATTCACCTTTAAGGTCCTCTAGAAGTCTTGGCTGAATGCCACCTGGTTCAGATATTCTTAACCAATATTTACTGCTCACTTTGTCAGTATGCTCTGCTGCCTCTTGTACTAAACTACATTCTCTAATCAACGCCTACAAAAAAGGATGTCACTGCATGGGAATTGCTTCAATTTCTTTCATAGATACTGTTACTACAACAAACCCGTTTTTGTGCGTTGGCCTTAACTTCTTATATGCTGATCATCCACTGGCCTTACAGGCTACCTGACATCCTACTCACATGGCGTCCTACTCTTGATGAGTTTGAAAAAAGTCTCTGGAAGTTCTTCCTCAATCTTGTTTGCTTTGCCTTATTGCATTTTTACATTTACCCTAACAGAGTTTATATTCTTTTGTATTTTCCTTATTTGAACAGGAATTCAACTTTGTGAAAGACATCTTATATTTAGTAGCTTTTCTAACCCCAGTGTTTAATAATGATGCTTTTTTTATTTGGTCTTTCTCGAATGCTTTTGTTCAGGTGGTACACATCAGTTCTTAGGTTCTAACACTGTGGCTTTAAACAACATCCATGTCACCTGCAAATATTTTATTCTTTCAGATTTCCCTTTTAGTTTCTTTTAGCAAACATTTGCATTTTTCTATAATTCCCATTTTTGGAAATAAGTACTATTGCTCTTTTGATTTCTCTGGTTCCTGAAAGGATGTTGAATTTAAGCATACTGTTACACGGTGTACTTTAGTAACAACATTGTGTCAATAACAAGTGCCTCTAATGATCCTTTGATTAGCTTCTTCAATGAGAAGTCATTTATGTTGTCTAAAAGTTTAGTCTGAAATGACTTGACAACTCCCCAACGGACACAGGAAGGCAGCAATCACGATGAAACGTTGTGTTTCCAGACCAACAGTCTCTTTGACTTCTCTGGGTATTCCACATTCAGTGTCTCCAGTGATCAAGCAGTTATCGATGTTGTCTTATTACTTATTCTAAATTTAAGCTGGGAATTTCAATAGGGATCCTTAATTATTCACTGACGTAGCCAATTTGTCTGATACAGCTCTGCATTTCCTTTACTACATAGCACTACTCCACATACATGATCTACTGTGTCTTTCATATAATACTCTGATACTATCCCCATGCTTGGTTTCCTTCCAGCAAATTTCCGATATGCTTTTAACACAAATAGATTAAATTAAAGCAAAGCATCCTACAAAATGCATGAATCATAAAACATACACATTTACACCACCCACAACAACTCTTAATAGGTAAAGAATATAGAAGTTGCAAATTGAAAATCTCAAATGTTAGAAGATTCCAGAAATAAGCCTGTCTAAATAGACAACCTCTGATGTCCTTGTATGCATATGGCATAGTCCCTATTTATATTCAAAATATTATCTTTCTACAGGACGTCTTTTTTGTTCAAGGCAAGGTATGAATAGTACTGAATTGATAGTTATTCATCATTTCTTTTCACATTCACTACACAGAGTGTAATCCCACAGTGTATTTACTGGACACCATCCAAACCCTGCACTGAATACAGAATCATTACTTTCCTCATGGGCTTTCTATGGTTCTCTTATTGCATTATCTTAGTGTGCTCCTCTTCAAACAAACATAATTAATTTATCTTCACAACTCTCCTGTAAAACAAGGTGGTCCATATTATGCACAAGGAACAGAGGGACAGCAATTAAAGGTAAAATTGCCCGTGAGTCAGTTAACTGAAACTGGCTAACTAGAAAACAGTATCCTAGAAGCCACTATATAGCTATATATAGTGCATCTCCAGTGATATGATTAAAGCTATGAGCATTCAGAACTTCATCAACTCAGATCTCATGTATTTCAAGTGGGGAAGCCAGAAAAGTACAGCATGTAAAAGTTTCTGTTTGTATGGCTCACCACATACTCCACAAAAACCTAATTCTCTACAGTGAAGTCTTTCAGACTGTCTTGCTTTCTGTTGCACTGCCTCTTCTTCCATATACCTTGCATCAAAAGAAGAAAACAAAGGACAGGCTATGCAACTTTGCTTCACTCCCATAGCACAGGCTGTCACGTATACAGCCTGCTCTAAGGGTCTTTAGAAAATAAAAATAAAAAAAGTGAACATATAACTAGACTACTACAGTAAATTTACTAAAATAAATGGTAACAGGCATAGACTGCGATCCTCTATGCAGATCATTCTTTAGAAGACCATGAGATGTCCACCTTGCCAGCAGGTCTCACTGCTACCCACTATCTACTGTAATTGAGACGCAGGACTTTAATGCTCATGCCCAGACTCTGAACAGCAATATGTACAAGTCAAACTGCTTTGCCTGTGGCCCCAAGCTTACTCCCACTCTTCTGTCCTTCAGCGTACACTTTCTTACACCGACGTCATGCATCTCATCTGTGCTGTTTCTTGCTCCTACCCCCTACTACTGTGTATGTTCCAGCTGCAGACTGCACCAAACAAACAGACCTCTTCCTCTTTCAGCTCCTCCTTCTTTACTCAAAGGGCTCCAGAACAAAACCAAAAACTGGTGGCAAGTGACGCTAAAACCTTCCAAGACCACCTTGTGAAACCAAGAAAGGTCTGAAAGCTGAGAATAGTGTCAAAAAGAACAGCCCCTGTAACATGAACCAACTAAAAATTCTGATGATGAATAATCTCAAACTTGTGTGACTGTCTAAGAAATGCCCATTATTTTGGTAGTTCCAAAAAATTGATAAAGTGGAAGATAACAAGACAAGAAAGGAAAAAAGAGGAAGGTTGCCATGAAGCAGCCCCAAAGGAGTGCAGTTCATATCAAAAGCAGAAAGCAAGTCAACATACAAGCAATTGCCACAATTGAGAAAGCAGCCAAGAATCTGAAAAAGGCCAAGGGTGCATCAGACTGTCAGACTGTACTTGCATGTACCTAAGAATCTGAGTAGAAACAGAAGGATGAAGTCCAAGTCTGCCAACTACTGAAAACCAAGACAGGGAACCTGCGAAAATGGAGACAGGGAAGAAATAAACCGATATGAACAATTCTTTTGCCATGAAAATAGGGCAACAAAATGTTTAGCTCAGCTCAGCTCAACCTTACGCAGCACCGGAAGCAGGATGGGGGGCACCGACAACAGAGAAATGCAGCACTTCCCTGATAGTAGGCACAGCAATTCAAGAGACAGTTGTGCTTAGACACCAAAGTCACATACTAAAATTTAATTCGGTTCTTACTGTTCCCTCACATTGCTCAAAAACAGAAAGGAGCTGAACTGCTTATACCCTCTGTAGTTTGTTTACCAAAACTTAACAAGTTTGCCTAAATTTCACACATATAAAAAGACATTTTCTTAATAACTACTTTCAAAAAAGTTTTAGTGAAAAAGATGTAGGAGTGTTTTGTCTAAGTAAAAAGGTATTCATTTAACTTCGGTCCCAGGTACTGCTAAAATATACTCAGTTCATTATGCAGCTACAGAAGCAGGAGTGCCCTGACAGCTTGATTTTTAGGCAGACAAGAACTCACTGAGAAACCTACAACATACAGCATTAAAAAGTCTGTTAGTGACAACAAGTTTTGGGGAAAAATAGTCCACAAAGTTCCAACAGAAATTTAGTACAGAAATTTACCTCCAGGTAAACAAGACAGGTGTTTTTTCAGTCTTTTAAATCCATTCATCCACTTGCCTGGATATAGTATCTGCCTTTTCAGAATTTCAGATAAGCTCCAACAAGTATTACTTAAGAAGCTGCAAAAAAATTCTTTCATCTGAGATCTCAACAATTAGCAAAATAATGTGCAGTAGCATTGAGAATAGGCTGCAGATAAGCTATAGGAGATGCAGGATGATGATAATCCACAGGTACAGAAAAGGCTGCTGCAAAGAGGATGGGAATAGCCTGTTTTCCATGTTCATTAATGGATTAAACTTGCAGCAAGAACAATGCATATTAAACATAATGGAAACTTCCAAACAGTGAAAAGAGCAACAGACTTTGACAAATTGCCTTGCAAGGCTGTGGAAAGTCTGTAACTGGAACAGGCAAGAGAGATAACGGCTATGAACAATACGCCTAAAATGACCTGGGGCAGTAGGATTACCCCTTGAAACCCATTCCAGCCCTAATTTTAAAGTTTTCTTTATACTTTGTAACAACATATCAAAATTTAAACCATTTCCCTGAAAATTTATGTGTGTGTATATGCATATATATATATACACACACATACATGTGCACACACACACATTCTCTGTATAAATATATATTTAAAATAATTCGCCTTTCTTGATAGCCAGTGTAGCATCACTAACCGCATGCAATGATTCAACAAAAGGGGAAAAGAGCTATTTTCAGCAAAAATACAAAATAAGGACATGCTAAGTCAAAGCGCAGTGATACTTGAAACACTATTCATCTAATGGTTTACTGGTTGATTTGAATATGCCCCATTTACCTTTGGCTGTTAAAAAAATGCAACAGTCGCCACCTGAACTCACTACCTGCTTCACACGGGTGAGCTCTGGCCTGGGACTGAGCAAGACTGCCCTTGCAGCTGCAGCTGCAGCAGACCACAGGCAAACCATGCCAAAAAAGTGGAACAGAGAACAGGCAGCTCATTTCTACAGTACTTTTCCTGCCCTATCCTGAGACTGAGACTGGCAAGACTTCCAAAAGAAGCGGAGGAAGCATGAACGACATAACACTCTGGACAAGCACTGGGGCAAATAGGGATGTAAGTGGTAGGATACGAGGGTGGGACATGAGAAAACATAGATGACTTGTCTGGAATGGCCTTGCCAGAAAACTAGGACTTAAAGAGGAAATGGAATTGATACAAAGTAAAACAACAGACAAAGAGCCAAACCAAACAGGAATCTCATAATGGGAAGAGGAGAAAAGAGAAGAAAAAGACAGAGTCATGCATTGGTGGGGGGAAAAAAAGGCCAGATGGCAACAAGTCTAACCAGAGAAAACAAGGTCTCAGTAAGTAAAGAAAAAAAGCCTAGAACAAGGAAAGGATAAAAATGGAATGAGACATGGGATAATCTTGGAGTAAATGGAGTATATGTCACACCAGAGCCTGAAATGCCATCAAAGACTCCCAAGTCTCATCAATACTCTGCTGTCAGCAAGCCTATGAATCCCATCTGAGAAAAACCCACAGACAGTGGGTTTTCCCAGGTAGTCAGTAATTGTGTGCTCTCATTTTCTGGTTGCCTGCCTTGAGGCCCTGGGGTCTGATTTGCAGAACTGCTGAGCACTTGCAACAGTGACTAAAGTCAATGGAAGTCACTGTTGTGAAAATAAATTCATTAATGTTTGTGATGCACTCAGATACTATAGCAATGGGCGCCATAGAAAAGCTCATGAGAAAATGAGTCATTATGACTACAGAAAGAATTTAAATAGAGCGAATTAAATAAGATATAGGGATATGCATTGAACAACAAGTAGAAAAAGTTTCAAAGCTGCCCTCTGAGGGAATCCATTCAAGCCATTCAATGCACTGGGTGAGGCAGAGGCTCTAATGAGCAAGAACTAGAACAACAGAACAAAAAAGACTATTATTGTAGGTACCTGAGGATATTTTTATTTAATGTTGTGAATGGCTTCTGAACCTATATTATCAATGTTATTTGTGTGCACGTCTACATATTTCGTGTCAACATACTTCATTCACATAAACAAAATGCAAGCACCAATTAACTATTTTAGATCAATAACTGGTATGACCTTTAATCTTGTCTTTTCTCAATTCACAAGCCACATCTACATTGCAGTTGCTGTCTCGCAAACTTATTAGTATGGGTCATACACACTGAAGTCAATGGGAGGTTTGGTGATGACTTCCATCAACACAACTTCAAATCCATGATTAGTTCCACTTAAAGTAGTAATGCAAAATGCTTTTCTGAAATTTGTAAATGCCCTGAAAAAGGATTGTGTTTAATGGCCTATTACAATCTAATACACATTAACAGAAATGAAGTAAACAATTATCATCACATCCTAAAATAATGAAGTGACAGTTTTAACAATATTGGAGGTATTTTATTCTGCTTCATACTACTTAATTTCTCTTTGTGCTCTCAGACTGACTGCTCAACAAGGCCAAGGTCACACCCACACTCCCAGACACTACTCAAATGCACACGGTTTCTTCACTACTTGTTTGGTGGATTGGGGGTCAGGTTAGTTTAAATTTAGACTTTCCCAACTGTTAAGATTTTTAGGAGTTATTTTGGGGGTGTTTGTTTGTTCATTTGTTTTGGTATTACAATAAGTTTTACATTCTGGTTTTCACATGCTGGTACAATTACTGTTACATGAGGGTTTTCCACTAAATATGAAAATTCAGACTGGCTCAGGAGACTGGTAAAAGATTAAAGTCAACATTTTGGAAGGAACTAATGATTCTGTCTAACCCACGTGGGGTGACTCGGGTCACCCACTTGAGTGGCACTCGCAAGAAGTGGGATATATCGAGTCAGACAAACTAATATTTACCTGCTGAGGCAAAATCCCCTTCTGATTGCTCAAACACACAATAAGTTGTCATGTAAGTTGTATGGAAATGTAATTCCTTCAACTTTTAGTAATCCAGCCCTTTGATTTGGAATGGATCCACAAAGCTGTGCAAAATCACAGAATCACAGAATGGTTGAGGTTGGAAGCGACCTCTGGAGATCGCCCAAGTCCAACCCCCCTGCTCAAGCAGGGTCACCTAGAGCATGTTGCACAGGATCATTCACTGCTGATCCAGCTGAATCATGAACAATTCACATCCTTATCAGGATCAGCATTTTTTCAAGCTACAGGCAAGGTCTATTAGTTTTTCACGTTATTAGATAATCTTTTACCTGTTTGACAAGACTGCTTACAGCAAATATTCTTGTAAAAGCAATAAGTCCCACATTATTATTTGTATAGCCCTGGAATTTTGTACTTACACACTGGGGACACCTTAGAACATAATCTGAACTCCTGAGACAATTAACAACACTGAACAAATGCAATTTTACTAAATGCTTATACAGCATCTGTACAGGGGCAAACACAGATGTAGAAGAGGAGTCTCCTTCTGCTGCTTCCAAGAAACAAAATCTCCTGCTAGTGTAACTGTAGATAAAATATTTAGTCCAGAAGTCTAAAGCGTGCTGTTCCCTAACAAAGCAGTCATTACACCCATGCGGTATTTTCCTTTAAGTGCAACAAAGATGAAGGCCCTCATGGAAATGTTCTATACAGTAATTTCCACTCTGGATGCCTGAGCAAGTTCAAATAAAATACAAAAGAAACTCCAGCTGAAACCATTTTAAAATTTCAGTTTTTCAATGCTTCTTGGTTCTCTCCAATAATACTCCTATTAGCATCGCTTTAGGGCCCAGCAATTCCTGTTGTGGGCCAGGACCTGAATTAACATCTGTATTACTTCAGAATTTTTTCATTTCATTTCATAGAATATATACTAATCTTAGTGTCTATCACAGGTGTCACATAGAAACACATGTCCCAGATGTATACACAGCCCTAGGACTAGTAGTGGCAACGCATACGGCTGCGCAGCCTTCTCTCGCTGTTCTCACAGCCTTCCCCTCCTGCCAGGGAGATCAGCAGTCATGGGAGCCAAAAGCAATATGCCATCAGTTCCTTGTCCCCTGTGACAGGGATGCAGTTAATAGATAGCATAGATGCGTTCAGGTATGCGACTTCAGTCCAATTCTCTGAGCTGCTGTTTTTTTTCCCTTGCTTAGATCAGAGCGCTATTCTATTTCCAAAAAATGGACAGGATGAAGTGGGTAACAGGGCTGTAGTTGTGAAGGTATTTAGCAAATTCAACCAGCAATATCACATGTCATTTGCATCTGAGCTGCAGCTTTACCCCAGCTGTTGAGAGGTTGAAAGAAAAGCTAAAACACAAAGTATATTCTTGCATGTTAAGGCTAACCATGCCCTCAAAAATTCTGTTAAATCCTCACAGGAAACTCAAAATAAAAACAAACAATGAAGAATTTTGCTTGGTTGAAAAGAAATGGGCTTAAGGCCACCATTCAAACCTTAAAAAAAATATGATGGAAAGAAAATATTTGTAATATTTTAGTAGCTGGTGGAGGAAGGAGACAATGACTAAAAAGCAAGATAAAATTTTAAACAAATTAAAATCTAAGAATAACTAGACTTACCACAATTCATGTGCTTCTTCTTTTAATCTGTTGCATTAAAAAGGATCAGCACTCAGAATTTCACAAGTATTTATCACCTGGTTAAACAACATTTAGTAGTATAGCACCAGGGAACTGCTGTGCCACTGAGCAGAACATAATATAATTCTACCCTGATCAAGCAGCAATCACTGCGTCTCCATACCATTAGGCTACCCTGTGAAAGATATCCCAATACTGTGGCTATTCTGATTAAGTCTGTTATGAACAAGTCTAGTGTAGTACACAGTAATTCAAATGTTTCTATGCCAGAACTATAGAGCATTTCAACAGGTGCATGAAATACTTTAAGTGAAAGCTCACCAGAGCTCTGGATTGCAGCTGTTGGAAGGAGAAACATTTCCAATTTCCATCTCCGAAGCTGCCTTTGGAAAGGCAGAAATGAAGTCAGCTGATAAACTTTAAGGCTTAATTGAAAGGAAAGGAAAGTTTGTCAGTAGCTTTCAGTCTCGTTTTGCTTCTGGGTAATAGACTGTTTTAATTTGTTGTGCAAGATGAGCACGAAAAGGTAAGACTGGGTCACCTAGCAATTCACCACACAAAATGGATGACTAATGGATCTATCTGCATTTGACAGATTGAGGTTTACAGCCTGCTGCTCCTTCAGGAAAGGCAGAACCCCTCACAACACAGGTTATACAGACAAGTGTAAATAAATAAATACATAAAAATAAATAAAGGCAACTTCCTACACTGTCTTTAAAAAGTACCTGTTAATTTTGTTAATGAAAAGGAAAACATGATTATTCTGTGTGTAATCGTTTGCCTCTACACAAATTCTAGCACCAACAGATACCACCTTCCCAAGTCTGCTGATGTGACTGTGGACCTTATCTGCCCCCTCCATTGACTGCACTTTGTACAACAGAAATTGAGTTTCTTCTCTTCACATGCCTCCGCTCCTGCGTACACAACCAGTCTCCTGTTTCCCCCCACATACAGAGACTGAACAGACCGCTTTAGCGCATCTTCCTCTCGCTCTTGCTTTGCTCTCAAATTTTGAATTCGCCACTAGAGAGGTCAGTAATTACCATACCTCCTTCAAAACCCCGCTCAGAAAGTTTTGCTCATCATATGCATGGAGAGCTATTTTCTAATGCCAACGCAGTTTTCCTAGGTTATCTACGCAAACTCCTCATGACTCTTCTATAATACCTAAGCATTACTCCCCAAGTTACATATAGAAGAGGAAAAAAAGGGGGGGGGGGGCAAGAAAAAGAAAGGTTTAGGAGGCCTGCAGTAGACCAGAGAACCAGCACTGATACCTCAACGAACACCAAAGACTGTTTCCAAGCCCGGTGTTCAAATCATTTTGGGCATTCTCTGGAATGGAAATATTTTGCATGTGTACACACCAATCCCTGTGGAAAGCCCACACAGCTACCACAGTTATTTTCTGTTGATTTACAAGAAATAATCATCTCAGACACCGCTGTTTACAAAGTTGTCAAACAGCTCATCTTTAACAGAAGCATCTTGAATATACAGCTAAGTTAAGATTAGAGACTCTCAGAATGGCTGAGGCTGGAAAGCACCTCTGGGGATCACCTAGCCCAACCCCCTTGCTCAAGCTGGGTCAGGTAGAGCAGGCTGCCCAGGGCCATGCCCAGTTGGCTACTGACTACCTCTTACATCAGTTCTGATGGAAAGTACTTTTGCATCATTTGCTTTTAAGTCAGCAGTATTTTCTCGTAGATACCAACCTCACTGCAGCAACTGAGAACACTGCTACAACACGATCACAGAGTTTAACACGTGAGACCAAGGGGAGCCTTTCATTTGCTCCAGAAAGGAGCAGACCAGCATTGAATAATGCTTCTAATAGAAATTATCATCTGATTGTATCTGCATTAGCATCTTGTGGGGAGGGAGACAACCAGAATGAAAGGAGGAAAATTATAGTTAATAGCAAAGGGGGACAAAAATGGATTACTGATTTATGTTTCTGTTTCACTGCCCACAGAGAAGGCCTGAAAGGTTGATTTATTCTAAAAAAGCATATGTTCTTGTTTAATTGGAGACTTAGATTTTGCTGAGTATGCAGATCTTTGTGATTTGCTTTTACTTAATTCTTTAGGTATTTCAGAGGTGTGACCAAAGTGCTGTCTCACTGCCCCAACTGGAGACAAAGGAGGGAATTCTTCATAGAGATGGCTTTTTTCCTTTTTTAACCACAACTCTTTAATTAAACAGATTTAAAAAAAATCAAAAGATTAAAATGCGGTTTCTTTCACAATTATCCAAGTGTTCCTTACTTAGTATGCGACATCTTTATGTCAGCACTTTGATAGCCAACTGTACTACTTATAGTGTAAATACGTAAAAAAAGACCTTTACTCCACAAATCTTATGAAGGATAAAACTATAGATAACAGCTGGATCACAAAAAAGAAACTGGTATCTCAGACTTCCACCATCAGTCACAGTCTAAATTTTTAATAGAACAAAAAAAAAAACAAAAAAAAAAAAAGAGGAACCCAGATCGGACCCTTCTCACATTTACAGACAGGAAGAGTACATAAATTCTTCAGTAGCAAGGGAAAATATCATTCTGTGGAGCCAGAACATATGTAAGATATATCCATAGATACTTATTTGCTTACATTCTAGAAAAAGCTATGAAAAAGCATCGAAAAGATTAAGTGAACATAGTTTATTGATATGTACCTGATTAAGGAACAGCCACGACAAGTATTTTTTTTGTTTTGTTTCCCTGCTCTGCTCCTATTCTACACTATCTTATAATTCATCATCTCCCTCTGTATTCAAATACTAAATACTATTACACACACATAGGCATATGTATTTAGCAGACCACACTACATGACTTCATGCAAGATCTATTCCTAATTAATTAGAGGCTCCAAGCTTCCAGACATGAGTTTATCCTTCCGCCTGTTCACTCTGGCAAATGTCTAAACTAAGGAGGTGAATTCACACCTGTCAAGTCCACTGAACTGTGTAGGCAGGGCCCCATAGCCTAGATCTTGAAACCATACATGAGCACAGCTTTACTTGCCTTTACACTTCAGAACTCTTTTAAAGCTGGTAACATTTTCATCCTATTCTGTAAAGCAGAGTAAGGTACTGTTTGATAATAAAGAAAAGCCAGCATCCTACCAAATGTCATTGGAAAGGGAATTTATTTTGAGAACTCAGCTTTACGGACTCTGGGACCCCAGTCTGAGCAGGTCCGCATGGCTCAGTAGCCTTAGGGGACCGTGAGAGCCAAGGCAGATTTGCCTGTGACAAATGGGAGAAATTTTGGCAGTGAGGAGCACTGCCAAATGTTGCTGGCATCAAATTAGGAAAAGGTGTTTAGCTTCCTAGACATTAGCAATTGCACTTCAAGATACTGCTATAATGCTTTTTCAGTTGTTTTGCTCAGGACTTGTACTCAACTTTGGGAAGCAGGAAAGATAAAACATTCAGAGGAATGCTTCAGGACTACCTCATCACAGACTTCGTGAGGCCTGCTAATCTACCAAGCAACATAAAAGAAGCTAGTCTGGCATCTGAGGTTCCTGTACTTGCCCCTTCTTTCTTTATACATAGAAAGTCATTGCTTGGCATTCAAGTCACCCTCATACTCTTCATGTCATACTTGTTGTTTCATTAGAACTCAGCAGCTGTATCTAAAGGAAGGTTACTGACACAGAACGCACTATTATCATCCTCTTTTTGAGAAAGACATGCAGTAAACTAACACCAACTCTTTGGAACTTAAAGAATTGCTTGAAATCAGGCAGTATATCCAGCCCAGGTTTACTGAGTTAAAAGAAAAAAGAAAAAAAAATAAGAAAGCTGTTACAGTAATTATTTCCGATCCTTTCACTGGCAAATGGTTTAGAACCTAAAATAACAAAATCAGATTAAAAAAAAGTCACATCTGTATATTCAAACAACCTCTATTTCCTGGTTCCCTGCTTTCACATCACTTTACTCCTTTGTCATACTGGCTTGTAAAGCAGTGCACCGTTTTTGGCCTGTCTCCAGGAGAACATTGGTTTGAAGGTAGTTTCCACAGTTTGGCTATGAAGGACATGCTTCTTCCAGTCGCAGCATCCCTGTTCTTCTGTCAAAACAATCTCTTCCTTTCTTATTTGTTGTCGACATTCTGGAAATTATTGCTTAACAAAACCCCACACACATACACACATGCTTGGGAGCTGGATTTGGGTGGGTGGGCGTATCTGACAGAACCATACACTTGGGTAACCAAACCAGCACAATGACCTTCCATGGCAGTGAAGGTGAGAGGTGTCTCAGACTCAGCACCATTATAAACCTGCTTCATTTAATTTGGAGAGCAGTGATGACTTCTGATATTTTAATTGATAAAATAAGTTGTTAGGAAAATAGTTGCTCTTACAGAGTATGTGTCCAGTCCTCCATGTCTCAGTGCACAACAACATCAGTCCAGGGTACACCAGAAGACTATACTACTTTGACCTTTGACAATCCAAATGACAGCAGGAAAATGCAGTGCCCATACAGTGCCCATATCAGTGGTGCTTACTTGGTATTTATGGTCACTGATTATAAAGGGTCTTCCAGAGTAGACCACACATCTCCATTTTCTTTGGAAGATTAGAAGACAACATATTTTGTGCAGTCTTTCCCATTTACTACTCTTCTGTCAGCAACAGTTTAAGTGATATTAGAAACTAGTCTCAGTTCTGGTGCTTCATTTATGCTCAGCTAGTAAAAAGCATGTTTCATTTTATTCAACTACTCTACAGAAACAAAGTCTGGACCTGTTTCACCTCTCCCTTATTACAGTAACATTTCTGGGAGTCTATCTACAATGCTAAACTAACACAGTCCCAACTCTGTCTGGATGTAACCATCTATATCCATCTGTTGTCTCATCTTGTATTCAAACTGTAAATTCTTAAGGATTTGAAATTATCTTTGTTCTCTGTAAGTTGCATAGTAACACAGTAGAATCCTTGGCAAAGACTAGAGTTTCCAAGTGCTACCGTACTACTACTATTTCCAGTAAGTACAACTGCTCACTGATTTAATGGCACTGTATGGAGTTAGTCCAGATTTCTAACACTGCCAGAGAGAACAATCAGGTACATTCTGTATCAGTACAGTAGATAAACCCTGTTGTTTCGGCTACTGTGAATTTACTATACAACAGCTCCATGATTCAGTCCTACTGAAAAATGTGCCATTTGCAGATTAATTTCCAGACGGATTTACCTCAAACAAACAAGCAGGCAGAAATGAACTTTTCAAATTATGATTAAAAATTTGTCCTGTTTCCACTAAATAATTTAATCACCTCACAGAGATTTTGACAAGGAAGACTGATGACTAGAAAGAAACAAATCTTTTCAAGTTCTTTTCTACAGAATGTGTGTTATTCTCATTTGTAACATGAGAATAATTAAGAATGTTAAAAGAAATATCCAAACAGCCTACTCTTAGTTGCAGTTTAGATTCCACTGTTTGCATGTGAATAGCTTGATTTAAGAATTACGTCATTAATCTAAGGGTGAGCATAAGAGTAGCACAAGTTATAGAAAGGAACTTAAAGCTCATTTAGCATCTGTCAAAAGCAGAATAGAGCATGAGATGGAGATGCTAGCAAGTCTTGCAGCAAACTTCAGACTGTCCCAAGTTTCAGTGACTGCAGCTCTTCATAAATCAGTTCAAAGTTTTTCCCTGAATATCCTTTATTAACTAGCCACTGCTGTAGGATAAGGCCAGAAGTATCAGCCAAACAGGAGAATGGCCAACAAGCACAGGTTTACAGAATTGTGGTTATGCTCTCAGAGTTAAGCCTAAGGGGCATTCTGGAGATGATGTACAGTGTGAGTATACAGAAAAGCAAATAACTTTTTTCTGGAGTATTTCATAAGGTATACTGCAATCAAAAGCGAAATACTTCATGTACATAAGAATACAAAAAGAAGATTGTACATCCAGATTTTTATTAGAGGCAAAATAATAACAGCTAAGGTGACACTAGCATATTAAAGGCAGTCACATCAGCTCACATACTTTCAGAGGTGTTTGGATTGCATCCTCTCCCTATGTTCCTGCTCACAACCATTATTTTGAATGTATTCTTAGAAACAGTTTGAAAAGGTTCTTCCTTCATGAGATCATCCATTTTATTAAGTAGATCTCAGTGGTTTAGCAGCAAACACTTATTCTATTAATATAATAAACTGTAACCTCCTCAGTTGTAGGATTATAAATTACCCAGTCCCTGATCTCATTAAGTGACTCTGTAGAAGAAGCGTTAATGAACCAAAGGAGATACACCAGCGCTCTACTGTGTTACAAAAGCTGGGCAGTTAGCATCAGCCCAGAAGTGGTGGGTTGAACAAATTCAACAAGGGCAAACTGACTTTGTTTGGGCAGCATCTACTTAACTCACTAATTGCAGAAGAGAAAGTAAAAGGAAGTTGGTTTTCAACCATAGTGTGTAAAGGGGTAGAGAAGGTTAAGATTTTTGTTAAACTGTGCATACATCTTTGAAAGTTTAAAGCTGAAAGATGTGTCACGCCAAAGGAGGGAATACTGACATAGCGAAAAGAACCATATGAACAGGTACATAGGATTTACAAGTGAAAAGGCTTGTTAAGTCAAAACTACAGAACACACCTAGTCCTTATAAATATCTTTAGTAAAGACAATTTATTGTCCCCTGACATGCTGGCTGCTTTTAATTCAAAGAAGAATTAGAGGTTTAAAATAAAGCTGGATTATATCTTTTTAAAGCAGATGCTACACAAGTAGCCACTAAAAGCAGAATATTCCAACTCTTACAAAGTGAGGCTGATACAAGCTGTTACAATCTCTGCACAACCCCATATGGCTCCCGGTTTTAAAGTCCAGCGACAGAATGTTCTACCACTACTCAAAAGAAACAATCAAACCGCATGTTTATATGAATCTCTCTCAATATTCCTAATACTTCCTAAAAATAATGGTACAACGGCATAAATACTAGAAATCATACCTGCAACTGCATGTGTACCCCACGTCCCTAACCGACTTGGAAAGCAGAGCATAACATACTACAACATCATCACTCTTTTTTTCTCAAGCCGTCCTATAGTCGAGCACGGGGGCAATGCTACCAGGCCTCGGAGATCTGCTAGGCTGGATTGATCGTGGGCCGTTTAGCACTTTTACATACAAATCCAACCAAGCCACTAGATGCTGTTGGAAAGACTTTTGCACACCAACAGAGTGCATATGTGAATCAATATGCATTATGCTGGTTTCATATAAATCAATATGGCAGGCTGGAAAGTGATATGCCTTAGACTAACTAATCTGCTGAGCGTCTCGCGTAAAGCGGCATCAAATAAATGTTATAATACTGTTTGATTTCTTTAGCTGTCAATTGATTACATGTAACTTGTCCTCCACCAGCTTTTCCTCATTCACAAACAGAATCCTAAGCAGCAATTTATTATGGCGTTTCAGTGGCAACAAAAAAAACCGTGTAAGGAGGGAAGTAAGCAAGGGCAGGCATTGCTGCTGTCTGGACTTTCAAGCTAGACAGACTATCAAAAAGAAATACTTTGCAAGCCTGGTCTTGGAATTAATGTCCTATCTGAATACATTTTGTGCAACATGAACCTGCTTCGTTTACACCAATCGCGTACTAAAATTCATAAGCCGCAGTTTATCACAGTACGTTAGACGGGCAAGAAGTTCTTAAACAACCCTTGACCAGAGAAATTCAGAAAAAACAAATTGAAATTGTCTTTCCTCTTCCCTTCTTGCACACCATTTCCCCCATGCTTAATGTATTCTCATGTCAGAAATTTTGGCTTATTGGGCTTGTTTTGTTTTTTATTCAACATCAGCAGATGCGGCACAAAAAGATAAAGCAGGTACTTTTCCTCCTCTCACGTGGAGAGTATTTCCCAACTGGAAACAAACATGCCCGTACAAAAATGAAGCCATTTCAACAAAGCAAAACACAGTCTTGCTGACTGAAAAAAAAAATCAAACCTCTTCATATACTTCACACTTTTATACATAGCATATTTAATTTGCTGTTTAAATCCGACAGTTAAACTCAGCAGGATTTGTTTATGTTTTCTGCAAACAGTTCATCAACTCATGACACAACGCACCTAAAACCAGAGCCTGCAGTTTATGCAGTTTATTAATGACAAAAGGTTATGGTTATGAAGAGAGAAAAGACAAATATAGTCCACAGAACTGTTTGCCTATTTAACACGTTTCACCATACATAAGATTGGTGTGGTAAATGTATGATGAACAAGACTTTATAAAGATTGGCCCGTTTTTGAAATATATACACATTTATAGAAAAGTTATTTAATTTGGAAGATAAACATTAAAGTCAATTTGCACGTCAGCAAATTGAAAATCTTTGAAGACCTATGAACAGTGTTCTGCATAGGTATACATGCCCCAATCTGTACCCAATTTAATAAGGCTGAACATCAAGTCGAGAAACAGAATAGGTCATATTTCTTAAACTATTAAAAATTACACAGAAAGGGACAGACATTCAATCATGTTCTCAATAACTCAGCCACAGGATCCATGTTCAAGAGATCACCATGGCCTTTTTGAGATCTTCTAGTAAAACATAGCGTCTAAAGCCAAATGCAGGATGGTCTGCAAATTTCCTATGTTGCAGAGACTTTCTGTTTGTATGATTTAGTTGTATTAGGAGAGCTTTCAAAAGAACATCAGCAATGAGAAAAGAATACAGTTAGAGGGAGAGGTTTTAGAAAGATGGAAAAAGAGATTTTTTCTCAATGATTGAGATGTATTTCTTTTTATCCAAAGGCTGCTGAAGGCAAAAATACATATTTGCAACTAAAACTACTGCCCAACAAAAACAAGCATCTCCTAAAACAAATAAATAGAGCTCTGAAAAAAGGGAATAAATATACTTTCAGTTAACTGGCTCAAATTGCTTTTTTTTTCCTGAATAACGAACAAAAGTTTCTTACGTTTCTATGTTATTGGAACCACAGGAAAAATTCTCACTTACATGTTCTTTCCCGTGAGTACTGAGGTTATTAACCCCCTCTATAGCTTGAACAGTATTTTCCAAGGCCAGAAATTATTGCAAAAAATCATCAGTCCCAACCTCCACACCACAAACTAAGTGTTCTACATTTGTCCCCAGGTCATTAGATCCGTATGAGCTCAGTCAATAAAACGCCAAGCAGAGAAGGACTAACCCAACCAAGAATGTTCATCGTCATCAAAAAACTTCAGCAAAGTCCTTTCCTGTATAGTTCCAATGTATTTCTTAGATTTGGGTTACTAAAGTGATTGTTTATTTAAAAAAATAAAATTATTGTTTATATTTCAATTGACTTCTTGTCACTTAATTTTATTGGCAGCCATATTCACTTCTGTCTCTGTTAAACTGAGTAACTGGCCTAGCTGGTCATCCAAACAGAATTAATGCACACCCCTTCCCGCTATGTGCCAATGATAATACCACCGCTTCTTGGATCAAGATCAACCTTAACAGTAGCAGCTGGAAACAAGAAGACAGGGCATCCAGATACATCTCAGATACCTGGAGACTAATGGGATACAGAATTCTACTGAGCAGCAGAGCCAAGTGCTGTCATCCTAAAGCACTGTAACTATTCAGTGCCTAATACTAAAATTATTCAGTGACTTTCTACATATACATAAAGAAAGAGACTTTGTGCTTTCATAAGTGCTGTGGACACTGAACCAATTTCTTTACAGAAGCATTCATGAAATATGAATGAAGAGTTTAACTTAATTTCTGAAAAGACCAAGATTCAACTGATTTTTCTAGTGAGTTAGATCCTTTTGAAAATGTTTATCTCAAATCTGTTGTCCTTAGAGAAATTAATTGAGTCCAGAAATTATTCTGAAGACATTTTAGGCTTTTCTGGTCCAAGAATATACCAAGATCACCTGCTCTCTTTCTTCAGCTACCATTTACTCCAAGAGCAGCAGTTCTCCTCGGAAAACATCACAACAGAGTGAAAAGGCTGCAGTGGCAGGCACCTGTGATTAAAAGGAATTTGACATTTTACAGAGGGCTGTACATAGGGGGAGAGAACAACTAGAGCCCTTACGGCTTTTCTTTGTTTCTGTTGCAGAGATATCTTTTGAAGGACATCACTTGCCAGATGGAACAGAGTTTTCCCACTAGAAAACAAAAATCCCAAAATACTTCGGGCAGAAGTTGTTCAAGCCAGCAGCTGGAAGTCAAGTGGCCACGGAGTCTGAATTAGATACTGTGAAAGCTATATTTTGTTCACATTTGACTGCAACCAACCCAGCAGCTATTAGAGGCAGCAACCACCACTGCAAATGAGTATTAGAATGCAATTATATTCATATTTTCAAAGGGCAGATTGAATAATTAGTTGTCATGCATTCATCATACATTTACCACACCAATCTCATGTATAGTAAAACATGTTAAATCAGGCAAGCAGTTTTGTGGACTGTATTTGTCTTTTCTCTCTTCATAACCTTAAACTCTTGCCTTCTGCAGACATCAACTGTACAATGGTATAAGGACTAGGCAAGCGCAGACCGGTTCTCTGATGAATTTTAAGGAATGTTTCTAAGCACCACAGCTAGCACAAATACAAATGACTTACTGAAGGCAAGTGTCTGAATCATAATCTGAAGTCTCCAAATCCTTAAGTGTTTTTCAATTGCTGCAGACATACGTGTTGATGGAAATACATCACCTAATGATTTCCCCGCTACTTTGACTGGTCCATCAGCCCTGTTAATAGAAGTGTGTTTCTTTTTCCTTTTCACATTGCTAATGTGCTAATGGCTTAAATTTATCATTCCCCTGCACAATTCTGACCAGCTAATCTAACAACTCACAGTATAATTCCACAATGGCTTAAAATGTGAAAATAAATAGGCTAATCTCATCTAGGACACTCATTTGCTTCCTTTTCTGAGTTCAGGGGATGTATTTCTTCTACCTTTTTACACAGCAAGCAATGCATCTTTCCATTCACTGCAAAGTCAATAGGCAAAGTTGACAGAAAGTCTTTTAGGAAGTTTTAAGAACTGTTGTGGTACAGAAACCAAATTACATGCTTCCTACAGAACTGCACATTGCATTAGGTCTAGTTAGAGACCACCAGCAAAACATTACTAAAGCCAGCATGGTACACCAAATAAAAATATTCACATATGGAAGGCCAAGTTATCTGCTAATACTTCCTAACGTTACCCCCCCTAAATAAACACTACGTTTAACTGATAAACAAAGTTTATGGACAACTGTCCCTTTTTATAGGCAGCTCTAGATTTAAAGAGCAATCAATACATTAGATTTCTTCCCTCTTGTCTTAATTATTGTGCTACATTCTTGCAAACGATGAACAAGGGAGGAGGAAAATTAGAAGACAAATTAATTCCTTAATCTGTCAGAAAACACTGTAGGATTATACAATACAGAATCACCCACAGAAGAATCAAGCTACATATGCACATTAGAACAGAAGGAAAAATACTTGGTATGCAGGAAAACTAAATGTTAGCAACCAGAAATAATTATTTGCCCTCTACAATAACAACATAACATTGCCAATTTGGACAGCAGATATCCATATAGCCAAAGTACTCAAGTCTCAGTCAGGGCTGAGGCATCATTTTAAACAGCACAGTGTAAAAACTCTTACCAGAAAACTCATTGATCTATAAAAATAACCAACTAGCGTAATTTCTTTTTCTTTCTAAAAAGAAAAGAACAAGCCATGCTATTTTTGTTTGTTTGCATATAACTCCCCTCACTTCTGATATTAGTATGTGGATCAGCCATGCTTCTGTAACAAACCTTCAATGAGAAATAAGGAAAGTCTTCAAATAAGGATTTTTAATCAGTTGTCAAAATAGAAGCAATATTCAATTTTCCAGAATAAATGTTCAAGTAAATCATTTCTCAGGATATTGTTGGGGGCACAAAATAGCAAAAGTATGTCATTGCCTGTCACAAGGAAAGTAAATATGTGCATGAACAGTCTAGGAAGTATGCCCATTACCACACTAAAACACCTAAATATGTGTTGCTATAACCTTGTCAAAACTGGCAATACCATGGTATTGCTTACTACAGGTTATACCATTCAGAGGGAACAGAACATTTAGAGTGTGCCTTAAAGTGACCTTGAAGAGCTCAAGTTGCTTTTTTGGTTTGGTTTGGTTTTTTTGAAGCTCCAGTTCCTGTTTATCTGTTTAGGATACCCCAGCTTCTCCATATTGCCTTCTACTACCAGTGAGCAAACAACCACTGAAGATGCTCTGGGAGCTCACATTTAATTGCAGCTGATTCAGGCAAGTTCTCCTCTCTTGCATTCCAGGCACAACACAAAGAAATACAGAAACAAAGAAACACTCTTTCCACTAGACATTAGTTCCAAACTGAAACTGCGATCACTTAAACTTTCAGATACAATCACATGAAGTTTACTTTACGTGTAACTACACTTTCTACAGCTTCTCTCAAGTTTCCTACATCAACTGCACAACGCGCAGTATAGAGGAACCACTGTACTCAGCTACATCAGTGGTTACTCCAGTGCATTTTCCAAACACTTCGGTGACCCACAAACTGGGTCCTAGCAAGCCTGTCTGCTTTCACGTTTTTTTCATACCCGATACAACTAATTATCAGATACCGCCTCAATAACTTATCTTTCTGGCTTCCTGTAATCTATGACACATGACTAAATATGACACAAAACTCTTTTCAAAATGCACGCTGCAAAAAGGAAACGTAACTTCTCTTAGTACCAGTGGCAATCTCTCTAATCAAAGCAGCACTCTTTTTCAAAATGACCTAATACAACAGAAAGTTCTTTAGCACATTGTGCTTACCTCCAAAAAAGAACTTCCTCAAATTTTTGAGCCTTGCATTGCATTCTCCTGAGCCAATTTCCTTGGTTTTGATGTTTATTATCAAATGCTGTATGTCCTCAGACTGTATGCAGAAATGACAGCAAAAAAACTCTAGGGAAATAGTATAGATTCTACTAATTCCAAAACACTATTTTGAAGGTACTGACACAGCCTGTGCTACTCACTCCATAGGCACACAATAAAACAGGACAAGTGATTTGACCCCATGTCACCCAAGAATTTGTGGAAATGCCAAGAAAAACACCAGGGTCTCCTGAGCACAAGTTAAGTGCTTTAACCATAGTATTATCCTTTGCTTCCAGTGTGCTACTAATCTGACCTTGTTTGCTCAGAAGATATTCCTAAAGCTAAAGTTCTACACTGAGTGCTGACATTTCTTTCTATGAGTATTTTAAATAGGATTTGATTAATCCAGCTAGCATAATAAACAATCCAAATCTTCCTAAAATGTGAATTTGTGCTTAACATTTAAGGCTTACGATTGTCGGGTAACTTTAAAGTCCTATATTTACACTGCTTCACCTGACATGAATTACCATTAAAAGTACTCAGTATTTTAGCAAGACTTCCAGATGAAGACTCTGAACTACTTTAAAATAAGCTGCAAAGTACATAAACTTCTCAAAGCTCAAACTTAATTCTTTTAAATATTTTAAGGCTACTATGCTGCAAACCCATGGACTTTGGTGTACAGACATCCCTGTGAGGTAACAAATTACAGAATATGTAGACGATTAGATGATACGTTTTCTACCTGTCAAAAAGTAGATACCTGTACAAGGAAAGCACAAATGGAATAGGAAAAAAGGCTAAGGGGAGTTTTTCCACCACAGACACAACTGGAGAGACTGACCCGTCCACCCTAGGAGAGACAACTAGATGAAGAGGATTACTCTCCAATTATAGAAACGCTGGCCACAACACGGGGCAGTAGTTGACATTCTTCAGAACTTAACAGTTGACATTATTTGGATCAGAAAAAAGGTAAAGCTGTCCAAATAACAGCATACAAGTAATGACATGCTGAGAAAAACAGTTGTCTTGAGTGTGATTCACTCAGTGAAAGAAAAGTTTTCTTCTCTGCTCGGGCAACATGACTCAATTCCTTTTTTCTGATACTCATGCCCCTTGATAACTTGGAACTTATTTGCCTCCAAAACATTTGAAAGCTGAATATAAGTGATGAGTCTATGGACCATTTTTACGGCCCAGTGTGGACTGTTTTTAAATATATATTTTACTTTGACAGTCAACTGATACATAAGATTGTTTTAGATGCTGTATATTTTTTCAGGCAAAGTATCAACTTACTGGCCCCTCTCCCTTCAAAAACACACTATGTTTGTAACAAGCACTTCCTGTTAACTACTATTACAGTTTCTTCTCTTATAATTTCCAATGGCTGTGCAGTTCTCAAAAATACCTTTGTGTTTAAAGGCAGCATCTTGGTAAGTAAAGAGAGATGTGAAAGAAAAGAAGCCTGTAAAGCTCACCTGAAATATAGCCAGAAGTTTAGAGAGAGGCATGCATTTCTGTGTAGTAATTTGATTGAGTTTTGCATTCTTTTAATTAGCCGGTTATTTAGTGGAATTACAATACTAGAGCACTATATGCCAAAGTAATAAACAGATAAATAATTAAATAAATAATCTGATAATTCAGAAAATAATTTACAATTTTCAGTTTTAAATTTTCAAACTGGATATCCAAATTCTCATTCAAAATAGTGCAGCAAATGCAAAACTGAGCAATTCCTTCATATAAGGCAAGTTTGCCAGCAATAGCTGGTAAGAATATGTAAAAGAGCAACAGTAGTTTCATATACCCATGGAGATATATTTACAGTACCATTTGAAATGTTGTGTCATAGCCAGCTTTACACATACTAGGAATTCACTGTTTAGTAAATCTATGCATATATTTGAAACTTACACCTGAAGCCCCAATTTCTGCCTGCAATGGCAGCAACCCACATCAGCACTTTCCATCCTCCAGCAGAACTTAGTGAATGGTCCCGCTCCATCGCTCACAAACAATCATCTTGGAAGCATATCATACAATAAGCTTGTTGCTTGCATCCAAATTTGCATTCCTGAAACAGAATAGCTTGTTCTACTCACTGATGCAAAAAATCCATTTTCACAACTAACAGTTGTACAGTAAACTCCAAAGCTGTCAGCTGAAATGGAGTTTCATTGTGATTGGCCATGCACATATACCTAGCACGAAACAGTGCTTCACCTGAAGAACTTGCAAACTCAGCAGACAAGACAAAAAGTGTTCGGTAAGGGGATATAACCATCCATGTGGAAAACAGAGGTTCAACAAGTCAAAGACAACATCTGAGCAAGGTACAACAGTGCCTATGCCACTCTAAGTTCACAGGGAGTCCTGATGGTTTCATTTTGACAGCTCAAATGCTTAAATCTTAGTACAACTTCCGCAAAAATCACAGAAGAGTCCAAAACTGAATCCACCTTTCACAAATCCTAGTCTTGTTCCTTAACCATAAAACTGATTTTTCATCTCCATTTCTATTAGTGGAAATCAGCATTCTCACTCAAAATAATAAAGAATAGAGCAGTAAGTACATGAGCCTGCCCTGGAGAGACACCAGTGTAGGCCAATGGTCCTGTCTTTGGCAGCTGATGGAAATGGTTGCTTCAGAAGGCCATTAACTACTGAAGCAGGTTTTTACATCTTGAGACAATAATACATGAAAGCAATGCAAAAGATTTTAACAGTAACAGGAATAATGTGCCTGTGAGATTTCCACCTATGTTTAAGTCTGAAAATGTGAAACCTTCCCTAAGTAGTCTCTCTCATTCACACATGCCTGAACACTACACATGCATTACCGAAAGGCTGCTTATGACTATTGGCAGCTAGTAATGACTTTGACTAAAAACAGCAAGGAAGTAGTTGCTGGAAGGGAGAAGGGAAGGATAAAAGGACAAGAAGGAATCACATAAACAGAGAAGATGTGATCCAAAGTCCAATAAAGCCAATGGAATGATTCATACTGACTTCAGAAGTCATGGCAGAAGGAGCCTGAAAAGGCAGAGTGTAACAGATTTCAGGCCTAGTGGTAGACATGTATTTCTCCAAATGTTCTGCAACAGAGGACAGGATGTTTATACTAAAATTATAATCTGTAAGATGAGAGTTATATTCTCTTTTGTTCTCTTTCAATGGCAGCTTTTTCTCACGCATGACATGAGAAATCCCATTTTTCCTCCAGATACCCTAACAAACATACTATCCACACACACACACACATCTATCAGATTGTGTTAGCAGCCAACCACAACCTTCAGAGATTATGAGAATAATGTGAGCTATACATTGCTTGCAAATGTGGCAGTCACTGACTAGTTTGAAAATCGTGAGAAAAAGGAGCACGGTCAGCAGTCTTTATTCTGATGGCTCTTCTAGTAGGAGCTATTCCCCAGAGAAGAAATAATATAGGAATAAATTTCCATCCACATTCAGCAAAATGTTCAAACAGACACTGTGGTCCAGGTTGCCCAGCAGGTGAGATGAGACAATGACAAGCTCTTTCTGATCTTAACTAAATAGGAAAAACTTAAAGTTCAAGAATATTTCAAGGCTGCACTCGGTCAGAAGCCTCAGCGGTCAGCAGCTGAAGGCAAAAATGTCCCTTTGCATGAAATAAAAGCAAATGCATGCAAAATTCTCTCTTGTGCTACTGCATAAACTTGGCTGCAGAATAGGTTAGAAAAAAAGAGGTTAAAAAAAGTAAAAAAAAAAAAAAAAAAAAAAACTTCTCCATCTCCTTTTCACTTTGATTGTGTACAAAAGCAGTTGAATACAGACTGTATACTAAACAGAAGACTAAAAGAAAGCGAGTTTGGTACTGTGCCCAGGCAAGTTAGCCCTAGGACCCAAACCAATGCCATTTAAAGGTATTGTACTATACTATGGAGATGATACCAGCTCCCTTGGAACTGGCTGGCATTTTTTTGCACGGTACTGCACAGACCATTGCAAGCCCCTAAAAATCCTGTTCTACAAGGAGCAGACTGATAAATAAGCAATGTTAAGAGGATTTTAATAAGTACTTTGACTCCAAAAATTATGTTGTGTTTATAAATATAATCTGTCAGCATAGATGGGGAAAAGTAAGAGGTAACAGAAGCAGAAACATTTCCCACATAGTTTCAGGCTAGAACTATTATTTAAGCCTTCCCCTGCCTTTCCGGAAACATGAATACAAGAGCGTTGTCCTGGGGCATGAGACCAAGAAAATGAAGCTGACAAGAAACAACAAGAGAGCAAGATTACAGGAACTTCACCACAGACTGCTTTTTGCTATGTACACAGACAGCACAAAACAACAGGGCCAAGATGTCAGGTGAGACTGTACTATTAACACGACACGAACTCTAAGCAATGCTATTAGATGAATAGCACTCAAGAACACGAGGTACACTTTTCTTGTGGTTTAGTTATGAATTTCAGTGACAGCTGTTGCCTGAAAAGCTGTTGCCCCAGAAACTTCTCCTCTTCCTACCATCACACCAGTTCCCAACATAAATATTTACACTCCAACCACAAACCACAAATACAGTCACATTATCTTAAAATTCTGGCTCTCCAAAAAGCCAAGGGGATTGTTTGCAATACGAGTACTCTGATGACACATGTAACTGCAGGTATCAAGCTCAGTCTGGAGGAACTGACCTGAAACAGAGCGAGAGACCCACACTACTGCTTCTTGTAAATGCCAACATGCAGAAAATTCCCCGCTGGCTTAGATTAGTCCCTTGGTATTTGATGACTGCAAGAAACTGCTGGTGCGCAGGCAAAGCCTTAACTCCCCCTGTAAGTGGCTTCTGTGGTAGGAGAATGAAGGCAAACTTGTGACAGGATGAGATCAAAGAAACTTTATAGGAAATGAGAAAGGTGGGCAGCAGCCTACATACACAGTAGGAGGGTCAGGGTGGCCAGGGCACGTCCTAGGTTGTTTGGTGAGAGGCTGTGAAAGGAGGGCAACACAACACCGGCCCCGTAACACATGCAGCCTGGCACAAGCTCTCAGCCAGCTTAGATACCATGAGTGGTTCAGCAGCAAACTCTACGGGGGTAGCTCTGGGTTGGTTACTCCCAGTTTTGTCTCACTTAGTCCCCTGACATTAATTGCCCTCAGCCAGCCTGTCCCACCTGCTGGCAACCATGCTTTTTTAAAGGTATTTGCTTATTTGTGAATAGAGGTAGGTACTGAGCAGAGTTCACTGGAGGAGCTACATTTCCGAGCACTTCCAAAAAATTCACAAAGCATCTCTCTGCACAGTTTTAAAAAAATCATAGAGCCTGTGTTCCTAAAGGAACAAAGAGCTGGAACACGTGTGTTCTACAGTGTTTCACTATTTCTACGCTGGAAGCAGGAGCTCTGTTTTAATCACCCACATCCCAGCCGCTTTCTCCCTTCCCTGACCCTTACTCTTTGGTGCTACTATAACAAGTCCTTCCTTCCTTTGCTCCTGGTGAAACCCATCCCCTTTTGGTCTCACCTCATGCTCTGTCAAGGTGCTGGGAACAGGAGAGGGATAATTAGAAAGGTAGCTGCTAGAAATAGCTGTGTGCCCTTGCAAAAAAATAAGGGATTTGGTAGATGGAAATTACCCTCACTAGCTCTACCACAAGTTGCTGCTTTATAAAGTTTGGTCCCTGCTCATATATGCTTTGAACCTGTCAGCACTAAAATAGTTTTTAAAAGGTAGGTTAAACATTTAAACAAAAGGAAGCAAGCAGAGGAAAATGTTGGAACAAGTCTGACTGTTTCCATGCAGGGTCACCACGCAGTACACCTAGTACAGCTTACTCAGCACCCAGTCATGATACATGGGGTCTCCCTCGAAAGGCGAGGTTTACTGACTGATGACTGCAGACTGGCCACCTCTATCCCATTGGCCTATTATTCACTAAAAATGTGTAGAAAATCCATCTATTCTTACTTCTGTGTACTTCTGTATACTTTCTGAGCAAAAAGCAATAGCATGACAAGAATCACCCTCATGATAAGACTGTATTCTCACAGTACAAACAGCCCCCATTCACCATACCTCAAATAGATGTTCCCTATCACAATAGAAGCCGGCTCTCTGTACTCCCTCTCTCACATAGGATTAACTAAAATACATTTCAGTGATAGTGCAAAACACCACAGTTGCTTGGACTGAGCAAGAGACAGTCAAGAAGTCCTTCATTTAGCCTGGCTCTGCAGTGTCTAGTCTTAGGCAAGTTACTTCACAGAGGTCATTAGCTTTTCTACATGAAAAGCAAGGAAAGGTGCAAGAGTTCCTGAGGGGGCAGCAGGGGGAGATCAAGGTCTTTATACCTTAAGTAACAAAGAAAGAGTCGTGACTCTTCAAATAAGCAGGCAGTTCCAGTTGTACTTTCAGCACTGAAAAATGATAAATAAGAATTAAAGAACTGGTATTTCATCTAGGAGAGTTGGTCTTAGAAGAGAATCCCACCGGACCAGGTATCCATTGCACCAACAGGCACACAGAAAAGATGTGTACCCCAGGAAGTAATACTGACCAAAACGTATTTCAGCTAAAGGCATGTGAGAGATATGACCTACTTCTCCGCAGAGCTATTCAAGACAATTAGTTATATTCCATGCAAGAATGCAAGTAAAACAAAACTCAGTGAACCCTTTAAGGAAAGAAAGAGAAAGACACCAAAAATGCTTCTGGTGGCAGCATTTTCCTTTTTCTTCTCAACTGGAATTTTCATAAAGTGCATCTTTTAATATGGAACTCCAAAATTAGGAAGTTTTAGCCATTTTTTTCCAGGATGGATGACAGCAGAATTTTCATTCTCTTCACTTTTTCACTCCATATGGATCTTCCTAAACTAGCAGATCAACAGCTATACACAGTTTGTCATTACTGGATGTCTCTTCTTGCTCCCATCTTTAAATATTGCGCAAAATTTAGCTGTTCCAGTGAGGACAGCAGCCTTAATACTGCTGCAAAAAGCATTTTCTAACAGATACCAGCAAGTTATGCTGATTTTTGGAATAGGTTGGAAAGTGGTCTGACCTTCTTCTTACTGGAAGTTGAATTACTTCTACAAATTCAGTTAAGAAAAGTCTGGGGATGGAGAGGTTCTGCTACTGAGAACATTTCCAACACGAGATCATTCGCTAAGGGGAGACTGACTTTTACATACAGAAAAGGCTGAGCGTTTAAGTTGTAAAGCCCTATGGGAATGCTATGCAGAGAACTCTTTCTCATTGATGAGAACTAAATGATAAGGAATGGCTAATCAGTGAAGCTTTCTAAATACCCACAGTGAGCACATTTCTTTGTTTCTTTGCCAAACAAACTGTATTCGTTGTTACAGTGATGTGAATGAGAAGTCACTGTTAATAACAAGGACTCTGCTGCAAAACTAAGGGCCAAGCTCTACACTGTTAAAAGTAGGGATCGCTCTACTCATACACCAGAAGTACTTACCCATCTATGTGAGCTGGGAATGTGACTTAATCTCTAGTGGGCAGCAGTCTACACACAGAGTTTGTGAATCCTTGAACTAAATATTAATTTAGAGCTAGACTTTCTTCACTCCATGACTCCTCTACTCTTTCTGGGAATTATAGAGATTTTTAAATAGTACTAATCCTCCCTAGCAGATGGTAGTAGCACTTTGTCAGAGCATTATTACATTTAAGCTAACACTTTGGAATTTTAGTGCAACAGCTCCAACACATACTTCCCAAACCCCTCCATAAAAGAGCTATTTCAAAGCTTACATCTGCTGCTGTCCACTGACTTCTCACTACCATAAGAAGTGGCCTTCGAAACAGCAGTATTGAAAATATTGAGGATGTGAAAAACCTTAGAATCCAAAGTGGTCAGAAAGAATTTGTGAAATGAACCACAACTGGTAACCTCTAGTGTATCTCTAAAAAAACAGATAACAACAAAATACCTTTCCATGGCACTTGCTACTGAAGTTGCCTTCCAAAACAAGTATCGGTTATTTCTAAGTAGCGGATATTTCCTTCTTCATTGCAGATGCCTGGAGGTGAAAGGAAAAGAAAACCGAACATGCATGTTCTAAAGGAGAATTAGGCAGAATGAAGAGCTGGGGGTTATAGGAATGATTTTAACAAGTTCCAAAGCACAGGCAATGTCCATTTCAGTATTCTATTCGCTACTCCAAGCTACTGGTAGAAAATGATGCAAGGATCTTGTTTATATAAGGCTAGCCTCTCTCTCCCTTTCATGTTCTAGATAGGAGTCTGTAAACCTAGTATTTTTCTCAAAACCACTGTACTCCTTACTTGACACAACACAAAAAGCCAATTAATTCTAGCCTCAGGGACATTTGGCAGTCTTACAAGAAATGGGGAAAAATGCCTCCCCCCCCCCCCCAAAAAAAAAAAAGTACTTTAATGAACAACATTTTTTCATTCCTAAATCTGGCAGAAGATGATTTTCAGCAATAGCAGTTTCCAATTGGTATCATTATCTATCTTCCCCTGAGGAGGTATTTACCTCGTCCTCCCATACATCATTCAGCCCTATTATTAGAGACCATTGATCTCAAACAGAAATATATTTAAAAACCCATTAACCCCAAGTCTTAATGTGTCTCATCTAAAGGAAACACAAGTCAGTGCCTGTCCCTTCACTGCTTTGAATGGAGGTTGGATCAGGCTGATAATGACAGAAAACCAAACACTAGCCCCAACAGCCCAATGAGCACGTATGCCACAAGATAAGCATGAAAGTAGTTCCACTTTGAAACTTCACTGAAGAGAAGCCTAATTTTTAACGAGAACTATGCAGCTATTCAAGAGAGGAGGAGAAACCTAGATCTCTGTCCACAAAAGACACCACAATCTCTGAAACCAGAAATACACTCTGCTATTTCTCCTTTACTTCCTTCCTAAATTTGGTCAAATTTGGAGCAGAAGCTATGGCTTTATGCCTCCCTTTCTCTCACTCACCAGGCACCGTAGCCGAGCTTACATGGAGGCATGGTACAGACCAGCAATACATTACTGCACAGAGGAAGCAAAGGAAGATTATTTAATCAGAAGGATAATGCCAAGGCACAGCAAGGCGCAATACGCTTGCGGTTATCCTCAGTGTAGAGTGGTGAAAGATAGCACTTGAGCACCACTCTCGTTGTTTGCACCTCTTGTTTATACAATGGAACTAGATAATCCAAAGCCAAGATGGACCTCATCTTTCTGCAAAGGAGTAGTCAGGAGCAATTATAAACTAAAGAACAAAAATCTACCAGACAAATGGAATAATTTCAAGTGAAACTATGGAGGTCAGGCAGGGGGAAACAAATACCATTTTCCATTCTACGGTTTAGTTTCCTATAAACTCAGTATTATCTTCTAGATTTGTTGTTCTCAAAGCATATTTATTTTATTCTTCTTCTTAATGGTAATAGTCTGGACCATCCCAGTGCCTCACTCCTTTGGACCTCCCAGCTTTCCTTATATACATATGCCTTCTTTCTATGGCCTAGTCTCCAGCCCACCTAAGTGTCACAACACTTACCTGCTACCCCCAAAAGTACCCCATGTTCTTACAAAGCTAGCCCAGCCCATCGTGGAGGCTACCCCTTCCACGCCTTTACCACCCACCCAATTCCCTTCACTGCTAACCACAACCCTCAACCTCCCTACCAAAACTCCCATGCAGGAAGTACCACCAAAACCTCCCCCATGTCCCTCCTGCTCCCAGAGCTGCTCTTCTACAGAGAAGAACCTAGAAGATAACACTTCTTTTCCTGCAAACTCCTCCTTTCCCTGCAGCTTGACATCATGGCAACTGTGTCCCTAAGACCACATCATCTTCTGCGATGCTGACACAAGCTCTGCAGATCATTCCCTGTCAAGCTAGTACCTTAGATATGGACCACGCTTGCTTGCTGCCCATGCTCCCCCGCCACCCGTTTCGCATCAAGTTATCATCACACTCTTTGTGCAACTGGCAAAACTGAGAGAATTTTTTCAAGTAGATACTGTATTTCTCATATCTATCCAGGATGCAATCCAATCCCATAACAGGACAGCCATTCCTAGGAGTAGAAAAACCATTTCTCTAGATTGTTTCAATAATATTTTGATAACATTTCAAAAACAAAATGAGGCTGGCTAATGAGGCTCTGGATGCTTTCCGAATCATTGATTATATTTAAACACCTCCTTTAAACAAATGGACATGTTTTGCAACATGTTTTTTTTCCACCTAGTGCTCTTTTCTTTCCACCTAGACATCTCCAAAACTGTATTATGAAACATTTGTGCCCTTCCCCTCCGCAAAAGAGTGCAAGCATGTGCAAGAGAGAGTGTGAGCACATAAGCATGTGTTATTTCCTGCACGAGGTAAAGGCAGAGAAAAATATGTTCAGAACAACTGATGAGATAATGACTATTTTTATTTTGCCAATTTAACCAACTTCACTGGCAACACACATTTCCGTCCTTCATTTCCTATCAATTATCTTAACCCACGCCACTATGCGTCACCTTTGCTATAAAGTGCCAAGCATTAGGGAAGCACTGAGATCAGCCATACTGTATCTATACTTCCAGTACATCCCTGCAGACATATCTACATACATTTGTTCCTTTATACCCATAGTGATCACTCACAAACACAAATGAAAGAATTTGTCTCTCAAAATATTCCAAAAGATTTGGAACTCTGTCTCCTGGTGTACAAAATATCTGAGCTGCAGAGAGATCCAAGTCCTCTCTTTTACTTCATCTTGACATCTTCTGACAGCCACACTTTTTGTTTCCCTGTTTGTACAGCTTCTAGCACAGTGGGGTGGCATTTCCCAATTGATACTCATGTTAAGACTTCCTGCCTGTAAGTAAAACGTCTTCCAAGCCTCTGGGCTGTTACTTACAGGCCAGGAAAAAATTTCCATTGAAATTAAAGAAAAAAATCCAGGCAAATGTTTTCAAAAAGAGTAAACCCTCTGCTTACTGAAAAAGTCTGCATTTATATTTTGTACATACATACATAAATACATACCCCATAGCTAGCTATTAAGCTGCAGCAGAGAACTAGAAAATTTAGTAGTACATAAGTAGTGCATTTCTAAAAAGTATTTATAGCAAGTTAATGGTCAATATTCCACAGCACTGCTTAGGCCTTTAGATTCACAAAGGGAAGAGTTAAGGAAGAAATAACATTAATCTTGGCAACCAATATCATATATTTGGGTGTATATTTGTCTCAAAAGAGGCCAAATAAGTGGAATTCCTGAAAAAGAACATACAGCTTTATCTGCCCAAATAACAGATATCTTACTTATGTTATTTCATATCTGTTTAACTTTATTCTTCCTGGGCAGCAAAAACAAATATTTAAGAGTACAGAACATAGCTGCCATCACAGCTGCCTGCCATGAACTTGGAATACAAGAAAGAAGTGAATAAAAACAGAGAAGTATACGTATTTTAATATATCCAACAATAGCTATAAGCCTTTCATTCCATTAAATGGAGTCCATACTGCAATATTCTATACTGTCTTTGCTGAGTTAGAAACAGATCTTTCCTACTGTCTTTTCCTCTTTAATGACCTCTCCAGCACGTAAAATGCTTTTAAAACATTCACGCTTGAACACTGTAAAGAATGTAATAAGGTAAAGAGTATGCAGCAACAAATGTCCACTTTTAATAGTGTTTGATTTGGAGATCTCCCTGCTGCTTGCTTTAAGCACTTGGTATACCGCCAGTTTACACTCAACATTGGTTGCAATCAGTTAGGTAACTCTGCAAATAGTTTCTTGTCACCTGAGAAAGACAACTGATGTCTTCAAAAACATCTCAGCGGCTCAGGAGCCTAAGCTCTACTAGACATCAACGGGACTTGAGCGCCTGAGTGCTGTAAAAACAAATCATGTTACCTTCTATTATCGGATCTGGGTCCCGAACACAGGCTTTGAGTGGTGGAATTCTAAAGCAGGAAAACCTGCCCCGTGCACTTTTTCATTTCTCTGTTGAAACGCATTTGCCAAAGTGGTTATTACTACATTTGTACGCAGTAAAAAGAGGTAGAGCAAATGCAGGCCTAACACTGAGGTCCACAGATATGCCATCCTCTGCTCCGTGCGTTTCTTAAAAAAGGAATAAAATCCAGAGTTACTTTCCACATCACCGGAGTGGTGCTATTTGATTTTGATTTATCACAAGTGAATTATTATAATGAAATCACCATCTCCACTATGAGAAAGATATGGCTGGACTAACAAAAAATTGTTCTGCAAAACAAGCAATTATTGTAAGGTTCACTGGATATTGGCCTTAGCAATCCAACTGATTATAGAAAGTTAATGATTTAAAAAGCAATGAAGAAATAAAAGATTAAATCCTTTAAATCTGCATGAAAGACTCCAAGAGGAATTTTATAATGATTTTCACTGCATATTTTATTAGATATGTGATATTTTATTCATGGGCAAAGCAAATATCACAATTAGGAATAATTAGCATTTCAGCACAGAGTGTTATCTAATAGGTTAAAACACACATATAATTCTTCATTTAAATTCTATGCCTTCACATTTTCCCCTTTCTGGTTCAGATCATTTCTATTTAGCATAGCAGTTGCAGGAATATTACACAGCTCCTAAAGAGGCAGAAACAGAGAACTAGTGGCTCTTGCCTTTGATATCTTATTTTCCTCCCCTCCTCACATTTTTATTCATCTTCCTTTTCAATTTCCTCTTGAGCATGGCTTGTCAGATAAACCCAGCATAGTTTTCAGGAAACTTTTACCTCTCATCTTTTTTTCCACCCCACTTCCCTGCCATTCCAAAACTACCGTGTACAACGAAAATCTACTTTAAATCTAACCCTGCACTTAGGAATCTGATATCAATCAGTTCACAACTGACTAAACTACAGTATTTGTCTCTGCACCAAAGTCTTCCAATATAATTTTAATACTATATAGAAATTTTGTAGTTACTGTATTATCCTTCCTTGTTAAGCACTTGTCACTTTTTACGGGTCTCTTTATGCCACACTTAAAGCTCACAGCACATGCTTTCCTCGAGCTGAGGCCTTTACCCCACACCAAAGCAGGAACAAGACTATACAAACGAAGTGCACTCAGCGGCACAATACAGAACACAAATTTCTTCCATTTCTGAATTTAGCACCTTATCACTGAAACGAGGATATCTATTTTGAACCTTATAACGTTGCACAATTTCAAGCCCTGTTTCTTGCCAAGTTTCATAACCGCCATCCAAACTCCGGTGCATTTCATCTACTAACCCTCACTTTCATTCCATGTCCTCCGTGACATTTATACAGACCAGTAATAACTCTCCAAGTCACATAAACCATTATTAATTATAGTGCTTTCAGACACAGGAGAATCTTTCCCTTACTCCATCATTTCTCACAGAACCACTTGGGCAACAGTAAGTGGAAAATGAAACCTGCTACCTGTAACGGAAGAATACCAGAGCAAACAGTCCTGTTGGGTTTCACGGAGAGATACTGCAGTCCAGAAAGAGAAGGCAAGAAAGAAGCTTTTTCCTCACCCACTCTTCCACTAAGTACTTCCACTTTCATTCTCTATGTTTAATTTACTGCCTCTATGTCAAGACCGCACAATGAAATTGTGCCTCATAGCGGGAGACAACAGCACTTCCTCCCTCTTTTCTGCGTGCTGCTTCGCACGGATGGCTAAGAACTGTGCTCAGAAGGTTTTCTCCAGGCCTTCATTACCTGGTGTGGAAGATGTTTTAAATAGCACAGTACCACACTTACTTAACAGGCATTTAGCACATATTCAGTGCCAGGGATCACATTCCAACAGCTCCCTATCGCACCTTCTCCAATACGGTTTACTAGCCTACACAGGCAGTGCAGCCATGCTCAACGTTAGTGAGAAAAAGGCCAATGTAACTCACTTTCGGCAGCTACCGCAAGCAACAGGTCAACTTCTAGCTGCTAATGGACCTAGCCCATGGTGTAGGAAGGCAAAAAAATACCACGGAAGAAAAGAAATAGCACCTGTATCCAAGACGCCCAGCAGGAAGCTAATTGCTAGACAGCCAGTCAGTACAGGTTGCAAAATGCTGCGAGGGAAACCCGAGCTTTTATGCCCAGGCCCCAGCAGCCGCAGCATGGTTTGCCAGCAAACTGCAGGTTGTGCTTTACTGTTGGGCTGCGACTGGCTTACCAGCCTCCTGGCATCTCCGAACCCAACAAGCAACCGAGTGCGTCTGGGGCTCCGAAAGACGGGCATCAGCACGACRGGAGCCGTGACCTGGACAGCAGCGCCGACGAGGTGGGGAGGTGTGGGGCTGCCTAGGTTTGGACAGACGCGGCAAGTCCGGTACAACTTTTAAGTGCCTCTCGAATCTAAGTTTTCTTCCGGTTTTATCAGCTTAGATAACCATTTGTTCCTTCTGGAGTTCAGATCTATATTTAAAAACCCAAAGGTAACAAGCGAGTTTGCAGAGGCAGGGAGGTATCCTAGTTTACCTCATTACCACTGCATCACCTGAATTCAGTATCTTTCACACACCAAGCTATCGTGTACTGCAATATATGCTTACGAAACATGATTTTAAACTTTGATTTTTTTTTTATGCAAGTTATAGACCATTTTACAAATAGTATTTTCTTTTACAAGAATTGGCCCAAGAGTGCTACGAGGAAGTCCAAGAAGCAACTGTTACTGGCTATGTCTAAGAAGGATTTTGAATGCTGAAGATACAAACTGTGTTCGGAGGGTGGGTTGATAAAGGGAGTTTTACCATGTTTCCATATATTGTTAATTACAGAAAATAGTTAATAATTATAGAAAATAATTAGAACTGATAGTCAAAAGATCATAATTCTAAAACTACTTCTTTGGGTGAACCATTTTAAAATCCTTTTTAGCATACTGAAATAATGTCAAGCAATGGAGCAGCAGTGACAAAGAGTAAAAATACAAACCTCAAAAGGCAAAAGCCTCCAATAAATTTCAGGAAAAAACAGTCTGTCAGAGCAGATTATAGATACCTATAAATCAAATGGAAGAAAATGATGCAAGTTCAAGTCTATATCTAGGGAGTCACCTAATGGCTTACAAGAGTCATCTCCTGCCAATACCACTTGCTTTACAGGCCCAGGGAGTGGAAGAGAACCATACTTAATGCCTTTGTTCATTAAGTTAAATGAACCTTAGTTGGTAGGTTTATGCAGTCACAGTCTTAAAAGATTTTTCTCCAGTGTGTTTTTTCAAAGATGGCACTGTGAGAATAAAGACTCTGCACATCCATAAGTAGTCATCTCAAAGCACACAGCAGCAGCAGTGATTGCCGTGTCAGGCATTTGTTAGGAAGCCACTCAAAATAGGCTGGTATGTTATTTTTGTCTGACTTTGTAAAGGACAAAGAACTAGAAATAATGCTAAGAATTATTTAAGAACATGAAAAGGAGCCCGCTGTGGTAAGCAATCCGCAGCACCAATTTAAAATCTTCTGAAAACAACTCACACCTAAATTATGCCAGCCTCTGGATCAGGCCCTGCTGATCACTAAGAAACACTCCAGAAAGCAGTGACACCTAATGGCAAACATGCCTTGGGAGGATAGCAAGCGGTAATCTATGGCATGGAAAATTATCCCTCTTTAGCTGTAGAGTAACTAGCACGAAAATACATTACAGCGACCTGAAATACTGTTGCAAATCTGAGCTCCTGGGAGAGAGTTTAAGAAATAATGCGCACAGATAGACACATAAACTATGTCGTGCACGCTACGCATTTAAGTAGAACACGGTTACTAGCAAAACCTCCCGGCCGCTAACCCGCAGTGCGCTGTGCTGCAGGCCTTCACCTGCACCTGTGCTTAGAAGAAGCCAGTCACCTCGGCAAGTTCTAGAGCAGGGAAAACAGAGGCCTCAAGGCTAATCTGTACCTACTCTAGGTACTATATGCACGCACAGATTTCTTTATTTATATCCTGGGCTTTACAAAATTAATGTGAGAATAATGAACAGTTAGTGACATACACTACGTACTTTCTAACGAGGCTTTACCAACTGCACAGCAAATTAAATTCCTATTACCAATGCACATCATAATACCAGCCAAGTGCTTTGCAGTACAACAGCTTTCAAGATGAAATGTGGGTATCACCAAGCTAGATGATTCCCTTTCCCTGACAAAGAATTTTTATATTTGAAGGACACTAATGTCTTAATGAAAGTAGTAAGCGACAAACTCCATGGTGCAATTGCCCTGGTATTATTATCCACACTACAGAAGAGCTTTAAAGGATGAATTCACTCACGACTCAGCAGTGCTAAGAACTTGCCTGTACGAGGAACATAACAGTCCTGGCCCCAAAGAGCCTCCAAGCTGAGAGAAGGAAGGGGAGAGGACATCAAATTTTCTCCCTCAGAAAACAGAAAATATTTCTGAACTTGCGCTTGAAAAAAGAAAAGCTCAGGGCACTACACAATTGGGTGCATACGGCTGAAGCCACTGGTAAACATAAAGAAAGAGCAAGTATGTTTACTTGCAGTAATCACCACGTCTGAACTACTGTTGCACAGTACTGTGTGGAATTATTCTTTAAAAATTTTTTAGGGTATTTTTTCAGCAAAAACTTTTGTACCATAGTATGTGATAGCCAACTTAGGTGATTTTGCTGCATCTAATGCACACATTTTTTGCATATACGCTTCTATAGGCAGACTAGATAATCCATATGCACATACATAGTACTGTGTACACGTCAAGGGGAAAAATGAGCACAAAATACAAAAGCATGAGACCAACTGTAGAAGATACAAAACATATACAAATTGTACAGTTGACAAGAAATGCCACCTAATCCCTGCTTAATTAAAGCACTGTTCTAAACTCCTGTTTAGGGAGCGAGGAGTGTGGGACGACTGATGTATGAAGAAAATACCAGGCAGCGTGGCTAATCTCAAAGACTTTGGAGCTTTCGAGCTACATAAATCAGAGCGACTTTTTGAATAGCCTCATAAAACACAATATCATTGCCATTCCACTCACGACTTTCAGATTCTTCCTACAGCATACAGATCATTAGGAAACTTCTAAGCAATCAAGTAATGCGGGTCTGATGAAATTACTCAATCAATGCATGGGCTCAGAGAAGCAGCATAATACAGAACTGCACAGTTTCAACATAGTAACCCTGCCCCTTTCTTTTTTATATAGGGGTAAGGAAAATTACAGTGGAGTCGACTCATTTCAACATTTTCACAAGAGTGCTTAACGTAGTCTTTCTGAACTGCCACTTCCTATTTACAATAGCAGGCCAGCAGAAACGTAGGGACCATAGGCAGCCCTACCAATATTCAACACAATAAATACAGGAAAATGCTTATTTTAAGTGTGTGCATTTACACACATACACACACACACACACAGAAAACCCACCTACACACACAGACTTGTCCTAATAATCAAAAGCAGCAGCTATAACCATTCAGAAGACCAAATGTGAAAAACTGTATCATACATAAAAACAAGTTGCCACTCTCCTCCCACTGCCATCACCAATTCATTAATCTCTACCACTAATTCTAACATTTTTGTTGTCCTTATCTACAAGATGGCTGATAGTATACTTTGATATAGAAAACAACAACCCTTTACAGAAAGCACACCAAATACTCCTAAGCAAGACAAGATAGTGCACCATACCAAAAAAGTATGTCCCATCAGAAAAAGGATATATATACAGGCAATGTGTCACTAGTGAAGTCCATCCACCCTCCCCTCCCATACATGGGAAAATATCTTCCACTGGAACACATTAACACTGTAAAATTATGAAAATATAAAGGGTTTATTTTGTTTGTTGCCTATGGCATCAATACTACCTGTGGTAGTATTTTGTTTCCCCTGAACTGAGCATTTTATTTTCTTATTTGGCTTTATAACTGGTTTATATTTAATTTGTTCCGAGAGTACCCTGCTATCCCTTTTCATAACTCATACAAATAAATACCATTTATTATGTATGTCTAAACATTTTATACTTAAGTTTACTCAATGCAAGTGGGAAAAAACAAAAGGGTTTCAGAATATCCAGGTCACAAAACAACTGTGTTACGAGGGGCCAAATTTTCATTTGTGAGCTGTACAAGTTTGAACGTTTAGCATCTACTCACTTAGTGTTACTCGTTCTAATCTGAGGTCATTTATTTTCAGTGTATTCATTATAAAGATTTAAAGCTGTGTGTAACAATTATCAATTTGCCATTTTCATGGCAACATAAAGCAGTCTATAAAAGAGCTAATCCCCTTGTCAAATGTACTAATTGTCTCCCAAGACAAATTAATTGTGTGAGAAGCAGCCACTTTGGAATTTTTTCGTTCAAGCAAGATTTACTACGTTGATGCATCTAATTGCTAATAGCATTATAAAAGAAAGAAGTGGTAAAACGTGTTGTATTCATCACAGGTAAACAAGTGAAATAAACAGAATTACCATTAACAGGAACCGAGAAAAAGCTGCCGTCTCTCTTGATGTTAGTGCAGAGACCAACAGCTCACCAACACCGCTGCCTCAGCCAGGAGGACGGCATACCCCAAATTGCCGGGAATCTGTTGCACAGTCAGGATTTCCCCCCAAATCCTGCGACTGGCACGGCGCGTTGCGAGCGCCTCGGAAGCGAATCGCAGGGCAGAGCCGTCTCCTAGCGTTGCTTTCACAGCTTACAGCGGGCAGGCGAGCGGCACAGAAGTCCCCTCCTTTAACGGAGGGCGCGAAGCCCGGGCCCCGCGGCGGCGTTTGGGGCCGCGGTCACCCACGGCGAGGCGCCCCGACCCCGCCGGAGCTGCCGCCCCCCAGGGCAGCGGCAGGGTCCCAGGGGGCC